>NC_067306.1:5152114-5452114 GCF_020740795.1 Apus apus | reverse complement strand
CACCTTGGGCCATGCGGTCTGATTGGCTGCCTGCTGACATCCCCAAGCCCTGCACTTTTTAATAGACGCTTTTGGATGATCTACAGGGAAAAGCCTTGGAGAGGTGTGTTTCTGACAAGCCAGAAAGTCATCCACACTACAAGGGACTTTGTTTAACTCTTCTTTTTTTTTTTTCCCCTTCCCCCCTTTTTTTTTTTTATCCCCCTTTCCCCCCCTCCCCCCCCTTTTTTTTTTTTTCTTTCCTGGAAGGAGGGGGATTCTTCATTTGCTCACTTAATGTTTTTCTGAAAACTTCGCTGAGATTTTCCCCTTGCACCAGCCTGGACTAATGGATTACCACCTGCTTGGACTAATTTTATCTTTTCTCTTCAATGGCACAAAGGTCTTAGCCGGTTACCCAATTTGGTGGTAAGATTTCTTCCCTACCCACCCCCTCCTCCCCCTCCCTTCTTTCTATGATTGATTAATGAATTAATTAATTATTAGCTATGGGATTTGTGTGTGTGCACGTTGCTTCCTTTTCACCCTTCACCCTGCTGGGCTGGCCATGATTGCACGTTTGATTCTAAGCATAAATTCCCCAGATTCGACTGGTAATTAATGAAAAGTTTGGGGGTTATTTTTAAAGGACAATGTCTGGGTTTCCCTTTGCACAAATGGAGTCTTCCCCACCACTCTTAATTTCTCCATTTTTGTCAGTGGAGCAAGAGACATTTGTTTTAGATGTGAAAGGATGCGGTTTTCTTTTCTAGTGCGATAGGAATTTTGTCTGTTGCAGGACTGTGTAGCAAGTATTTCCCTCCTTTACATAAAACTGTGATCCATCTTGAAAAAAAGAACCATTTAATTCTATTTTCTTTTTTGGCTGCTGCAGTTTTTTGGACTTCTTTCTCTTCTTTTGTTGTATTCTGTCATGTGAATTTAGTCTGGCAAATAAGCTGAGAACGCAAATGGCACCTGAGAAAATATTCGTCAGGAAAATTCCTCAAAGACGGATTTTGTTCTTTTTAATTATGGAAATATCACTTCTTTTTTTGCACATACAATACAAATAATTTTTTAAAATAACCAGTTACATCTTATAACGTGGCTGTTGAGTAACCTGGGTTACTTATTTTAAAAATAAATATAACAGTGTATACACAAATATATTAGGAAAATGTAATTGGAAGCACTTTAGAACAAAAAATACAGACTAAAACATTTCAGGTAATTTAAAGGCAGCAGACAGCGAGTTGCATAACAGAATATTTCAGTTAATTTCTCTTGTTATCATGTGGGGTTTCTCATTGGGATATATCTTGTTAAGTTTCTGTCTGTGCCAGGTAGAGGTTGTAAAACCAAATGATCTGCAGGGCAAAGAGGGAGATGTTGGATTTTGGTGCTGCTGAGATTCTTGGGCTATTTTTGCCTTTCCAGAAAAGTCTCTTATTCTATTACTGAATTCGATCCTTTCGGTGCCAACATGGAGATGGCAAGAAGTAGGTGGGAGTGAACTTAGAAATGGACTGCCATGTCTGGGAATATCTAGAAATCAGAAGGAGAAGACAAAATGTTTTAAATAATCAGCTTATTGCCATGGACTTGGAGAATGAAAACGTGCAGTTCCAGTAGAGAAAGGCAGAGAATACAATGACAAGTCCATGCTCAGGAAGCATTTAAAAGCTACGCAGGTTCATGAAATGGCTAAATCACAGCAGGTTTTCCTGAAGAATGAAATTATTTCCTTGCCCTGAGTGTGGCCGCCGAACTTCAGGACCTAATCCCAGGGCAGGGCAGCCAACTGAAATGCAGGCAGCATCACTTTGATTCCTGACATCCCTTTTCTCCTTCCTCTGGGGACCCGTGTGTCGGAACAGGGCTGCGCTGTGGGATGCAGAACAGGTCAAAACCACATGGCTGGATCTAAAGGCAAGGATCCATGTGGGGCAGAGGAACCTTGCTGTGGTGCCAACTGTCCCAGGGTCTCGCCAGCTCCTGACCTGCCTCAGGCTTTGATATAAATCAGGATTTAATGAGCAAATCAAGGAGGGTTTTGACTCTCAGAGAGAGGAACGGAAACCTTGACAAAAAGGTCGTGTTTTTTTCCCATGAAGCAAAAATGTCCCCATGAATAAAACATCTCTCCCTGTTTTCAGGAGAAGATGCTGCAGACAGGTGTCCTTGCCTTCCCCAGAATCCCTACAAGTTCACCCAAAATGAACAATACAGAGGACGTGTAAGGCAGAAACACCAGGGGCATGGTGAGCAGCATCCACGGGGAAGGAGGGAGTTGAACAAGCTACCAGCAGAATTTCATTCATTAAATCCACATCTTGCTTTTTTTTGGAGATTCAGGCAATACCAAGGAGCCAGAGCATCTCCACTGCACTGAAGGGGTGTGAGGAGATGCCCCACGTGGGGCTGAAGGGCCATAAAAAAGGCAAAATATTTTAGAGGTTTCTTGAAGGCTGAGGAACAGAAGGGCAGAAATATCTGGGCCAGAGCTCCCTGGCTGCTTGGGCAGAGACAATGGCTCCCTCAGCATGCAGAATTAAATGTCTCCTTCAGTCCCACTGGAGGCTGTGAGCACCTGCTCTGTGGAGCTGAGATCCTACACACAGTGGGCTCCAGCACGATCTGATACGCACTCGTAAACAAAGCATCTTCTTCCAGTTATCTTCCTGGTCCTGTGGTTCCTAGGCAGGCACACGGCAGACTTGGGGGGATAAGTCCCACTTGCAGGGTTCAACACACCCCAAAAATGGGGAGGGAACCAAGGATGGGGCCCAGCATCAGTCCCCTGGGCTGGGCTCCTGCAAGCCCTCCAGGCCAGGTTGGGTGGGAGATCACCGGTGCTTCCCCAGCCCCAGCTGCACCCACCTCTGCTAAACAAGCCCTGAGGAAGATCAGTCATCTCACAGGACCCCAGGACCTGACAGTGCCCAGTTCTGCTGGTGCTGCAACATTTCTGGGTTTTTTTCTACTGTACAGGGAATATTTTGGCAGCAAAATCAAAACAGAACATTTCTGCTCTGGGGCATAAATAGGAAAAATATTTCTTCCTGTAGTGGGGAGGAAGAGTCTGGCTGTGCAAGAGGCACAGATGTGCAATGGAGGAGGGTCCCAGCTCCTGGTGAAAGGGTTCAGGGGTGGCTGGAACAATCCAGTGCAGCCAGACAATACCAGCAAGCATGACACCAGTGACACTGGGGTGGGAGAGATAAAGGCAACATGAGGGGTTGCAATGAGCTGTGTTTTCACTGAGGGGCCTGGGGAGGATGCTGCCCCTTTGGTCATACTATATGGAGGAGCATGACTCCACAGCAACCCTCCAGCTTGCTCACCACTACGTTGGAGGGGGGATCCTGCCTTTGGCTCCATGGTGACATGTTTTGTCCCAAGCTGTGAGGCTCAGGCCATTGGATCATGGCACAGGGAGCACAGGGACAGGTGGACTGTGAAGGGAAGAACTTTGAGGCTAATACAGACCTGAGGGGTCCAGGCTCAATGATGGCAGAGGGACAGTGGAGCCACTGCAAAGCCAAGACGGGGAGTTTGCAGCCCAGTCTCTTTGCAGGCAACTCCCTGACATCATCCTGTCCCTGACAGCCAACATGTTCCCAGGCAATGTCTGAGCACAGTCCAGGGGTAGCACAGACTGTAGATGTGACCTTCAGTGAGCAGGGTAGTGTTTGGCCACAGGTCCAACCCTTCTTCAAATGCTTCCATCCCATTACAGCAGTGACAAGGAACAAATGGGGCACAGATGGGAAAAGGTCATCTAAATGCTGCCTGAGAGGGTGCTGACAAGAGGAGCTGAAGCCAACAGAAGCTTCCTCATGTCCAGCACTTAAGCTGTCTGAGTTGCTGCTGCTAAAGGGGAGTCTGAGAAGGAAGAGATGGAAGGATGCCCCTTCCAACCCAAACCATTCCATGAATCTATGATGGTTTATGATACGGTGAGGCCCTGGAGCCCCAGGACTGCTGTTCCTCCTGACCTCCCAGGGGTGGCAAGGATGGGAGCTAAGTGGGCAAAGGGGCTGTGGCTGGAACCCCAGCCCCACAGGCAGCAGTTGTGGGTCATGCCAACAGCCCCTTTAGGTGCCAGGAGAAGTGATGGTGATGACACCAATCACACCTGCAGTCATTACTTTAATCCCAAACGCTCCAACAGTACCATGGAGGACAGACCATGTCTCAGCCAGTGTGGATGGGGAAGATCAAGGTATGAAAGACTGGTCAATGCAGAGTATTGACAGACTGATGGATGGGCTCAGAGCTCCTTGGCAACATCCTGAGAGAATTTAGATGAAAATCTAGCCCATGGGCAGAGCTGTGTCAGTGCAAGCCAACAGAGAGATGAGAGACAGAAAACTACCAGAAATTGCTCCCAGGATGGTCATAGATGTGCAGGGGCTGAAGAAGACAATCAGGGAGGCAACTCCAGCCATGAACTGAGAAGAAACACCAAATGCTCTCCTCTTCCATGGGCAGCATTCACCAGGGAGTCTTGAAACCCTCTGGTGTGTGACTAGCCTGGAGAAAGGAGCCATATTTGGAGTCATGGTGTAAACAGGGAGTAAAAGATTCAGCCCCACTCCTCTCATCACTTCTCAAGACATAGTATTAGTTAGTTCACTGCCCAAAACTACGACTCTCCAATGGGTCTTCCCATCCAGCATTTGTTGGCCTCTAAGAAGGTGACTTGGCAACTGCAAGGAAGGCTTTGTCTATTAAATGTTATTAAATTTTATATCTGTCCCTTAGAAATGTTTTCAGGGGAGGCTGGAGGCTTTGGCTGCAGATGGAGCATCCCAGTGGCCTTGGGCCCCTAGTAAGAGGCAGAGAGAGACTTAAAAACATGTTCTCACTGGTCTCACAGTGACTTCCTCATTAGGAAAAAACCTGTCTGTGAAAACCATTTGCATGTAGACACAGTCTAAGGTGACAAATGACCTGTCTTCTGTAGCTTGCAGTGTCTCACCTTGCTGGAATGATTGGGAGACTTCATTGTCCTGGCAGAGTTGGTCTTTTCATCCTCTGAAGGTTCAAAGCCCTTATATCCTGTAGCCTGTTTTGTTGAAGGCACATGGTCCTTGAAGTTGCTTTTATTGAAAAGGAATAAACTTGCAGGGCAGCACCAAGGACAAGAGTGGATTTCCCGATGCAAATCCAGCTGCTGTACTGCTACAATAGAAGGGGAGAAAAACCCATGCATCATTTTCCTACAGCTTATGATGCACCCAGTTCTGGGGAAAAATGAGTAAGGAGCTGACAGAGGTTGTCAGTGGCAGAGCTGCTGACACCATTTGCTGTGCAAGTCCAGAGGTGCTGCCCTGGCTCCTGGTCTGGCACGTGAAGCCAAAGCAGTTTGGCTTTGGCCCACCAGTGGGCTGGACTGGCACTTGAAGCTCTGAACTGGAAGAGCTGATGCATAAACCCTAGGTCCTGTGCTGCTGGGGACGCTGGAGGGGTGGACATGTCTGGGGGGGTCACCAGCAGCATCTGCCCCTGGAGGTGTCACAGCCTGGTCTGCCAGAGCTGCAGGTGAAGCTGCCCAAGGACTGCAGTGAGGCCAGAGGTGATGGGAACAGGTGCTGGGATGACCTGTGGCTGCTTACAGAAACAGCTGTCAATAAATAAATGTCCACAGGGTTCAAGTTCTTGTAGTTTTAAAGGTTTTCTTCAGCATTTTCCATAGCAAGGCATGGCCTGTGGGAATCCATATCACCACCCTGCCAAATGGGCTGGTGAGTCCACACCAGGAAAGCAAGAGCTTGTCAAGCTGGAAGTGAGATGCATTGTCCGTCCTGTACAGCATTAGTAGCCCTAGACATTGCCAGAGAAGATCTTCTGAGGAGAGACACAGAATCATTCTGGTTGGAAGAGACTTTTAAGATCTTTGAGTCTATCCATAATGCTATAACATCTATAGCTCTGCCAACCATTAACCCAACTCTGCCAAGCCCAGGGCTTAAACCATGTTCCGAAGCACCACATCTACACGTCTCTGAAACACATTCAGGGGTGGAGACTCAGCCACCTCCCTGGGCAGCCTGTTCAGTGAAGAAATTCTAATACCTAATCTAAACCTCCCCAGATGTACAGCCTTGTGAGCCCCAACTCAGCCCAGACCCTGGCAGAGTGCTCACATGCCAGGGCTGCACCTCTTGTTTTATTCTCTCCCTCTGTGGCAGAGGGCAGTGCAGCAGAGTTCTGAGCTCAGCAACAGCTTCAAAATGCCTCTAGAATACAACAGGAAAGAGCAGAGCCCTTCTGGGGACAGAAGGGCTGGATTATTTAAAAGATCTTTTCCAGCCAAAACAATTCCATGATTCTGTGAATCCTTCATCAGAAGTAGCATTTGACAAAGTGAAGCACCTGCCTAAAGGACCCAATGCAAAAGCTCTAGGAATTCAGGGGGAACATCTGGTTACTCCGTGATCTTAGCTCAGGGCTGGCTGCAGGGTGTTGAAGTTGGAGGCCACTGACTGGTGAATTCACACACCAGCTCTTCTACATGCTGACTTCTCCCCCCAGCTGTATGTCAACACTCACCTTGATAAACAGGTAGACTCTTCATGCTCCACTGATACAGTGTGTGTGTGCAGGTGGGGAAACTGATAGTGGTGGGAGATTTATTTCCTCCTCTGTTTCTCTTTGGTGAGACTCCCACTACAGCAGGTCTGGAGCCCCCAACAGAAGAAGGACACAGAGCTATTGGAGCAAGTCCAGAGGAGGCCACGGAGATGATCAGAGACTGGAGCAGCTCTGCTCTGGAGCCAGGCTGGGAGGGTTGGGGTGTTCAGCCTGGAGAAGAGAAGGCTCCAGGGAGACCTTAGAGCACCTTCCAGTGCCTGAAGGGGCTCCAGGAAAGCTGGGGAGGGACTTGGGACAAGGGCAGGGAGGGATGGGATGAGGGGGATGGATGAAAACTGGAAGAGGGAGATTGAGGTGAGACATGAGGAGGGAATTCTGGAGTGTGAGGCTGGTGAGAGCCTGGCCCAGGCTGCCCAGGGAAGCTGTGGCTGCCCCATCCCTGGCAGTGCTGAAGGGCAGGTTGGATGGGGCTTGGAGCAGCCTGGGCTGGTGGGAGGTGTCCCTGCCCATGCAGGGGGGTGGGACTGGATGATGTTGAAGGTTCCTTTAAGCCCAAACCAGTCTGTGATTCTCTGATAGGAGTCCACGAGTCCACAGTTGTGCTCAATTCAAACCAAATGAACTCTGTGCTGAGATACACTGGGAGGAGTGTGGGCACCAGATGGAGGGGTCCTGTGATCCCCTGCTTGGCATTTGGGGCACCCGTAGTACTAGGTTGAGAAATGTCTCCTTCCCCCTCCAGTTCAAGAAGGATGTAGAGAAACTGGAGAGTAGCCAGTGGGTGCTTCCAACATGGTAAGGACCCAGGAAGACCTGGTTTACCAGGAGAGGTGGTGGGATCTGAGCTCATTTGGTCGTTTAGAGGAGACTGAAGGCTGTTCATCTGCAGCCTGTTGGCTTCTTCAAGGGCTCTTATAAGTCTGATGGAGCCCATCTTTTCTCCATATTGTCAGTCAACATAGCAAAGGACAGTTGCCAGAAGGTGGGACTTCAGGGTTTATGCTTTCTTCAGGAGGGTGGTGTGGCCCTGAGCCAGGTGACCATGGAGCTTTGGAGGCCTCCTTGGACATTTGCAGGACTCACTTGTATGAAGCCCTAGCCAGCCTGGGCTGGTGTTGGGATTGTCCTGCTCTGAGGAGGTGCTTGGAATAGGGACCTCCAGGGATCCTGTCATTCCTGTAGCTCTGCTAGACCCTTTGCTGAGGCCAGCAGCACTGCTGCAGAAGCTGCAAAGTGTTAGACAGCTCCTGGATGCCTCAGTCCCCAGCACAGGTCCAATGGGCAGTGGGACCTTCATCAGGACCCTGAACACAGTGCAAAAGCTCTCATCCTATGACAGCCCAAGGCTTATGATGGCAAAAGCCCCAACAAATACCTGGCAAGGGGAAACGTGATGGTCACTCGTGTCACCCCTGCTACCTGTGACACACCTTTGTGCCCAGGTATGAGTCATTGCCACCCAGCTAGGTCATGACAGGTCTCCAGCTAATGCTTCCTTGCTGCATCTGCTGTGGCTCTGTTGGTCTCCAGCTCCTGCACTTGGTCACTGCCAAGGAGAGTCAAGGAGAGAAGCCAAGGTGTGAGCCAAGGAGAGAAGCAAGGCAGCCTCAGCCCTTCCTCCCTCCCTGTAGGGGACCTGGGTGGGTTGAACCCTCAGAGGACATGACTCTAAGGTCACTAAATCACTACTGACTTTTAAATCACACTTTCACAATTGAGCTAAAATCCTGAGGGCACTTGATTTCCACGGCTGCCCTGGAGGCCCAGTGAACACTGCCACGTACTCACCAGGGCTGGTAACCAGGAGGTAGAAGGGTATCTTCCACTTGAAACAGGTGATAGGGTCTCAGTGATGTTCCTCAGGCCTTTCCACTGCCAAGTCAAGCAGCTCAACCCAAACTAGTGTCTGGATTTTGCATGGAAAGGCAGGAAAGTATCCAAGCAGCCAATTTTAAAGAGCAAAAAAGCAAACCTTAAATATGAAATAATAAAGATAACAGAATTGTGCTGCATATTGAACACATGCAGATACAAATGCACTGCACTTTCAGCTGATCCTGTCATGTGTTCAACTAGGAAAACGTCTTCATCTGATGTGTCCTACAAATCCCAGTTTCTCAGGCTCGCTAGCAGGTGAGAAATACATGTCTAGAAATACACCTCATCTGCTGTTCAGACACACAAGCTGCTGGGCTAAAACAGTATCTATGGTAATTTGGCTCAACTTGAGTCTGTTTTGAAATTTTTGCTGGGTCTGAGTGAAGCATCCTAGGCAAGTCTAGCAGGAGCCTTAGCAGCTGCTGGTTACTGCCTTCCTCCTGACCAGTGTTTGGCTGTTTTTCATATGTGATGGCTTAACAAATATGGAACATTTTTGAGTATTAAAATAGAAAAAAATCTGGATTCAGGGTCCAGCCATTCAGCAACATGGGCACACCCAAAGCCCTTGGTGAAAGTCAAGACCTTTGTGCCTCCAAGAATATTTCTGAGTAGCTATTATTGTTTTTAGAACATTATGAGGCTTTTAAAAAAAGGCTTTTTGAAGATGGATTAATGTATTTTATCTGTGTCCATATGGATAGGATCATGTCTCAGGAGCTACAGTTAAACCTAGAAATAAAACTCCAGGAGTCTGGAATTCCTTCTTTATTTAAGCACAATTTGCTCTCAGTTTCCTGAAGGCAATGGCACTAAGGGGGGCTTGTAGTGGAAATTGTGCTCAACCTGGAATAGTTCTAAAAGGTTATAAGGCACTTCTCAAAATTATAAACCATGGCAAGAGAATTGTGATGGGATTGCTCTCCCAGAAAGGCTGGATCCTACTGCACACAAATCACCAAGGCACAGTCTGCTGCTGATGTAGAGATGCTCTCTAGGAGACCTCCAGAAAGTCTGTCTGAGATCTGATCTTGGAAAGGATGAAACCACCTGGTCTCCTTCCTCTGCTGGTAGATGGAGCCACCCAATGTCTGCAGACCAGACACAAGTTTTCCATTGCCTGTTGGTGGAATGAGACAAATCTGATCTTCACCAGCTCCATAATATCCTTCTTCTTCAGTTCCCAATGCCACTCAGTGGATCAATCAGTGATTTTCCTAAAGGATCTGAAATGGGAAGGATTTGTCAGGAGCTTCCCTCTATAATTTACATATCCTATACATAGACAGTTATAGCTCATGTTTTTTTAAATTACTCAAAGTTTAATTTCAGCTTTCTGTTGGCAGATGCAACCTTATTTTTGCTGACCTGATCTGAGGTCCATTTTGTATCTACAAATTGAAGTTTTTTAATATTACTCAAACTTGGAGGGAATATTCTGGCTTCTGATACAGGGGGGTACCAGGAGATATTATTTAAGGTTGTTTAGTGGAAGTTTCAGGATAAAGTGTGTCACCAAGAGTGTGACATGGTGAAAACCACACCAAAGGACCACCCACGGGGCAGAGACTAAGAAGCACCAAATTGTGATTAACACTTACAGCGTTTTGAACGCTGTCCCTGCATGGACTGCACATGAACTTACAGCTTTTCCTATTATAGTACCTGGAAAGAAATCATAATACTAGGCACACCTTGAGAGTCCCCACCTTTTCCAGACCAGGAACACCATGTTTCTTAGTATTTATTCTAACCTGGAGTGTAGCCAAAGTCCTTAAAAATTCCAAACTGACTCCAAAACAGAAGGTATTTGCAAAACACTGAGTTGGAGAGCAGTCCTTCACAGTTGTATCTCATCTTCCTTATCTAACATGTACCCTGGCTAGAGGGTGCCTGTTCCACACCATCCATCCATCCATCCATCCATCCATCCATCCATCCATCCATCCATCCACTGCAATTAGCAGACAGACAGGCCAGTGCTGATGCAGGTTTGTTGAGAAAACCTCCACCCTCACCCAAGACAGAAACTGTGAGCCATCCCTGGCTGAAAGGACTTTTACTGCACAGGGTTGAGACATGGAATATTTACCCTGTAGCAACAAAAATGTTGATCACCAGAACTGTGAGTGTAGCTGATTTGCCACTTTTGAAACCAGGAAAGAGCTGTGCTTTGATAAACAAATTTGCTACGATAAAGGAGCCAAAGTTCCTAATTCCTTTTCTAAGGACAGGTTTCCTGATTTGCTAATTTGCTTTTTTCTCAACATTTCTCTGAACTTGCCTGGTTTTAATTAATCTTCCAAACTTAATCAAGTCTAACTGGCACCTCTTCTAGCACTTGCACATCTCATTTTTGAATGAGATGCACTTTTCCTGAGCCAGCCCAGCATCGCATTGGCTCAGACACTGCAGATCTTCCTCTGCATTTTCAGCAAATAGACACTTTGAGTTTAAAACAGAAGGGCCTAGTGGTGAATGATAGACTCCTGATTTTGTTGTTCTGATCCCATTTCCATGTCTCATAGGCATCCAAGTATCCTGTAGTTACTTTCTAGCAGTTGTGAAGAATTATAATTAGAATCTGCAGACATCCTGGAGGGCTGACACGGGGGCTTTCCACAGCCCTAGTGGAGTCCTATCAAGTGTCTCTCCACCCTCGACTCCTCACTCCCCTTCTCCTGCTGGAGGTATCTCCCGGGCAGGCAGCTCCATCCCAGCTGCTTGTCTTGCTGACATTGACACAGTTGCAGGTGGGGTTTGCTCACAGAGGTTTGAAATTAGCTCGGTGTCCATTTTGCAACTTGGACTATGGTGGCAGACCAGGACAATGGTCCCAGCTGAAGTGTCTGCAGCCATCAGATGACTCCCATCATCTGCACACACAAGACAGCTGGGCCCAGACTTCTCTGCAAACATACAACATTATTTATTTTCTGGTAGGAGTTACTGCTTCAGCCTTTAGCCCAGATTGCAGCCAAGAGCAGATACCCTGTATCTCAGCCCTGCAGTTCCCTCATCACTGATCAGTTTTTTACCTGATTTCCTACAATATGTCTCCCTTGATTGCTGATGCTTTTAGCAGTCATGTTTTTCTTTTGTTGCAAAGGCTTTTTATTTGTGTTTTTCAATACTGATCATTGCATTGCATGTGCTCTGGCCTCATTATCTTTGGCAACAACCAAATCACCTTTAGTAATTTTTTAATTAAATGCATCTGATTTCTGCTTGACAAGCAGCTTATGTAGCACAGTTATCATTGGTCGTAAATTTTTTGTCTTCATTTCAGTTTGCTCATTTTTCTTGTAAATGTCCTCAAAATCAGATCTGCAGAAGCAAAGATCTCTGTGGCTTGTGTGGGGCATGGCCTGTTGGTTCTGTTTGGTGAAGGGAGAAAACTGGAAGAGTCTGGGAGCTGATATCATCCCTTAGGAAAAGGGATATTTGCCTCAGTCTAAGACAACATTCAGAATCATCGTTTTGGAGACTTAATTTGTACTGAAGCTCTCGAGGGGGGCTCACCCCATGTCACAGAATGACAGGATTGCTGGAGTTGAAAGGGACCTCTAGAGATCATCTAGTCCAACTTTCCCACTGAAATAGGACAACCTAGAGCACTTTACCCAGGCCTGCATCCAGGTGAGTTTGGAATATCTCCAGAGAAGGAGACTCCACAGCCTCCCTGGGCAGCCTGTCCCAGGGCTCCATCACCCTCACCAGAAAGAAGTTTTTCCTCATATTTCAATGGAACTTTCCATGTTCCAACTTGTACCCATTGCCCCTCATTCTGACACTGGGAACTACTGAGAAGAGCCTGTCTCCATCTTTCTTGCACCCACCCTTTAGATATCTATATATATGGATAAGGTCTCCCCTCAGCCTTCTCATCTCCAGGCTGAACAGCCCCAGCTGTCTCAGCCTTTCCTCATCAGGGAGATGCTCCAACCCCCCATCATCTTCGTCACCATGTCTGCTGGGGTCACATCTGCAGACTTTGCAGCCTTATCACAAACATACCTTGGTGGCAACTGTTATGCAACTTTGGATCAGATGGATGAGAGTTTGTACCAAGGCACAACAAGGGAAATTAGGGACAGCCAGACAATCTGGTGACACACTAAACAGTCTAGTTGTTGAAAATCAGCCTTTTTCACCCCAAGAACACAGATGTCTCTTCCCAGATGGTCAGAAATTAAGTTACTCCATTCAGCTCAGCTGTTTCCAGAGCATGCATTGCCATGGTGGCATCTCCCACGTGCCACCAGCACTGATGCTCCTCCTCTTACCTACACTGCAATAACGACTTGTGTTTAGTCCAACCCAGGTGGCCTGGCTGGCAGCAGAGGAGCTACACCTGTAACAAACTTATCAGTACAGTACCCAGGGTCTTCATGGTCTTGAGTCTTTGGTGTCCAATCCTGCCTGTGAAAGTGGTGAGACCCTGGAACAGGTTGCCCAGGGAAGCTGTGGCACCTAACAGAGGGTCCCCATCCCTCCAACCAGTTCTCCAGAATGCTTGGAACTCACTTAAGCTCAGTATTGCAGGTACTGACCAGAATAAAAAGGTCAGATCCCAAATGATTAAAAAGAAGAAATTCTGAGCAAAATTTCTGCTCAATAATCAAATATTTAAAACACATACAATTTCTCAGAGTTATTGTTCTCTATTTTTGATTAGAACTCAGGGGAAAAAGGATATTTCCAATGATTCCAAATCAGATTATTTCTTAAAAAAAATATGGAAAAGGTAAACTTTACTTTGGTAAGAAGATGATAGTAGAGTTTTGCAAGAAGACTCACTGTCAAACATATTGAAAGGGAGGGCAGTGGGGGAGCAGGGATGTGATGAATTTTGCAGTTGCTCAGGATGGTCCAACATAAAGGTGACAGTGGAAGACAGGAATGGATGAGTCAATAGAATCATAGAATCCTAGACTACTTTGGGTTGGAAGGGACCTTAAAAATCATCTATTCCCAACCCCCTGCATGGGCAGGGACACCTCCCACCATTCCAGGCTGCTCCAAGCCCCATCCAACCTGCCCTTCAACACTGCCAGGGATGGGGCAGCCACAGCTTCCCTGGGCAACCTGGGCCAGGCTCTCACCACCCTCACAGCAAAGAATTTCCTCCTCATGTCTCACCTCAATCTCCCTCTTCCAGCTTAAAACCATTACTCTGTGCCCCTGTAAAAAGTCCCTCCCCAGCTTTCTTGTAGGTGCCCTTCAGATACTGGAAGGCCTCCAATAAGGTCTTCCTGAAGCCTTCTCTTCTCCAGGCTGAAAAACTCCAACGGTCTTTGCTTGTTTTCATAGGAGGGATGCTCCAGCCCTTGGATCATCCTCGTGGCCTCCTCTGGTTTCACTCCAAGGTTGATAGATAATAAAATAGTCAACAGAACTTAAAAAGTCATGCAAATTGGGAAAGAGAGCCCAAATCTGCACAACACTGATATAGGTTAGACTTACTCTTATAATCATCTTGGAAACAGATGTTATTATGAACAGGTCTCTGCAGTTAGTTCAGTGCTCAGTAAACCTGTAATTGTACAAATCCACAAGCTTTGCACCTTGCTGCTGTCTCTCTTGCCCAGAGTTTTGGGACCATGTTGGTTGATAGGTGAGAGAAAAGCTGTTCCAAGCTGTTGCTGGATTTGTTCTCAGAACAGAAAATATCAGCATGTTGTTATTTCAGTCATTATTTATTTTATTAGTGACCCCTGAGCTCTGTTTGCATTGCCTAAAACACTTGCATAAAATAAGAAAAGCACATGAACAATCCAACAGCACCAGGGAACAGGGAGGGCTGAATGTCTTCAGATGAGAGAATGAAGGTAGCAATGAGGGGAGACCTCATTGCTCTCTACAACTACCTGAAAGGAGGTTGTAGGGAGGTGGGAGTTGAGCTCTTCTCTCAAGTGAATAATGACAAGACCAGAAGAAATGGCCTGAAGTTGCACCAGGGGAGGTTTAGACTGGATATTAGAAAGAATTTCTTTACCCAAAGAGTGGTTGGACATGAACAGGCTGCCCAGGGAGGTGGTAGAGTCACCATCCCTGGAAGTGCTGAAAAGAAACACAGATGTGGAGCTGAGGGACATGAGTTAAGCACTGAATGGGTAGATGAGGTTATGGTTGGTGGATGTAGGTTACGGTTGGACTTGATGATCTCCAAGGTCCCTTCCAACCAGGATGATTCTGTGATTCCATGAGGACACAATATTTAGATTTGCAGCTTGGAGGAAAACAGTTACAAGTGAATAGCAAACAGATCTTGCAGATGGTGAACGATGTCAAGGGTGTGCCCAGAAAAAGCTGTTTATTTCTCATGGTATAAGAACCTGTTGTGTGTTAGCCCAGGTGGGCAGCTTGGCACCACACCCAGTCCTGCCCGTGGGATGGTGAGAGAATGGGAAGGGTAAAGGTACATGACCTCATGGGTTAAGATAGAGGCAGTTTAACAGATACAGCAAAAGCTGCACACAGAAGCAAAATAAGGAATTCATTCCATACTTCCCCTTGGCATTGTGCTTACTTGGGAAAACTGTCAACTCCAACCATCCCCTGCTTCTCCCATTTCTTTGGTTAGCTGGTATTTTATCATAGAGTGGGGCCTCTTCAGCAGGAGACACCTCTCCTGGTGCTGCTCCAAAATTTCTGACAGTCTGTGACCATTTCCAGGACTCCTGGGTCATCAGGGTTTCCCATTCAAGTCCCATCACTTACTCCATGTAGCATGAGATTCATGTTGCATAGAGGGGACCCTCCCTTTGAATATCCAGTCCAGCACAGGTGGTTGAGGTGCCCAGAGGACCTGAGCTTTGATACCAACCTCAAGTGGCTCAAACCCCTCTGTGACCTGCTAATACCTCCTTTTCTTCTGGAGGCCCTTGAAGTACATTTCTCACATCTGGTCCTGTCTGGACTGCCCCAAGGGACAGTTTCAAGGGTTTTTGCTGTTCCTCAGTGAATTTATTGGCCCTTGGGTTTAAAATTAATCGAGATGTGTATAATTAGGTTGTGGAACTTGTTCCCAGGAAGCACAGTGGAGGCTGCATACACCATGGGGTGTGATGTAACTTGGAGACAATTACTGAGAATCGCTCCACTGGTAGACCTTGAGTATGATAGCCCAGATGTATCCTCCAACTCAAGAAATCCCACTTCCCATCACTGCTGGAACCTGCACACTGGGCAAAGCCATCTTCTCCCCTTGCCTTCTTTCTCATGGTGTTTCCCTTCTTAACTGAGATTGCCTCTCAAGAAGGCAGAGCACTGGCTACCTTGGCCTTTGGAGCAGACCCAGTGTATCAACTGGTTCAGTCTTTTCTGCAACATTGATGTGCTCCACATCTTTCTAGAGCTCAGCACCCCTCTGCTCTGGGTGCTGCTGGGCTGTCCGTGAAAATAGCAGCATAGAGTTTTTCACCACAATCCAATACCAGGACTAATTCTAGATCTGATTTCCAGAAGATTCAATTTGGCTTTTCCATGTTGTAACTGACAAACAAACCACTTTAAGATCCAGTTCATCCAGGTGAGAGGGCTCCTTATTCTCAGCTATACTGCCCAGGGTGGGCAGAGTCCAGCTCAGTGCAAGACCATGGCACCCATGGTCACCTCCTAGGCCAGGGCACATCCTGCTTGGGGTAACCTCAAGCTGTTTATAGGAGCAAGAGACACCTCTGTTATCTTCTCTGTTACCTCCTGGTCTCAGGACACAGTGAAGGTCTCTCCAAGGAGAGGCAGCCTGGGCATCCATCTTAGATCACACCCCAAATTACGGGCCAGCTGGCTGGGTGTTGTCATTCTCATCCATGGTGTACATCTGGATGTTCCTGTAGTATTTGAGCACTGAGCAGATGCCTTTCAGTGCCAAAGCTGGTGGCTCACAGTGAGTGATTTCCAGACAGTTGGCACTAACCACTCATTGAGGTTAGCCACCACCAAGACCTCTCCAAAGCAGCAGCCCAGACTGGAGGCATGTGGAAAGCCTTGGCTGACCAACAGGAGGTGACCAGCATCCCTGGAGAGGTCTCTTTTCCTTCCCTCCGTTTCTGATCCATTCTGGATTGAGTGTCCCATCACCTCCTCCTCCCTGGTAGGAAACCTTCCTCTCCCTCAGTGTCAGCCAGGGGGAAGAAGCAGGAAAGGAAGGACAATCTGTGTGGTGGGTTGTCCCTTCCTGGGAGTTCCTCACAGGCAGGATGGGCAGTGAGGGGACAGCAGCACCAACAAATGTGGTGGCCTTGCTGGAGCAAGCAGGTCTCCAAACAAATTTCAGGGTCTTTCTTTGGAAGAAAGGTTTTTACAGTGCTGAAAAATCTCACTGTGTTCATTGCAGTCAGAGCCTGGAAACCTCCATTTTCCTATGCAGATCATATGCATTTATGTAAATTCCAGGTCGAATCATATTATCAGAGCCCTGCAGAACGAACGGCTTCTCTCCCACGGCAAATGGTGTGATTGTGTTTTCTAAAGGGACAGAGACGTTGCCCTGCCCAGGCACTGCTGAACACAACATTTCTATCTGGCACAGGGAACAAAGAAGCCCAGCTCCTGGGCCCACACCCCTGGCAGCCACTTTGTTCGTTAGAGAAGCAGCCCCAGCTCCCAGCCCTGCCCCCCCGGCCCCCCAGCCCTGCCAGCAGTTGCTGGCAAATAACTCCTGAGCCCAACCACGTGCAATGCCAGGACAAAGGGGTGCAGGCAGATGCCAAATCACTTTCCAGGCCATGACAGAGCCCTGAGTCACCCAAACTGGAGCAGCTCTCCCGGCATGGGCTCGGCTGACAAAAGTGCTGTTGCTGCAGCAACACTAATCCAGGGCAGGGAGCTGAAGGAAGGGATGCAACAGCAGGTTTGTTTGCCCAACGCTGTGCTCAGACAAGGGGAGGTGGTGCTGTAGAAGCAGAGAGTCACAGAATGTGTGGGGTTGGAAAGGACCTTTAAAGGTCTTCTCATTCAGCCTCTCCTGCAGTGCACAGGGACCTTTTTAACTAGATCAGGTTGCTCAGAGCCTCCTCAAGCCTGACCTTGAATCTTTCCAGGGCTAGGGCCTCCACGCTGTTGTAGGTGGTTGTAGGTAGCAACCTAGAGGGATCTGCTCACTCTTTTATGAAGCCCTTTGTGGTGGGACCTCCTTGGGTAAAGGGCTTTGAATGTTAGAGGGAACTGGTCTCAGAGCAGGTGAACAGCTCAGATCTGACCCCACTCCCTGCTCGCTGACTGGACAGTCATAGAATCCTAGACTGCTTTGTGTTGGAAGGGACCTTAAAAATCATCTATTCCCAACCCCCTGCATGGGCAGGGACACCTCCCACCAGCCCAGGCTGCTCCAAGCCCCATCCAACCTGCCCTTCAACACTGCCAGGGATGGGGCAGCCACAGCTTCCCTGGGCAGCCTGGGCCAGGGTCTCACCACCCTCAAACTAAAGAATTTCCTCCTCATGTCTCACCTATGCCATTACCCCTTGTTTTATCACTTCATTCCCTTGTAAAAAGTCCCTCCCCAGCTTTCCTGTAGCATCTTCAAGAACTGGAAGGTGCTTTAAGGTCTCCCCAGAGCACTCAAGGTAGCTCCCTAGCCACCATGGAGGTCTCCACTGAACTCCCAGATGTCCATGTCTTGCCTACCCTAGGGAGCCCCAAACTGGACACGGGATTCCACACATTATCTCACAAATGCTGAGTAGAGGGGACGAATCTCATCCCTCCATGTTCTAGTCACTCTCTTGCCAATGCAGCCCCAGGGTGCAGTTGACCTTCTTCCTGCATGGACACAGACTCTTATTTGAGCTGTTGCCCACCAGGATCCTCTAGCCAGTGTTTTCCAGTGAGTTAGTCCCCAACTTGTCCTGTTCCATGGGACTGTCCCACCCCAGAGCAGGACTTTGCATTTGGTTATATTGAGGTTTAGGAGGTTCCCGTCAAGACATTTCTCACTCTATTGAAAACATTCTTGATAGGCTGGAGCCTATCAAAACCAGCTGCCAGTTAACCTTTGAGCCACTGACCACCAGCCTTTCAGCCCAGAGGTCCATCCACCTTTCAGTCCATCTGTCTAGAACATATTTCATCCATTTTTCCACAGAGATGCTACAGAAGATGATCTCAAAGTTCTTCCTAAAGCTGAGGTAAATAACATCCACTGCTCCCCCCCACCACAGAACCTCATCACAGAAAGCTGTCTGATTGGTCAGGACAAATTGCTTCTGATAAATCCATTCCCAATCACCCTCTTGTCCTTGATGTGATTGGACAGGGTTTCCAGGAGGATTTTCTCCTCAGCTTTCTATAGCTGAAGATCTCATTTCCCATAATTGCAATTAATGAGACATGGTGGGATAGCTCACATGACTGGAAGGTTGTCATGGATAGCTATGTACTCTTTAGGAAAGACAGGCCAGCAAGGTGAGGTGGTGGATTTGCTCTTCACATGTGAGAACAACTGGAATGCATTGAGCTCTGCCCGGGGGAAGGAAGAACATGTTGAAAGCTTATGGGTAAGAATCAAGGGGCACGCAAAGATGGGTGAAACTGTTGTGGGTGTCTACCACAGACCACGAAGATGTCCATGAGGCCTTCTACAGACAGCTGGAAGTAGCCTCTAGATCACATGCCTTCATGCTGATGGGTGACTTCAATCATCCTGATATTTGTTGGAAAGCCCACACAGAAAAGCACGTTCAGTCCAAAAGGCTCTTGCAGAGCATCAGTGACAACTTCCTAATGCAGGCAGTGGAGGAACCAATGAGGAGAGCTGCACTGCTGGACCTTGTATTAACAAATAAAGAAGGTCTGGTTGTGGACATGAAGGTTGGGAACAGCCTTGATGACAGTGACCATGACATGGTGGAGTTTAGTATTTTGCAAGGAAGAAGCAGGGCAATAAGTAAGATAGCAAGCCTGGACTTCTGGAGGGCTGACTTTGGACTCTTCCAAGATCTACCTGCAGGAATCCATGGGCTAAGACTCTAGAGGGTGGGGAGGGCCAAGAGAGCTGGTTAGTGTTCAACACCCCTTCTGCCAAGCTCAAGATAGTTGCATTCCTTTGAGTAAAAAATCAAGTAGAGGAGGAAGGAGACCTGCATGGGTGAGCAAGGAACTCCTGAAAAAAGTCATGTGGAAGAAAGAAGTTCACAGTTTGTGGAAGAAGGGACTTGTCACTTGGGAGAACTACAGGGATGTTGTCAGGCTATGTAGGAAGGCAACAAGAAAGGCCAAAGCCCTCTTAGAACTTAAACTGGAAAAGGAAGTAAAAGAGAACAAGAAGGGCTTGTTCAAATCCATCAGTGGAGAAAGGAAGAAGAGGGAAAATGTGGGCCCAGTGCTGAGGGAGGTGGGAGCCCTGGTACCAGAGGATGCAGAGAAGGCAGAGTTGGTGAGAACCTTCTTTGCTTTAGTCTTTACTCCTAAGACCAGCCCTCGTGAATCCCAGACCACGCAAGTAAGAAAGCCTGGAGGAAGGAGGACTCTCCACTGGTCAGTGAGGATTGGGTTAGAGATCAGAATATACACAGATCCGTGAGCCCTGATGGGATGCACCCAAGAGTGCTGAGGGAGCTGGTTGGTGGTGTTCAACCACTCTCCATCCTTTTTGACAAAACCTGGCAAGCAGGAGAGGTGCCTGAGGGCTGCAGGAAGGCCAGTGTCACTCCAGTCTTCAAACAGGGCAAGAAGGAAGAGCCAGGGAACTACAGGCCAGTCAGCCTCACCTCCACCCCTGGAAAAATGATGGAGCAGCTTATTCTGGAGGTCATCTCTAAGCACATGAAAGAAAAGAAGGTTCTCAGGAGAAGCCAGAATGGATTCACCAAGGGGAGCTCATGTTTGACTAATCTGACAGCCTTCTATGATGGTGTGACTGGATAGATGGAGAACAGTGGGTGTGTCTACCTTGACCTTAGCAAGACTTTTGTCTCTGTCTCCCACAACATCCTTGTGGATAAGCTCAGGAAGTGTGAGTTAGAAGAGTGGACAGTGAGAGGGATTGAGAACTGGCTGAACAATAGAGCCCATAGGGGTGTAATCAATGGTGCAGAGTCCAGCTGGAGACCTGTGACTAGTGATGCTCCCTAGGGATCAGTACTGGGCCCAGTCTTATTCAACATCTCCACCAACAACTGGAATGAGGGGATAGAGTGTGTCTTCAGCAAGTTTGCTGATGACACCAAGATGGGAGGATTGGCTGATGCCCCTGAAGGCTGTGCAGCCATTCAGGGAGATCTGGACAGACTGGAGAGCTGGGCAAAGAGGAACCTCATGAGGTTCAACGAGAGCAAGTGCAGAGTCCTGCACCTGGGGAGGAACATAAAATGCACCAGGACAGGATCTGATCTGCTAGAGAGCAGCTCCATGGAGAAGGACTTTGGAGTCCTGGTAGGCAACAAGTTCTCCATGGGACAACAATGTGCCCTGGTGGCCAAGAAGGCCAATGGTATCTTGGGGTGCATTGGGAGGAGTGTGTCCAGCAGATCGAGGGAGGTTCTCCTGCCCCTCTGCTCGACCCTGGTAAGACCTCCCTTGGAGTTTTGTGTCCAGTTCTGGGATCCCCAGTTCCAGAGGGACAGAGATCGACTGGAGAGAGTCCAAGGGAGGCTACAAGGATGATGAAAGGACTGGAACATCTGCCTGATGAGGAAAGGCTGAGAGACCTGGGGCTTTTCAGTCTAGAGAGGAGAAGACTGAGAGGGGATCTGATTAATGTCTATCAATACATGAGGACATCAAGAAGGCAGGACAAGCTCTTGTCACTTGTGCCCTGTGACAGGACAAGGGGCAATGGATTCAAACTGGAGCCCAGGAAGTTCCACCTGAACATGAGGAAGAACTTCTTTCCTGTGAGGGTGACAGAGCCCTGGGACAGGCTGCCCAGAGAGGTTGTGGAGTCTCCTTCTCTGGAGACTTTCCAGACCTGTCTGGATGCCTTTCTGAGTGCCCTGCCCTAGTTTGGGTCCTGCTCTGGCAGGGGGGTTGGACTGGATGTTGGATGTCCCTTCCAACCTCTGACATTCTGTGATTCTGTGATAACTGCTGAAGCTGCTGCTGTTGGTGTGATAGGTTTTTCCTGCATTTGCAAGATGCAGTGGCCATCTTATTTCAGACCACCACATGGGATAACACAGAGCCAGCTGCATCGAAGAAGGGGTTGTTCACGACCACCAGAAACGTGACAAACCTCAAAGTCCCAGAGAGAAATTATTTTTTACCTGGAAACATCTGTAGTAGTGCCTATTCAAAATCCTTAAGAACATGGGAAGCATAAACAGAAGGACATCTGAAATGTCCTTGAATGGATTATGTTCAATACTTGGCAATTAGTAGGAGACAAGGAAAGGCACCAAATTTGCATATATTCAGAGATTCAGGTTGGCCACAAGGAAACACTGTTTTCTCAAGAAGGTGGCACAGCCCTGGGACAGAGTCCTGGGGAGGTGGGTGATCTTCACCTTTGGAGGTTTACAAATTTTGGCTTCTCTAATCTGATGTAGTGTTGGTGTTTGTCTTGCTCCAAGTCAGGTTGTCCTGCACCACCTTTCAATATGAGGAATATTCCTACTTGGTGTTTTAACCAAGCCTACATCACTTACCCCAAGCTGAGGGGATTATAGGAAGTTCTAAAATTCCATTATAACAGTCAGGAGCCACATGTTCCAATTGTTTCTTCTAATCTGTAAATTCTGGATTTTCTGGATGCTTTAATATTTGTTCAGCCTAGAGAAGAGGAGGCTCCTTAGTGACCTTATAGCAATTTTCCAATATCTGAAGGGACCTACAAGAAAGCTGGGGTGGGGCTTTTTGCACAGGTGTGTAGTGAGAGGACAAGAGGCAATGGTTTGAAGCTTAAAGAGGGGATATTCAGGTTGAACATTACGAAAATGTTCTTCCCTGTGAGGGTGGGGAGACCCTGGCCCAGGTTGCCCAGGGAAGCTGTGGCTGCCCCATCCCTGGCAGTGTTGAAGGGCAGGTTGGATGGGGCTTGGAGCAGCCTGGGCTGGTGGGAGGTGTCCCTGCCCATGCAGGGGGTTGGAACTAAATTATGTTTAAGGTTCCTTCCAACACAAACCATTCCATGATTCCATGATTCTATGATTCTATGATTCTGTGATTGATTTGTCTCTAGAGGTGATTTTAAACCATTTACCAAATGCAGTTATAATGTGCTGATCCCACATTGCACACAGATACAGCCTAACAACATCTCATTGTCACAGAAAAAATAGTATTAATTATTGCTGATAGCCTGAATGTTTTTATAACCATCTTCTTCCATCTTTGGTGTTTCTTGCTTTTGCCAGTTCACTCCCAATCCTCTTCTCTTATCACACTGTGATGTCCAGTGACACATTAATTCTGCCTCCAAGAGCTGCTGGCAGTGAGGGAGTTGTGTTACCTCCTCATTCTGCTGGGGGATTGAAACTTCTGGGCACAAGTCACCATCCAGCCACTATCTTGACCTTCCTTCTGTCTCTTCCCTCTGTGTGTGACACAAGCTTCTGAATTTCATTATTTCTTCAACTATCAGCACTTTGAGGGTCAACTTAGTTTTCCAATCACATCTAGGCCATGTCTCATGCTTCTTGGTGCCAGGGCCCTGCAAGAAGCTCTTTTGAAAACCAGGCAGGATGTTGTCTATGAGTATTTCTGGACAACTCAAGTGTTTGTACCGTGCAATGAGGAACACTTCTGAGGATCAGGAATTATGTTTTTTTAACTTAGGACACTCCTCCCTCCAAAAAAAATGCAACAGGAATTTAGTACAAGTTGCAGGAATACCTGTCCAGGATATAATTTTTCCATAGTCTCTCCTCAGTCATGGTGCCCAGTGCTCTTCATCCCCCTGTGAGAAATGAATGTCTGCTTCTCTGACAGGAGATCCAAAGAACCTGTGGATCTTCCTCAGATCTACACCAACATCAGTGATGAGATGTTGTTCAAGCACTTACAGATGCCTGGGCTGCTCTTATGAAGGCCAAGGCAACTCACAGCCACTGTACCCCTGGATCCATGCTCCACAATGGTTCACGTGAGCCAAGAGGAGACAAAGTCCTGAGCCAAGAGACATTAATCTCCTGTTCAAAGAGCTTGGCTGACCAGGGAAAAAAAATGAGATCAATTGTGCAAAAGGGTGTGCAGGGCAAGATCCACCCTGGTGGAACATGTGTCGTTTGGAAATGTCACCAGGGTGATGTCTCCAGAGAAAATTATCTTTGGTGAGGGTGGAGAACTGAGAGAGGCAAAGGGTCTTTAGGAAGCTTGTGGCAGCTCAGTAAGGTGATCCAGGTTTGGTGCAGGGACACTACACTTAGATGCTAGTGCAGGGGATGCTACTGGCCCAGGTTGAGATGCAGGAGTGTGTGGGCCCTGCAGCAGCTTGTGTTTGCTCTTGAGCCATCAGGACTCAAAACCCAGATGAGGCTACAAAAAAGGTGCTGAGAAGACAGACACTGCCAGGCATGTGGGGGGAACTAGCCAGTGGCTAGAGGTGGTGGAAGAGGCTCCCAGGTTTCCAGCAGTGTTTGCAGGCCATGCATGCTTCAGCAGTGGAGCAGCAGGCAGAGCACTTGAAAAATGTTTAAAGCTGATTTCTTTTCAAAGGTTGATTGGATCAGAAGGGAATATGGCAGATGCCGTAGAGGATGTAGGACCCAACAAATTCTGTAGGGGACAGAGGAACTTCCCTCAGTGCTCTTTGAATTCAAGGGCAAGAATTTAGCATCTCATGCAATTGCTCTGGGGGGATGTTTAGCACAGCCTCTTTGGGGAACCCAGGATCCTTCCTCCGTCCCCTGCACTGGGGACCCCAGGAGTCTTGTGCCTGTGGTTGTCATCATGTCACTTCAGATGACTGAGGTGGCTTAAACCTGTTACAGGCAGTCCTCCCACCCCTCCATGTGTCACAGGTGTGTCATCTTACCGAGTGCTGATGGACGAGACCTTTGTTTAGAGAAGAAATCAGGACTATTGATTTCCCAGAAGATGCCCCTCACAACACAGCTGGGTCCGAGCTCCTCCGACACTGCCCCAGCACGTCCTCCTCCTTAGTGCAGCTGCTGTGGGTCTGTACAGAAACTGACAAGATTCAGACTATAAGGGCTCTCCCCCTTCATGAGCCCAGAGGACAGGGGAACAAAAAAATCCTCCTTACAAACCAGGCAGGGCCCTTTTACCCTGAGGGTGAGGAATTAATTTGTATTGGCTCAATCAGTTCTTTTCAGAAAAGCACAGGCTGGATTTGAAGACAGTGTTAGAGAATCTGCAATAAGTGCTGGACATTTGTCTTCTTCTTTGAAACTGGTGCCTTTGCATTTTGCAGGTCTGAATTCCCACTCACCAGCCATTGTCTTGCCCTCTTCTGCTGGATAGAAAGTCTTAATCTTCCCCTTCTTCTCACTGCAACTAAATAATCTCTCAGAAGTCTCTCCAATAGACTAATCAAACTGTCAATGGAAGCCAGTGTCCCAGCTCACTGCTAGTGCTCTTTTGTCCCCTTTCCATGTTTAACACCCTATTTACAACAAGCAGGAGGCTTAAAAACACTCCGGTTTCTGCAGTAATAGCTGCAGCATCATGGGCTCTTCCCTGGATAAGACAGAACATGCTTGGCCAGAACTCCATGAAGGCAACAGGAGCACAAAACTATCCCTAATTGTCCAGGAGGGCATCTCTGGGCAACTCTCATTGCCTGGGAGCTGAGTAATCCCATTTCATAAACATGGCCCTGTCCTCTTTCCCCTCAGATATCTTATTTAACTTTGCTGAGTGTCAAAGGCACAAAGTTGCATTCTCATGGAGATGCCATTGTTGGTGTTGGGACCCCCAGGCTCCAGCAGCTTCCCTGCAGCCACCCCAAGGGCCATCAGCTGCCACAGAGGTCATGCTGTGGTCAGGCTTCCATCCACAGGTGCCCACAGGTGCCAGTGTGCCCACAGGTCTGATCAGTGCCAGCGGGTCGTGGTGCCCTGTACCCAGTTTCTGGCTCATTTTAGACCTGGCCACTTCCTACCTCAGCTCATCCTCCCTCCTGTCTCGGTTCTGGAGGAAAGAGAGGTCATGGCAAGTGGAAAGTGGAGTGTCACAGGAGAGAGCTGGGCCATCACAGCCAGGTGGTGACCACCAATAGGAGCATTCTTGAAGAACTTTATCCTTTGGCATAGAATCACAGAATCCCAGCCTGGTTTGGGTTGGAAAGGACCTTAGAGATCATCTAGATCCAACCCCCTGCATGGGCAGGGACACCTCCCACCATTCCAGGCTGCTCCAAGCCCCATCCAACCTGCCCTTCAACACTGCCAGGGATGGGGCAGCCACAGCTTCCCTGGGCAACCTGGGCCAGGCTCTCACCACCCTCACAGGGAAGAATTTCCTCCTTATGCCTCCCCTCAATCTCCCCAATTTCAGTTTAAATTTCCCCAGATCCAGTGGGATTCAGGCAGACATCTTCCATGTGCCATGTGCTCATCCCAACCCAAAGTGCTCGGTGAAAGAGGATCCTCTGGCTGCTCAACATGTGCAGGTCCAGCCTGGTAGAGTGACTGCCCATGAGAAACAGCCCAGCAGATGGAGTCTGGTGATTAGCACCCTCCTACCACGGGGGTAGCAGCAGACATTATCTGCAAAATTCTCTAAAAGCCCTGGGCAAATGTTTCCATCTCCCCTGCACCCCTGAGCTCTGTTAAACCTGCAGAATTTGGATGCAGTTTATAAAGAGAATGAGGGAAACCACATCCCACCAACAGCAGAGCCTTTTTTCTGTAGAGTGGAGGAAAAAGAGGATGGTTCTCTTTAAGAGGGATGCTCTGGGCACCCTTTGGAAGTTTTTTTTAAGTGGCTGAAATCACGAAATGAGGAAGACATGAAATGATGAGCAGTGTTCCCCTGAGTACAAACACTCCCAGAGGCTCAAACCAGGACACCTGCACTAAGCAGGGAAAGCTCCTCCCCAGCTACCAGCTTCTTGCATTCCTCTTGATGCTTCCTTAAGCCTCACCCTGGCTTTATCCTTCTCTGGCTTTCCCTTCACTCTACAGTGACCTTTCAGGTAGTTGTAGAGACTGATGAGGTCTCCCCTCAGCTACCTCAACATCAGTGTTGACTGGAAACTAAAATACAACAGCACTGGCTCCTGCCTGCAGTTCCTCAGGCACCCTCCTCTTCAGCATTTCTTTCTACCATTCATTATTAGCAATACCTGAACAGTCAGCACTCTGACATCCCACAATAAAATCCCATGCATCAATGGCACAGCTCCCTTCATCCAGGATGACAGCAGGGTACCTCCTGTCCAACCCTCCTGGTTTGAGCCTCATTTTATTAAGTGCTTTCTCCTTGTCTTCTTCTGGAAATAATCAACATATCTCTCTGAATGGAGCAGGTTGCCCCATTTCTGACCAGCTGGTGCTACAAGCACCTGGACAACTGGTGCTGGGCACCCCCAGGCTTTGAAGGATCCCCCCATGGGGTACTACCCCACCACTGGGAACATCTCTCTGTCCTGCAGTGCTTGGAGGAAGGAGTAAGCACTCCTAGCAGAGGTTGCAGCAGTAGGTAGGACACAACTCACAGAGAAGGCACCACTGCATAGAGTGGACAATAAAAAAAAATAATCCAGAAGCTGGAGGGATTGAGCTGTCCCTCTGGAAGCACTCTCAGAGAGATGCTTCACCTATTTCTAAGCAGCAGGAGTGATTCCCAGGTGAACTTTTGACTTTGTGAAGGTTTTGGAAAGGTTTCCAGCCTTTAGGTGGGACTAAATTAATGGAGAATCTTAATTGAACAGAACCTGGCCTTGCAGGCTGCTGAATTTTGTGCAGATCATGCAATCCAAACACATGATTTAATGAGGTAATTTTAAAACACACCAAGTGGGTTCAAAGCTGTCTTGTTCCAGAGGTCACATCACACTGGTGTGTAAATTCTACAGAGACTTTCCAGGGCAGAAATACAGTAAGACCCTGCACCACTCAGGGCCTTGGGACTCACCCTTGTCTGGGGGATCAGCCCCAATGCTCAGGCAGTTGAACCTCTTTTAAAAAGAGAAGGAAAAAAAACCCTTTTGTTTTTGCAGAGCCTGTCAATGACTGCAAAGTTTGGTGGAGAGTCTGTGCTAATAATGGTGACACCTCAAACCAGGGACACAAGTGCCCTCTCTACTGAGCAGATCCAAACTGAGGACATGTTCAGCAGAGAGAAAACAGTGGGTGATTATGAGCAAAAGGATGGGATTGATTAAAGCTTCCCAGTTCCCCCAGTAAAGTGAGATGTTCCCTATTTGAATTCTGTCACCTTCTTGTCTGAGCTCCAGATTCAGCCCAGACCTGGCATGTCTCCAGCTCATATGTGCAGACAGATTGCATGCTTTGACTTGCAAAACTTTCCCTCTTGCCACTCTTGATCTTCAGACAAACCCAATAATTTGTGTCTTATCCTGTTCACAAAGGGCTGCAGTCAGCAAATTGCAATAATTAAAATATATTAATATTAGAGCAGATATAACACCCCTCAAAGGTGAGAGCACTCCCTGAGAGGTGAGACAGCAGGACAGATTCAGGACAGGACACGTCAGTCAGAGCTGGGCTGAGATTCATGATCCCTGAGCTTAAAATTAACATCTGCCACTTGTTAAGACAGTGGGATGCCAGCCTGGGCCATTGTCCAGTTTAAGCAGAACATGGCCCAGAACTGGAAAATGCCAGATATGTCTAAAAATAGTACAATGAAAAACCCTCCAAGCAGAGAAAGTTTTTCTCCAAGACAACGGGTGGCAAACAAGGTCTGATCTGTGAGCTGGTTTTGTCCTGCTGGTTCATAGTTTTCCCAGCACGTTATAGGAATTGTGGAGATCAATAAGGAACATTGAGAAGACATTGGAGGGCAGAAGCAGGATGACTTGGCCTTCTAACATTATACTGCAAGTGATCTGAGTTGCTCTGGAAGGAAATATGATTTAAAAGAGCTTCATTTCTACCAGGTCCTTGGAGCCCTAAAGGAGTGTTTCTAGCTGTTGCTCTCAAAGTATTTAGGAAAAGTAGTTATTTAGTTGATGCTGAGATGCAGGGAGAAGGTGCCACGGCTCCTCAGCACCCACACTGCAGAGGCCTGAAGTGTGCTGGCTCTCTGCACAGGTCTGCTCTGGCTGAGGGGCAGGAGGGAGACACAGGAAATCTGAGTCTGTGAGCACTTGGTGCTTCCTAACCTACACATCCCATTGGCACAGCTCCTGTTGTGACCTTCCTCCATCCCTGGAGTCAGCACCACCAGCATCCTCTGCCCAGTGTTCACAGTACTCTTGGATCTCCAGGAGTGCTGGGGGCTCCAGGGCTGAAAACACAAGCTCTTTCTAACAATTTTGTCAAGGTAAAGGGCACAGTGGAGTGGAGCATCCCCGCAGCACTTTTCCATGGGAGATCCCTCGGGAGAGGCAAGGCAGAGCTGCAGGGTGGGGAGTCTCCATTTCCATGGCACAAGACCCTGACAGACACTCAGCTCTGCAGCCCATGCTGTGTCTGCTCTCCTGCCCAGCCTGTCAGGGGCTGCTGGTGTCCTTGGGACAGTGGGGAAAAAAGAAAGAATTGCTCTTCAGATTCATCCACTTTCCACTGCTGAGTTTAGAGCTGGAAAACATTCCCTCAGCAGCACATCCCAGAGATTTTTTTCCCAGCATTTCAAGTAAAAATGACTGAGCTCAGGCAGTGGCAGGAGGCATCGATGCTGCTTTGGAGCTTGTTGGAATACACCCCTCACACAAATGTCAACATTTTCCAGGTTTCTGTCCAATCCAGCTGGGCTCTTGGGACCCACAAAAGATGGAAACAGGTTTATGGGATTGCAGCAGAAAGAGGTGACCACACCAGGCTGTCCCCCAGGAAGCTGGTCCCCTCCTCACACTTCACTTTCCTTTTTAATTCATCATGAAACCAGAATGTGACCCAAGTGTGAGGAAAACCTTTGTGTCATCCTTCACTGTCCCCAGCACACACAGCACTGGGGGGACAAACCTTTTCCAAGAAGCTGTTTTGTCCCGAGGCAGCAGCTCAGCTCATCACCCCCAGCCAAGTCTCTAATGTTCTCCTCCCCCAGGAGGAGCCGCTCACCCCGGTTTGTCACTGGCTGGTAAAACCCAGGTGGGATAAGTTGCCTGTGGTCCTCAGTGCCCCAGGCAGCTTCCAGTCCCCTGCAGAGGGGACAGAAGAAATGTCCCAGCAGCCTTTGCCCTCAACACCAGGAAACCTTTCTGAGTGTTCATCCTAAAAATTCTTATTCATCTGTTTTGGCACAGTTCTAATCTGGCCAAATCCTGCTTCTTCCAAATATTACTACTATTTCTCCCAGAGCTTCAAAGGTTGTCCCAGACCAATGGAAACCACAGAACACCAATGTGGGACTGCTGGATCCACACTCTGCTGCATCCAGCACCTCCCATGGGTGACAGACAGTGCCCAGACTCCTGTGTGAAGGGATTAAGCAGAGAAAGATAAAAGGGATTCCCCACATGTTACCTGCAGACATCTGTGCTCCTGGGGCTGTGCACTGCACACACACCTGCACGAAACCGTGGCTGCATGCACATCTGCCCCTTCACACTGGTACCTGCAGCTGTAAAGGACAGTCTCCCAGCTAAGCCTGGCCTCTGTAGCTCCTGCCCCTGAGCATGTGAAATGTCTGGGTTGTGAGTGAGGCCAGAGGAGGCCAGAGATGATGGGAGGGCTGGAGCAGCTCTGCTCTGGAGACAGGCTGGGAGAGTTGGGGTGTTCAGCCTGGAGAAGAGAAGGCTCCAGGGAGACCTTAGAGCAGCTTCCAGTGCCTGAAGGGGCTCCAGGAAAGCTGGGGAGGGACTTGGGACAAGGGCAGGGAGGGATGGGATGAGGGGGATGGATGAAAACTGGAAGAAGGAGGTTGAAGTGAGACACGAGGAGGAAATTCTTTGCTGTGAGGGTGGGGAGACCCTGGCCCAGGCTGCCCAGGGAAGCTGTGGCTGCCCCATCCCTGGCAGTGTTGAAGGGCAGGTTGGATGGGGCTTGGAGCAGCCTGGGCTGGTGGGAGGTGTCCCTGCCCATGCAGGGGGGTTGGATCTAGCTTCTTATAATCTATGATTCCATGATCTCACAGTGTGACACCCCCCTGAGACCAGAGTCTGGGTGTCTGGAGAAACATACCATGCTCTCCTGCCTTTTCCCTGCCTTCCTGGCCTGGCTGGATAGAGAATGAAGTTAAGGTTGTCCAAAAGTGTTTCTTGGAGCTGCAAAGGCTTCCCTGCAGTGCTGAGCTCTCCCATTGGGTTGGGCCTGCTGGGAGCTGGATGCATAAAGGGGCTCTGAGACCCACTCCTGGTGCCCTGTGGTGCCACCCAAATATGTCTTTCTGCTCCTTTTCTGTGTGTCCCATCCAAGGGTGTGGGAGATGGAGTCAAAACATCACATGGACTGCTACAGCACTGAGGGCTCGGGCAGCTGCCCCACCACTGAGCAGGTGGGCAGAGAAGTGCAGAAGGAACAGGCCTGAGAGATGGTCAGGCAGGGATTGCAGGCATCTCTTTCCAAGCAGGATGGAATTCAGGTCTTCTGGTTTAGTGTCTTCAGCAGAGACATCTTTCCTGAGCAGGTTCCCTGGGATTGTCTTCACATCTGAACATCATTAGAGTGCAATTGATTCACCCAACTGGTGTCAGCTCAGCATCCAGCCTGAGATTCCAGGCTGGACAGGCAGTTTGGAATGTCAACCCCAGGTCTCATAAAGTGAGGCTTCCAAATTCTAGAAGGACAAGGCCTGAGAATCCTTATCTAACCTGGAAACTGGCCCTGATCTGAGCAGGAGGTTGGACTAAAGACCTCCTGAGGTCTTTTTGAACTTGAATTAGCTAGTAACTATAAAATTATTTATTAGCTCACATGCAAACTTCAGGTGTGGGCAGATGGGTTGGGGGAAAACACAACAAAACCAGGAGAAGTGGTTGATACCCCAGATGGGTGAGCTGCCATTTGAAGGGAGATCTACAGGCCAGGCAATGCTCAGGAGCACCATGAAATTCAGCCAAGGGACCTGGGGAGAAACAACCCCAGGCACCTGTGACAGTTGGGACCAACCAGCTACAAAGCAGCGCACAGAACATACCTGGGGCTGCTGGAGGACAAAAATCTGACCCTGAAGCAGCAAAGTGTCACTGCAGCACAGAAATGCATTATGGCTGCACAAGGAAAAGCCTTTCCTACAGAGAGAGAGGAGATCTTCCCCTCAACACTGGTGAGACCTCATCTTGAGTCCTGAGTCCAACTGTGGATGTTCCGGTACAACAGAAATCATAGAATTAGAGAATGGTTTCAGTTGGAAGGAACCTTAAAGATCATCTAGATCCAACCCCCTGCATGGGCAGGGACACCTCCCACCATTCCAGGCTGCTCCAAGCCCCATCCAACCTGCCCTTCAACACTGCCAGGGATGGGGCAGCCACAGCTTCCCTGGGCAACCTGGGCCAGGCTCTCACCACCCTCACACTAAAGAATTTCCTCCTCATGTCTCACCTCAATCTCCCTCTTGCAGTTTTCATCCATCCTCCCTTGTCCTCTCCCTCCCTGCCCTTGTCCCAAGCCCCTCCCCAGCTTTCCTGGAGCCCCTTCAGGCACTGGAAGGTGCTCCAAGGTCTCCCTGGAGCCTTCTCTTCTCCAGGCTGAACACCCCAGCTCTCCCAGCCTGGCTCCAGAGCAGAGCTGCTCCAGCCCTCCCATCATCTCCGTGGCCTCCTCTGGACTCATTACAACAGCTCTGTGTCCTTCTTGTGTTGGAGGCTCCAGAACTGGACCCACTTCTCCAGGTGGGGTCTCAGCAGAGCAGAGCAGAGGGAACAATCCCCTCCCTCACCCTGCAGGTCACACTGAAATATGGATGAACTAAGTCAAAGCTCTGCAGTATTTGCCAGTCCCAGTCTCTGCACTGTGAGGTTTCTGCACAGGATGTAGTTGAGGTCATCATGTTCCAGATGTCACAGAACCAGCTGTTCATTCACAGGTTTGACCACATGTTCTGGGGGGACAATGCAGGGTGGTCTGGATCTAAAGCAGTAACTGTATGGCCATTCTTGGTTTTGTGCAATAGCAGATGTCTCAGTGCTTCTTTGAGCAAATGTGTCTTCACCCCTCAGCGACAATTTCTGGCCTAATAAGCAATTTGACCCACATATTTAATGCTGGGCACTTGGCAGGTCCTTGGACCTATAAGAAAAGGTCCTGTCAAATCTGCCCTCCAGCCCCTTTACCATGTACCAGCACATCTGCCTGGCTCACAGGTGCAGCTAGAGGCTGATGTCCTCAGGGTGGAGCCATGGTGGTTCAGTTTCTGCTGGGACCACCTGCCCTGGTGTCAAGGCAGCCTGGGACACGTGGCATTCAGATGTCTGATCCCAGAGTAGTCCCTCTCCAGCACATGGTGACCCCTCTGCTGCTGAACTTGGCATTGGACAGGGCACTTTCCACCTTGGCCACAATCAAGATGCTCTCAGGTCAGTGTCTCCTGGCAGGTGAGACATGCCAGGGTTTCCCAGCCTCCAGCTGTTGCTGCCCCAGATCCAGCTCCTTGTAGGTCCTTTATCAGGCCCACCAGCCCCATAGGTACATCTCAGATACTTGGGAGTACATTTAATGGCTCCAGGTGCCTCTGTGCAGGGAGCTGAGTCCCTCCTTCTGTGCCTAGAAAGGATATGGGTGTCTCCAGGTGTGAAAGCCCTTCTCACATCAGTGCTATTCCATAGGAAGTCTCTAGTTTTCCTGTGAAATTCCTCTTTTTCAGTACTTTGTCTCCCTCAACTATTGGCTCCCCTTGTTCTCCCTGGGATGAGAGCAGGGCCATGAGTGCCAGCTGCTGTACCAACCCTCACGCTGTCCCCTGCAGGTCCCTCGCCCTGGGCCAGCAGTACAGCTCCCTGGGCTCCCAGCCCATCCTCTGCGGCTCCATCCCCGGCCTGGTCCCCAAGCAGCTCCGCTTCTGCCGCAACTACATCGAGATCATGCCCAGCGTGGCCGAGGGGGTGAAGTTGGGCATCCAGGAGTGTCAGCACCAGTTCCGGGGCCGCCGCTGGAACTGCACCACCATCGATGACAGCCTGGCCATCTTCGGGCCCGTCCTGGACAAAGGTGAGCTGGGAGGCTTTGGGGTGTGTGGGGGAAGGAGTTTGCAGGGTGGGTAGAGCTGTCACATCTCGGCTTGTGGACACACCAGCAGTGGGGGAACACAGGGAAAAGGGTCTGATGTTCTCACTTGCAATCCTAGCTCATCCAATTTCTTTTTTTTCAAATATTTTTGGTGTGTTACAGCAAAGGGGAGTGAGGGAAGGGGTCGTTCCCATCCCAGGAGCTCTCAGTAGGGCCAGGCAGGATAAAATGCAGGAAGGGGAAGGTCTGGCCCCATGCATGTTGATGTATTCTGGAATGGTGGGCTCCATCCTCCCTGCCCAGGGTGACCAGCTCATCAAAACAGGGTCAAGCAGATCCAGGTTGGGATCATCAAATCCTAGAATCAGAGAATGGTTTCAGTTGGAAGGAACCTTAAAGACCATCCAGTCCCAACCCCCTGCATGGGCAGGGACACCTCCCACCAGCCCAGGCTGCTCCAAGCCCCATCCAACCTGCCCTTCAACACTGCCAGGGATGGGGCAGCCACAGCTTCCCTGGGCAACCTGGGCCAGGGTCTCACCACCCTCACAGCAAAGAATTCCCTCCTCAGTCTCACCTCAATCTCCCTCTTCCAGTTTTCATCCATCCCCCTCATCCCATCCCTCCCTGCCCTTGTCCCAAGCCCCTCCCCAGCTTTCCTGGAGCCCCTTCAGGCACTGGAAGGTGCTCTAAGGTCTCCCTGGAGCCTTCTCTTCTCCAGGCTCAACACCCCAACTCTCCCAGCCTGTCTCCAGAGCAGAGCTGCTCCAGCCCTCCCATCATCTCTGGCCTCCTCTGGCCTCACTCCACATTCTCTGTGTCCTTCTTCTGTTGGAGGCTCCAGAACTGGCCCCAGCCCTGCAGGGGAGTCCCACCAGAGCAGAGCAGGGGGGACAATCCCCTCCCTGGCCCTGCTGGTCACGCTGCTGGTGACACAGCCCAGGACACGGGTGGGTTCTGGGATCACCACACGGTGCTGGGCCATGTTGAGCTTCTCATCACCCAACACCCCCAAGTCCTTCTCCTCCAGACTGATTTTCCGCAGCCTGTATCTGTGCTTGGGATTGGCCTGACCCAGGTGCACAGCCTTGCACTTGGTCTTGTTGAACTTCATGCAGTTTGCATAACCTCACCTCTCCAGCCTGTCCAGGTCCCTCTGGATGGCATTCCTTCCCTCCAGTGTGTCACCTCATCACCTAGTTTGGTGTCATCAGCAAACTTGCTGAGGGTGCATCAATCCCCTTGTACATGTCACTGACAAAGATGTTGTGGTCAAGTTCCTTGAGGTCAAAGGGTCATGCCCTTTGAAGCATGCACTGTTCACCCCAGGAGATCAGTGGGCAGCAGCTCCCCTGCCAGTGAGAAGCCATGGTTGAACTCCATGGTCCTGACCAGGCCTAGTCAGGATTTCAATTCATCTTTCACAGATGGGCCCAAAACGGTCTGGGCTGGGAACAAAAGGGGAGAGTAAACATATTTTCCCTCTCCTCACTCCTAACACGTGCTTGCTCCTCTTCATCACCTGCTTCTGACAGGCCACCTTTCTAGAGCCCTTGGCACAGATCAAGCACACTGGAAGCACATTGAGGAGGCACAATAAAGGTTCCCTATGAGGTCCCAGCCTGGGCATTTCACTGAGCAGTGAGATGTTGGGCCCCAAGACCACTGGGCATCTGTACCACAAACCTGCAGCCTAATATGGCCTGAAAGGAGGGAGACGGAGGACCTTGGTGGCAGACAACCTACCCCACATCTCAGGTGTTCTGTTACCAAACCAAGATCTTAGATTAAAGCACATTAAAACGTCTATGAAAATGAACCACATGGTGCAGAAAAAACCCTCCCCTCTCCTCCATCCCATCCCATGGCTGAAGGGAATAGTATGTGGAAGTCACCAGGGCCAACTCATGGCTGTGGCTTTGCTCCTTCTGGAGGAACCTTCCCTGAAGATTTGATGTGCTGAGCTCCTCCAGGTAGAAACAAAGCACTGCCTGCTGGGAGCATGGGGACTCAGAGCTGCTCCCATGCACCATCTGACTCCAACCACACCTGCCCTGTCCATGCCACCACCAAGGGTTCAAGGGCAGGTTGGACAGGACTTTGAGAAATCTGGTCTAGTGGGAGATGTCCCTGCTCATTGCAGGGGGTTGGAACTAGATGGTCTTTAAGGTCCCATCCAACCCAAACCAGTCTGGAATTCTCTGACCCAGTAACCTCCAGAAGGTTCTTCACTTCCCAGCCTTCTTCCCCATTTCCAGGGTCAAGGGGCTGCATGTCTGCATGCTCACAGGACTCTGCCTCTACCAGGATCCTGACTATCAGGATCAGACTGCAAATGTCTCTCTGAAGGCAGCTGGTCAAACTCAAGAAAGATGTCCAGCACATGCCTTGCTCTGACTCCATCCCAGCACACGGGACATCTGAAACATCGTCTTGGCTTCACAGCTTCCTAAATGCAACCAAAATCATTTCTGGCTTCATTGGTATCGAAGCACACTGAGTCTCCACACTCCAATAAAGTGTGTTTACTGAAAAATAAGCTATTCTTTCCAGTGAAAATTTGGAAATGGGAATCTTTAGGAAATGGGACAAAATAGGGTTGAAAACTAGGACCGCAGATTCTTTCCCAATAGTCTCCTGTGTGTGTCTCCTGGTGGATCTTCCTTACTAAGCCACAATATTCTGCACACAAACAGCTCATGACATCTTCTTCAAGCTCCCACTAACGGTGCAGTTTCCTGAAACATCAGTAGGACATTGCAGGGAAAATGACTTGTTTGGGTCAAAGTGCAACTCTTTGCAGGAATCAGGATTGTGAAGTTATATGAGAGGGCTAAGAGGGACCATGAGATTCAATTCTGTGTTGCCAGGGTGTCTTTGGGGTAACTGCTCTATTTACTGCCAAATAACTTGTCACCAAGGCTTGCCACGCTTCCTGCCTACTAAAGGCACGTCCCAAACTGCAGCACTTACAAGATCAGAAAGATTGAATTTCCTTATAAACTACCATAAAAACTGCCATAAAAAAACCTCTATCATAACAATTTTAAACACGTTACGAAAGAACTGTTCACTGAAAATCTCTCACCACCATTTCTGTCAGCACAACAGCACTTAAAAACTGCATTTCAACCATCCTCCGCATCATGAGCAACTGAACTTTTGAATTTATGAAGAATATTTGAGGATTCCTTCGGCTGCAGGGGCTAGAACAAAACCTCACATGTTGGACATGCCTCAACATTTCCGTGCACTCCAAGCTGACAAAGTAAAATATCACCCCTTGCTCAGAAACTCTTCTGACGGAGAAAAATGATGGAGCCCATCTGTTATGGAGCTTTCCCCATCACCCCGTGACACATCAAGGGTCTCCTAGACAGCATTGCCAGAAAATTAGCTTGGAAAATGTATTTATTCTCACCTCTCACTAAGCTGTAAGTAGAACGGTTAAAAATAAACACCATCGTCTGCAAATAACAACACATCAAAGTCCAACCCATTTGATTGTGGTTATTATTTACAGTTTTCTAAATGTGTTAAAGTCTTTTCTCTGCTACCTTGAAAATTAACAAGCAGAGACAGGATGGGACTCATTGCATCTACAAAGGAGCAAGCAACACCAGGGAAGCCTTTGAGATTCCCAAAGTTTGCAGCATCCAAAGCTGCAAAGAAACCTTTTCAGCCACAGGTTTCTTAGCAGAAGGAAGAGAGAATGTTGGCAATAAAAAGGCTTTTGTCCTGACCTGATGGATCTTGTCAGCTGTGAGGAACCTGGGGACCAACACAGCTCGTTGCTGCTGCAGGGCTGTGGGTAGGGCTGCCGGACACTCCTGTTGCCCTCATGACATCCCTTCTCCCAGGCTGTTGTCCCATGTGCTTTAGATGCAGCAGCAGCAGAAATTGAGGGGTTTGTGTCCATAAACTGGAACTGAGACCCACAAACTGGAACTGAGACCCATAAACAACCCTGGCTGCACATTTAACATCTGGCCCAGCCCTCAGCATCTGTGGCAGCCGTTGCTGTGTTCAATTCTCATTGGCTTCCAGGACACGTGGAGGGGTTTCAACCACAAACTACGAATCATTAATTAGTATCAGGACTCAAACTCAAGATGACAAACACTGTTGCAGTCTGCACTGTGCATTAGGCCAACAGGGATTAAATACTAAGCCAGTAATTTAAGCTGGGATAACTACCAGGATGAAATCACCTCTAAGTATTGAAGAGCAACATCTCTGTTCATCTCCTTGACTGCTCCCTTGGGTAGACTGAAGCTATTTTGGAAAAAACTTCAAAGGTGCAGTTTTCACAACAACAGCATGGAAAATCAGCCTGAGAAGAAATTGAGGATAATTTCATTTTAAAGGAGCTGCAAAAATGTTAATTGCACCTGCTTCCACTCCAGCAGAGCTTCGTCTGAAGAGTGATGTAGCGTGGGTGAACACTGGAGCCGTCTGCGGTGGTTGGGCTGTGCAGACCCTCTCACAGCTCACATGTTCAAGCCTTCCTTGCTTTCTCCTTCTGGACACATCATCCAGGCTTCTGGGGCTGCTATCAGCATGAGAGCACAGGGCATCCCAACCTGAAATAGCCTGAGGGGCTCCTGTCCCCAGTGGTCTGCAGCTCCATCCCCATCTGACTTCCCAGCTTCACTGTAAGACTCAAATCTCTCCTCTGACAGCATCCTACCTAGAATCCCAGAATGGTTTGGGTGGAAGGGACCTTAAAGATCATCTAGATCCAACCCCCTGCATGGGCAGGGACACCTCCCACCAGCCCAGGTTGCTCCAAGCCCCATCCAACCTGCCCTTCAACACTGCCAGGGATGGGGCAGCCACAGCTTCTCTGGGCAACCTGGGCCAGGCTCTCACCATCCTCACAGGGAAGAGTTTCTTCCTAATCACAGAATCACAGAACCACAGAATGTCAGGGGGTTGGAAGGGATTTCTGAAGACCACCAAGTCCAACACCCCTGCCAGAGCAGGACCAAAACTAGGGCAGGGTACTCAGAAAGGCATCCAGACAGGTCTGGAAAGTCTCCAGAGAAGGAGACTCCACAGCCCCTCTGGGCAGCCTGTCCCAGGGCTCTGTCACCCTCACAGGAAAGAAGTTCTTCCTCATGTTCAGGTGGAACTTCCTGGGCTCCAGTTGGAATCCATTGCCCCTTGTCCTGTCACAGGGCACAAGTGACAAGAGGTTGTCTCTGCCTTCTTGAAGCCCTCATGTATTTATAGACATTTATTAGGTCCCCTCTCAGTCTTCTCCTCTCTAGACTAAAAAGCCCCAGGTCTCTCAGCCTTTCCTCGGTAGGCAGGAGTTCCAGTCTTCCCTCTTTCATCTTAAACCACCCCCAACCCCCTCATCCCAACCCTCCTTTCCCTTATATCAAGTCCCTTCCCAGCTTTCCTGGAGGCCCCCCAGGGCCCTCTAGGCTTTGAACTCACAGCAAAGTGATACCCAGCACATACAGCACAGTGAAACCTGGGGGACTGACATGCTCCCACCTGGGGGCTGCTGAGCACCAGCCCTGCCTACAGTTCTGCCTTGACCCACCTGATTTCCCTCCATGTCCCCTACCCAAAATTGAGATTCCCGGTGTTTTTTGCCATGTGTGCCAGCTGTAGCTGGCAAGGCTTTGGTTTCCCAGGGCCACTGATAGGCTTCCTGCAAGTTTTCTTTTTTGCCTATTAGGTTTGGGTTTTTTTTTTCCTGGGCTAGGAAAAAAACCAAACCCCAAAACGAACCCCAGAATGTGGGGTAAGATCATGTTTTTACAAGCAAATTCTCTGAGATGATTTATAAGGCAGGTGTGTAGTCTGGGACAAGGAGGGAAGAAAAACCTGCTTTCCCCCCTCTCTCCCTCCCTTTTCTTTTTAAAATAAGGTCAGTTTTTATTAAAAGACAACGTCTCTTCCAGCCAAGTCCCACCCCAAAGCCAAGGCTGAGCCAACAGCCTTGCTGCTGCTCTGGGAGGACGAGCAGTTACGGGTCTCTGTGCTAGTGATAAACTCTGGGATTTTGGTTAAAGTACAGAGCCCAGAAAGAGCTGGTTGTGAGTGCAGGAGGCAGGAACACCCCACAGGCAGCTGGACACTGGCACCTGGGATGGAGAGGAGGTCTCTGAGCTGCAGGCAGGACTGGATCTGCAGGAGTGAGTTTAGCAGGAGCCTCCACAAGCTCAAGCATCCTGAGCACACACCAGCTCCTCTCCCCACGTCCTGAGCGAGGGGAACAGCCCTTCTCCTGCCTCCTCACACGGCGGCTGCCCTGTGCCCCCTCCAGGAAGGTGCTCCGGGAAGGAATCCGCTCCGCCCGGCCGGGCTCCAGCCTCTCCCCACGGCGCTTGGCCGTGCGTGGCTGCGGGTGCAGGGGAGGCAGCTGGGCTGGGCCCTGGGGGTCCTGGTGTGCCGGGCTGAGCCCCTGACACGAGCTGTGCAAAGGCAGCCCCGCACCACGATAACCCACGGCTTTTCTCAGCCGTGACACCCGCAGTCATTTGCATCTAAACAGGGGCGTGTGGGATCAGGGGCCGTCTTGATATAAACTCAGCAGCTTAAAGCGGGGGGGGGGGAGGGAGAGGAGAGAGAAGAAAAATAAGCTTATACCGATGAGAAAGAGCTAAGCTTCCTCCCCTACTGTGAGGCAGGGCGAGCGGTACCGCGCGGCGCCGCAGCCGTTTCAAGCCGCTGCCGCGTTCACACGCCCTTTAGCCGCGCGGGGCTGGGGAGCCCCCGGCCCGGCGTTCCCAGCCGGGCTGGCGGGACCGCGGGGTGACGGCAGGACAGGGGAACATTGCCCCGTTGCTACGAGGTGCTCCTGGGGAATGCCAGTGCTCTGTGCCGTGGGTACGCTGGCCGGCGGAAACATTCGGCATTATGCGGGTAATAGAGTGTGACACGGCGGGAACAATGGGAAATTGAGCGGCCCAGCAGGTACCGGGCCCGGCGGGGACACAGTCGCCGCGGTGCACTGTCAAGACGGCTCTAATCCTCCCTCGCCAGCCCCTCCCTTGGTTCTGGGAACGTTGCTCCCACATTTCATCTCTGGGAAATTCTCCCGGCTCCTCGCCCAGACCCAGGGGACAGTTCCAAGGGGAAGGGGTTTGTGTCCACAGCCCGATCCCTCCCAGCTGTGGCACAGCCGGGACCGCCCGGGGGTGCTGGGGGCAGCTGCTGAAGGGGTGCAGCCCCCCCGGGCACCCGCAGCCTCGGCTCCCACCCCAGCACCCAGGAAGGCTCAAGAAAGCTGCTGCCCCTCTCCATCCTGCTTTGGACCCCCTCCCAGGGTGGAAAGCGAAGGCAGGTCAGCAAGGAGAGCAGCTCATGTCCTCCCCCTCTGCCCCTGAGCTGTCCTGGTCTGGGGCCAGAAGGGTTCACCAGCTTCTCTAATCTGATCTGCTTCAGATCATCAGCCACCCAAATAGCCTTTGTGAGGCTGAACCACTCCAGTTGGAGCAGTCATCTTCAACTGGTGGCCCAGAGCCCCCAGTGGGCCCAGAATAAGTGGTTGGTGAAAGATATCTAAGGAAAACTCAGTAGGCAGAGGCTGAAATGCTGCTGGTACATCAGAGGTGAGGAGGGAAGAGTTTGAATTAAAAGAAAGTGAAAACCACAGCATGGCCCCAGCAGGCCCCAGCAGACCTGGTTTAGGATCATGTTTGACTCTTAGATCCCAGTTCCTCATGCTGCAGCCAAGGACAGATGTGCATTTCCACAGCTGGCATGTCCCCACCAGCTGCCTCTTCCCGTCGCCTGCACGGGCTGAAATCAGCTCAGTTTAAGATGCCTGGGTTTTGGGAGCTTCACCCCACCTCTGCAGAGAAGCTCTGCAGGCCAAGGACAAGGTGCAGTGATGAGCCCCCCAGGGCACGAGGCAAGAGCAGGTGAGGGATGCGTGGGGCAGCTGAGGAGATGGTTCATGGCTCCTGCTCTGGGAGGACACAATGGTCTCCAAAGTCATAGTTGGTCTGAGCCAGCAGAAAACCCTGGCTTTGTCCCACACCCATTGACAACTGTCTTAGTCATTTGGCCAAGCTACACCTCCCACTGCACCCAGGGCACTGGCATCTGCAACAGTACCCCGAGACACGGCCCCAACATCTCCTCTGAATTTAGAGACCTACAGGCTCCATCTCCCTCAGATGCCACACAGGGTTGCAGTGCTCCAGTGTCGTGACCCAGGGTGCAGAACTGACACCAACTGTGCGTTGTTCCACCAGGTTCTGAGCCAAAGGGTGTCCCCAAGGAGAAAGCCAACTGAGATATCATTTAGACCATGCTTGGGACAAGCCTGTGCCTGGGACAGCCTCACTGAAGCCCAAGGCCAAACTCCTGTTGGTTTTAAAATGACTAAAAATAGAGAAACACTGTCTGCTCTGCTAGAAAAAAATATTTAAAAATAAAAATAAAATAAACCTCACAAAAAAAACAACCTAAATCACCAAAACCCAAGAAAGCCTGAAAACCCTCTGGAGCAGAGCTCTGCAGCTGAGCAGCCAGATCATTGCTGCAAGAACCCAGACTCCAAGTCCAGGGACCAAAGTTTCTGTCACTCTGCTGAGCAGGTCAACACGCAAGGGACTCACCAGACTGTGCCCTAAGTCAGGAGAGAGCTCTGAGCTGCCCTGAGCTGTGGTAGAATCATGGAATCATTGTGGTTGGAAAAGAACTTTGAGATCATAAGTCCAACCCTTCCCCCAGCCCTGCCCAGGCCACCCCTGCCCCACGTCCCTCAGCACCATCTCCAGGGCTTGGAAACCCCTCCAGGGATGGGGACTCCCCCCTGCCCTGGGCAGCCTGGGCCAGGCCCTGACAACCCTTGCCAGGGAGAAACTGTTCCCAAGCTCCAACCTCAGCCTCCCCTGGCACAACGTGAGGCTTTCCTTCAGCCCCAGCCACAGCTGGAAGGCAGCATTTCCTTATCCTCACCCTTCTGGAGCAATCAAGCCCGGAAGCAGATGCAGAGACGGGCACCCAGGCTGATGAGTGTCATGGACATTTATGGAAAGACTTAATAAATACAGCTCTTGGAGCACAGCAGAAGGGAGGCTTTGGTCTCTGCAAGCACAGGAAGTAAATCCAGGAGCCATTCAAAGTTCCTAAAGATGAAAGCCCATGTGAGCACAGGAACAAAGGATATCAACTGACTGGGCTTTAATCTGGGTTAAAAATTCCAAGTTGCCATTGCCCTGCCTTCAACTCAGTGGAACAGCCACTAGTCAGAGAACCAACAAAAAGACCAGCTGAGTTCAGAGCATATCACAAGTTCTACTATGACCTAGTGAAGAGTTAAAATACCAAAATATACAAAGCAGGAGACACCTTTTCAATTTAACAGTGTATTGTCCATTTTACAAGTGCAAGACTCCCAAAACCATGACATGGAACTCCTAGACCTCACAGTACAAAACTGTCATCACATTAAGTGGACAAAGTTATCTCCTCTAGCATATCTAAAGCCAGGCCTAGGTCTTCAAGATCTCCTCACAATATAGTTATCTGGTGCTTCTAATACTTCAGAAGTGTCTTCTCATAGTAGAAGGCCAAGAAAATCTGCTCCATGCCACCTGCTGCTTTGGGTGTACCACCCACCAGTGTTCAGGCAGAAGGTCCTGCAGCAGGCAGGGCTGCTGGAGAGGTTTTGGTTCATGATGAAGAACAGTAGCTCCCTGGCTTCAGGCACTTAAGGTGAGCTTGGAGGCTCCAGGCACAGAGCAGCCAGTTCTAGTGCGGATCATGAACTGGTTGAAAGGAAGAAGTCAGAGAGTTGTGGTCAATGGGACAGGATCTAGTTGGAGGTCTGTGACCAGTGGGGCCCCTCAGGGGTCGGCCCTGGGACTGGTGCTGTTCAGTATTTTCATCAAGGACCTGGGTGAGGGAGCAGAGTGTGCCCTCAGCAGGTTTGCTGGTGACACCCAACTGGGAGGAGTGGCTGACACACCAGAGGGTTGTGCTGCCATTCAGTGAGACCTGGACAGGCTGGAGAGTTGGGTGGGGAGAAACTTGATGAAATTCAACAAGGGCAAGTGCAGAGTCTTGCACCTGAGGAAGAACAACCCCATGGACCAGTGCAGGTTGGGGGCTGAGCTGCTGGAGAGCAGGGTAGGAGAAAGGGACCTGGGGGTCCTGGTGGACAGGAGGATGACCATGACCAGCAATGTGCCCCTGTGGCCAAGAAGGCCAATGGATCCTGGGGTGGGCTAGAAAGGGGGTGGTTAGTAGGCCAAGGGAGGTTCTCCTCCCCCTCTATTCTGCCTTGGTGAGGCCACATCTGGAATATTGTGTCCAGTTCTGGCCCCTCAGTTCAGGAAGAACAGGGAACTGCTGGAAAGAGTCCAGGGCAGAGCCACAGAGATGATGGAGGGAGTGGAACATCTCCCTGATGAGGGAAGGCTGAGGGAGCTGGGTCTCTTTAGTTTGGAGAAAAGGAGGCTGAGGGGCCACCTCATCCGTGTTCACAGACACGTTCAGGGCAGTGTCAGGAGGACAGAGCCAGGCTTTGTTCAGTGATGTCCAGTGACAGGACAAGGGGCAGTGGGTGCAAACTGGAGCACAGGAGGTTCCATGTGAATATCAGAAAGAACTTCTTTCCTGTGAGAGTGACAGAGCCCTGGGACAGGCTGCCCAGAGAGGCTGTGGAGTCTCCTTCTCTGGAGACATTCAAAACCCACCTGTACAAGTTCCTGTGTGATGTGCTGTAGGTGACCCTGCCTGGTAGGGGGGATTGGACTAGATGATCTTTCCAGGTCCCTTCCAACCCCTAAGATTCTGTGATTCCCACACATCCTGCTTGGCCTTGTCTTTCTCACCTGACTATAACATACAGCCAATGTAAACATCTTTATGGCTTCTGGTGGCTTGCTCATACTCATGTGCATTTTGGCTCCTGCTGTCCAAAGTCCAGGTCAGGGCTCCACAGGATGACCATGGCTGGGGAGGGCTTGAACCATTGACCTGCCATGGTCACAGGTGGAAGAGGTGATGGACAGAGATGGAGCACTTAATTAAACAGTATCCACCAGCCCTTGGGCTCTGTTCTGCGTGTCCTGTATCATCTAAAACCTCTCCCCATTTCAGCGGGTGAATGAGCTTCTTCATCTCCCCTTGGACTACCCACCTCCAGCCATGGAGTTCTGCTCTGCTTTCCAGTCCAGGTATTACTCCAGTCTTCTGAGGCCCCTCAAGCTCTCACTGGGGTTTTGGTTACACGTGGGTGCTGGGTCAAATCCTGCACCCATCATGTTTGGGGCAAACGCTGCCCTTGTGACGTGCAGAGCTGGGGTCACACCCCAGCCCCTCCTGCCCAGCCCGCTCGGGAGGCGGCACCTGGTTCAGAAAAGGCTTGTTGAAAAATGAACAGAATACTTCTGGCTTTTTAGTGAGATGTAGGTGATGGAGGAGGAGGTTGGGAAGGAGAACACAAGTGTTGCCTTGACTGATAATCCCCCAGGCTCTGTTTCTCCCCAGCCACCAGAGAGTCTGCCTTCGTCCACGCCATCGCCTCGGCAGGGGTGGCCTTCGCCGTGACCCGCTCCTGTGCCGAGGGCACGTCCACCATCTGTGGCTGTGACTCCCACCACAAAGGACCTCCAGGAGATGGCTGGAAATGGGGGGGATGCAGCGAGGATGCTGACTTCGGGGTGTTGGTGTCCCGGGAGTTCGCAGACGCCCGGGAGAACCGGCCGGACGCCCGCTCAGCCATGAACAGGCACAACAACGAGGCCGGCAGGACGGTGAGTGCTCGGTGGACCCAGAGCTGGTCCTCCAGGCCTCCAAGGATGGCCCAGTATGGCTCCCCAGGGTGTAGTGTGACCTTGATCATGCCCAGGCAGGAGCTTTCTGGGATTATTTTCCAGGGCACAGCATTTCCACTCTCTCCAAACAGACAGGTGGGAGTTAAGAAGAACTAAAACATACCTCACTTCCTTGCAAACATCTCCAGGGCAGTGTGTAGAAACCAAACTCAACTGCCCAAGATCCCAGGCCAATGGTGAAGAGGACTTTCCTCCCATCCTACTCCTTCCTGTGCACTGCCTGTTGTAACCCTGTTGGTTACTAGCTCCTTATTGTTGATCCCTTCCAACTGAAACATTCTGTGTGTTCCTGCTCTCAGCAGGTCCCTGGGCCACCACCTGCTCTAGGTCATCTGCAACCCCAGTGCTTGAAGCAAACATGAGACACCACTTTCTATACCACAGCAGGCAGAAGTAGGAGGGTAGAAGCTCCTTAGCTTGTGTCAATGACTGGCAGCTTTATGTAAAAAAAAAGCACAAACAACAAAAAAAGCAAACCCTAATAATTAAAAAAAAAAAAATCAGTTATTGTTTTTCTCCACATAGAGGAGATTTCTGGGGAAGAGAGACTGTCCTGACCTTAGGTTCCCAGTTTCATTCCCTTTCTAGTGCCAACTGTCAGAGAGGAGGCATAAAGTGAAAGGTTGTCAGCAAAGCCAGGACAAGGGGGTTGGTCCACATGCACGTGTGCCAGAGACATCCTGCAGCCCCCAGCTCCCCTGGGCTCTGACTGACCCCACACGACAGGGAGGACCCCAATGAAAGGATCAGACCTTGGGATTAGATTAGATTGGATTAGATTAGATTAGAATGGGTTGGATTGGATGGGATTGGGTTTGACAGCTGGTTACAGAATCACAGTATTGTCATGGTTGGAAATGACCTGTAAGATCACCAAGTCCGACCATCAACCCAGAAAAAAACCCCATGCCCACTGAGACATGTCCTGAAGTGCCACAGCTGTATGTTCTTGGAATTCCTCCAGGGATGGTGACTCCACCACGTTCCTGGGCAGTTCTGACAACTCTTTGGGTAAAAAAAATCTTCCTGAACCTCCCCTCCTAACGATGCTTTTCTAGCAGGACGTCTCTGTCTGGAGATGTTTCTGCCACACACCCAAGATCCCACACAGCACCCAAGCCCACGCCTTCCAGGCCAAGTTCAGATCAGATGTTTAAACCCAGGTATCAGAGGTGGGCATCTGAGACTGGTGGTTTGGGCACCCTGAGCTGCTGCTGACCCCCTCGTTTTCCCTCCTGCACAGACCATCCTGGATCACATGCACCTGAAGTGCAAGTGCCACGGCCTCTCAGGCAGCTGTGAGGTCAAGACCTGCTGGTGGGCCCAGCCAGACTTCCGGGCAATCGGTGACTACCTGAAGGACAAATATGACAGCGCCTCCGAGATGGTGGTGGAAAAGCACCGGGAATCCCGGGGATGGGTAGAAACTCTGAGGGCCAAGTACGCTCTTTTCAAGCCGCCGACGGAGCGGGATCTGGTCTACTATGAGAACTCCCCCAACTTTTGTGAGCCCAACCCAGAGACGGGCTCCTTTGGGACGAGGGACAGAACCTGCAACGTCACGTCCCACGGGATCGACGGCTGCGACCTGCTGTGCTGCGGCCGTGGCCACAACACCAGGACTGAGAAACGGAAGGAGAAGTGTCACTGCATCTTCCACTGGTGCTGCTACGTGAGCTGCCAGGAGTGCACACGTGTCTACGACGTCCACACCTGCAAGTAAACGTAGGTAGGTCTCCACCTGATGGGAGGTTGCTCCAGAGCAGGGCCAAGGCGTCCATCAACCCTGTGATCAGTCTCTAAGTGGTGGCCTCAAAGGATGGCATGAAAAAATCCCAGTGCCCTTGGTCAGGGCAGACCCTCCCACAGCCACCACCAGTGCTGCGGAGAAGGCTCACAGCATCTCACCCCAGGCAAGGAGGTCCAAGGCAGGACCTGACACTGCAGACACATTAGGTGACTGATCCCCTGGCTCTTCTCGGGCTGTTGGGCACGATGGGCTGTGTGGGGGCAGCAGGGACAGAGCAGGTACGAGCAAGGTCACAGCAGTCAGGGTGCTGCTCACAGCTCCATCCTCCTCCTGAGGTCTGGCCCATGTAGACCCAACCCAGGGATTCAGGTGGAAATGAACTTCAGACAGTGAAAGCTGAGCAGGTTCCTCTGCCTTCTGGCTCAGCAGATGTGGTGGGGAGGAGGAAAGGAGCCAACACCCTGCACCAGCCAGGCCCCTTCCCTACTGCTCCTGGACATGATGTGGGAAAACAAACCCAAGCCCTACAGCCAGTCTCCCACTGGCCCTTTGCCCTCTGCTCCCACAGCCCCAACTCATCCCCTAAACCCCTGAGGAAGACAGCAGGAAACCAGAGTCGAGAGCTGATCTTCTGGCATTTGGCCCAGGGCAAGAGCAGATCCCACAGGGTGAGGCTGGGACTTACCTGGGGCTGCACCCACCTGCTCAATGGAGCTTTTTAAGGATCTGGCCAGATCCACCCAGTTGATGCAGCTATTAACTAATACAACTTCATGTCCCAGAACAAGCCCAGAGCATCTCTCTGGGCACAGGGTATGGGCCAGGAGAGCTGCTGCACCAGCTCTGAGCATCACCGAGGGATGAGGAGACAGAAGCCATGGCAAGAAGAAACTTCTGTCCAAGACTTCTTGTCAGCCTTCCCTCACCAGACAGGCTTGATCCCTTCATCCAGCAAAGGAGAGGCAAGGGCAGATGGGGAAGGGAGACCTTCATCCCACAGCACAATCCCAGGCAGACCCTTTCCTTCCCACAGGATTTCTGGAGTTGCCAGCAGCTGATCCATAAAGAGACTCCACACCACTGGCAGGGGTTTGGGCCCTGGGTGTAGCCACACGCATCCCATGACCCATCTCAGCACAAGAGAAGCACTTGTCCTTCCACCTGCCCCCCAGGACACATCCCTCTCCCTGCCCCTCGTTTTGGGCCCATGTTGATGGCACATTGACCTTTGAAAGCCAATCAATACTGTCCTGGTGGGCTCCTCCACAGGTGGTGAGGACCAAGAACCACATTCTGATAGCACACAATCACAGAATGGTCAGGGGTTGCAATGGACCTCTGGAGACCACCAAGTCCAACCCCCTGCTAGAACAGGGTCATCTACAGTAGCTCACACAGGAACATGTCCAGGTAGGGTGGGAATGTCTCCAGGGATGGAGACTCCACCACCTCCCTGGGCAGCCTGTCCCAGGGCTCTGCCACCCTCACAGCAAAGAAGTTTGTCCTCATGCTTAGGTTGACCCTCCTGGGCTCCAGTTTGTGCCCATTGCCCCTTGTCCTGTCCCTGGGCACCACTGGCAAGAGTCTGGCCCCATCCTCCTGCCACCCCCTGGAGATATTGATCAGCACTGAGCAGATCCCCCCTCAGCCTCCTCCTCTCCAGGCTCAACAGCCCCAGCTCTCCCAGCCTTTCCTCACAGCCAGATGCTCCAGCCCCCTCAGCATCTCAGTGCCCTGGGCTGGACTCTCTCCAGCAGCTCCTTGTCCTTCTGGAACTGGGCAGCCCAGAACTGGGCCCAGTTCTCCAGCTGGGGCCTCCCCAGGGCAGAGCAGAGGGGCAGGAGAACCTCCCTGACCTGCTGGCCACGCTCTTCTTGATGCCCCCAGGATGGCATTGGCCTTCTTGGCCACAGGGGCACATTGTTGCCTCATGGTCAGCTTCTCATGCATCAGTGATGGAACAGAAATCTGGCTGAACCCCTGAAGTTGTGACAACCCCTCCCAGGGAGCACAGAACATGGCTCTGTCCCTCAGACCTGTGGCTGGAGAACCAGGGCAGAATCCTCAGCCCCTCCTCTGCAAAGCACCATGAGGAGCTCCCGCAGCCCTGGAAGGGTCAAGATCCCAGGAGAGTTCCAAACCCTCCCTGTTCAGAAACAACCCATCCCTGAGATGCATCCTATTTAAAATTGTATCTGGAATTCAGTGTCTGGGAGGCCTCCAAGTACTTTAAACAAAATCCCATTTTATTTGTTTGTTTGTTCATTTGTTTTAATCAAGAAAAGGTATTTAATAATAAATAGAACATTTATTGCCTTGTAATTATTTTCCTGTAGCCAGGTATTCTAGCACTGAATGGAAGATCTTTTTCCATCAATCTGCTGTATCCAAAGTTTTGTATAAAGGTGTAGAGGTCGATTTTGTTTGTTTTATTTTATATTCAGAAAATTTCTCTTTTTATAAGCATTATTTATTATATAATGTATATACTTGAGTTAACTAAGATTATATATTATATAAATATATATATTTGGAGAAAAATATATTTCAACTGGCTTTTTGGTTTTTTTGGTGGTAAATCATTAAAGAGAAGGTAAAAAACCAGAAAGAAAAGCACTTCCCAGCTTGTGTGGTTTGCCTCTGAGGGTCCTTCATGTCCTGCTGAACAACAAGGTTGGGAGGTGGGTCATCATCCAGCCCCTCCTGCAGAGTGACAGTCACATCATGATGATAAAATGGAGGAGACAGAGGAATTTTCCAGCTGAATGATGGGGGTTTATTCCCCCAGTGTCATCTGCACAGACAGCACAGATTAGGTCAGTACTGGGACCAGTGCTGTTTGACATCTTTGTTGGGAGACATGGACAGTGGGATTGAGTGTCTCCTCAGCAGGTTTGCTGATGACACCAAGCTGTGTGGTGTGGTTGAGACCCAAGGGGGAAGGGATCCATCCAGAGGGACCTGGACAGGCTGGAGAGGTGGCCAGTGCCACCCTCAGGAGGTTCAACAAGGCCAAGTACAAGGTCCTGCCCCTGGGTTGGTGCAACCCCAGGCACCAATCCAGGCTGGGGGGACAATGGCTGGAGAGCAGCCCTGAGGAGAAGGGCTTGGGGGTGAGATGAGAAGCTGGACATGAGTCCTCAGTGAGCATTGGAGCCCAGAGGGGCAACCATATCCTGGGAGTCTGGATGGAATACTGCATACAGTTCTGGTGCCCTCAGCACAGGAGAGACATGGAGCTGTTGGACAGAGTTCAGAGGAGGCCACAGAGATGATCCCAGGGCTGGAGCAGCTCTGCTCTGGAGACAGGCTGGGAGAGTTGGGGTGTTCAGCCTGGAGAAGAGAAGGCTCCAGGGAGACCTTAGAGCACCTTCCAGTGCCTGAAGGGGCTCCAGGAAAGCTGGGGAAGGACTTTTAATCAGGGAACACAGTGATAGAACAAGGGGTGATGGTTTTAAACTGAGAGAGGGGAGATTGAGATTAGATTTTAGGAAGAAGTTCTTCACTCTAAGGGTGGTGAGGAACTGGGATGGGTTGCCCAGGGAGGTTGTTGATGCCCCAGCCCTGAAGGTTTTTAAGGCCAGGTTGGAGGAGGTTTTGTGCAGCCTGGTCTGCTGGGAGGGTTCCCTGCTCATGCAGGGGGGTTGGAGATGGATGATCTTTAAGGTCCCTCCAACCTGAATGATTCTGTGACTCTGATTACTGCATCAAACAGGCTTCAGACCTCAGATTCTCACCCATATCCTTGCAGGACATCACTGAGTCACTTTCTGATGGTCTGGGCAGACTCAGATCCAGACTTTCTCATTTAAAAACGTCTTCTCCTGTCCATGAACAAATTTGTGGGCATTCCTGAAACATCTCCCATACATTAATGGTACTTTGAAGTATCATTCCAACATTCCACAGCCCTGGCCTCAAATATGTGTCAAAAGGGTAAAAAACAAATGAAATGACCCCACATTCCTACACTGATCCCCCACTTACTCACAGAACAATTCCATTGTTCTTGTGGTCTTCTTGTGGAGAGCTGCTTGGAACTTGGCACTGCTCATGCAGGGATGATGCCTGGCTCCATCTCACTGAACTGTGGTGGACACCACAAGCTTCTGCCAGTGCCATCGCCTGCCAGTGGTGGCAGTGATGCCTTCAGCACTCCAGGAACACCAACGATGTTGTGCTGCCAATCCAGATAACCAGGAAGTCCAGCCTTGTGGAGTGGCTGTGAGCTTAATGGCCAGAGAAGCTGTGGCTGCCCCATCCCTGGAAGTGTTCAAGGACAGGTTGGATGGGGCTTGGAGCAACCTGGGCTGGTGGGAGGTGTCCCTGCCCCTTAGGTGATCTTGAAGGTCCCTTCCAACCCAATCTATTCTGTGATTCTATTATTATCTCTGCCCATCATTCCAAGCCTTTCTCCACCATCCCCCCAAATCCCAGCACTTTCAAATCTGTCTTTGGTTAACAACTCAATTTTAGAGACAGTTGCATTTCTGGATAAAAGCAGCATCAGGGCAAGGAAGGGGATGAAGAATTTGGCCCTTACTCTTCCAAGCCATGTAGCTCCCATCACAAAGCCACCCCTGCCCAGGCCGTGTTTTGGAGAGAAAATGTGGTGGGAAGGGGGTGTCAGGAATCATCCTCTTCTGCCACCTGCAGGAAACATCTTGGATGAAGACCTCAGAAAAGGTTGGAATGGGGGGGGGGAAATATCACACCCAACAGTTTGGCCTTGCTTTCCTACATGGCCATCTTCAAGTGTGATGCACCTAAACTCACACACATATGAATGTTCTGGGGCTTCATCAGCGCTGCAAGGTCCAGAAAACTCTAGAAAGGGCTGGACCAGAGGTCTTCTTGGCTAACTCACAGAATTGTTCACGTAGGAAGAGGCCTTTAAAGGTCATCCAGTCCAACCTCCTGCAGTGAGCAGGGACATCTTCAAATCGACCAGGTTGCTCAGAGCCCCATCCAGCCTTTGAATGGTCCCAGAGATGGGGAATCTACCACCTCTCTGGGCAACCTGTTCCAATGTCTCACTATCCTCATTGGAAACATTTTCTTCCTAATGTCTAGTCTGAATCTTCCCTTGTTCAGTGTCAAACCATCACCCATTGTCCTGTCACTACAGGCCCCACTAAAAGGTTTGTCCCTGTGTTGATTATAGGCCCCTTCAGGCACTGGAAGCTGCTCTAAGGTCTCCCTGGAGCCTTCTCCTCTCCAGGCTGAACACCCCAGCTCTCCCAGCCTGTCTCCAGAGCAGAGCTGCTCCAGCCCTCCCATCAGCTCCGTGGCCTCCTCTGGACTCACTCCAATAGGTCCATGTCTTTCTTGTGCCAAGGACTCCAGAGCTGGACAGAGTGTTCCAGGTAGGGTCTCACCAGACTACCTGTGGTGGACCTAACCTGGCTGGGGATGCATTGAATCCATCCATGCTCAGGTACACACTGTGCATCCCTCTGGCCACCAGCAGCCTGGGAACAGCTTTGCTACCTTCATGCCACACATCACCACTAGACGCACACACCTCTGTCCCACCAGCACCAAAGACACAGGTGTCCCAGATGATCACAAGTAGTTGTGCTTTTTATTGAATCCACTGAATGTGCAGTTAAACCAGATATTTATTCATCAATATAGTTCTGGACAAAGACTCAATAAAGTTTACATCATTTACTCTGAAATATAAGTTAATTTGTGCTGCTGTCACTACAACCAGCAGAGGAAAGGAACAAAGTCACAAGATCATACACAAAATGAGAGGGAATAAGAATCACTGGGATTTGCAACATCACCACAACACAACAGCACTGCCAAAGGAGAAGAAACCGGAGTGGAGTGACTGAACTCCTGCTGCTGCTGTAGGGACACCCTAAGGGCCACAGGAGCTTCACCTCTGGGCCTGGCAGGCTGTGCAGGAGCCTCCTTCCCGGGAACACCAGCTGCCTGCCCTGAGCAGCGTGCCTGGTCAAGTTGAGGAAGCTCCACTAAGATCTCCTAAATGGCTTTGATTTCACGCCCCACCAAACTGAGGTATGTTCCATGAACCTTATTAAACGTGTGGAGCCAAGAACCAGAGGGGAGGAGCCTCGTGCAGTCATGGGCAACAGCACCTCATGGAGCTGAGATGATTGCTGGGGAAAGCCCACACAGCAAAGTTTGATACATTCCTTTATTTCAGTGCAAAAACATGGCAACACTCATCTCCTGCAGCTGCAGCTTGGCCTCCTCTCTGTCTCTAAGGAGGAATTTCAACCTTTGGTAACATGGCAGAAAAACAGGACATCATGAGGGTGGCTCATCCCAAGCTGCCATCTACACCGCACACGGGAAGAGCTTTCAGGCTGGGATCAGCAGCTCTAAAACTGTTGTTCAATAAACAAGCAGCTTTGATGCCTTAAATACTGGCTTTGGAAGTTCTCTCTGCTCTGATCAAAATACTTCCCTGCCTTCTTCCAGTCCCTACTGTCACTAGCCAGGCTCTCCTGGCACCACAAAGCACCTGGGTGTTAGGAGAGCAGGTTTTAGTATCTGGGCAGTTCTGGGGCTGAATTAGAGTGGCCACTGTCTTGAGGCCATCAGCCTGGCTCCATGGTGGATGAGGCATAGACATCACAAGGAAGGTGTCCTCAGGGTGACATAGAGCAGCACTTCAGTGTGTCCTCCCCACAGACTGACAGGTTTGGGTGAAAATCAGGATTTCTTTCCTATCAGAGCAACTGGATGCTGGACACAAGTGAGCATGAGCTTCAAAACTTACAGGACATTCCCCCAAGCTACAGCCAAGTGAGAAGACAGCCTGGTCTGCACACAGCCAGAAGCACAGTGTGGTAGGAGACACTTCCACATGAATGACAGCAGGATATTCAAGACAAAGAATAAAGATAAGTGTATTGCACTAAACATGCAGATTCCACATTGGGTTCTTGGAAACGGGAGAATTTCACTTTGTCCAGTGTGCTGAACACAGAAGAGCAAAGATCCCAGTGTCTATTCTCCAGGTTGGTCTCTTTTCCAGCTGTTGATCTTGCACTTGGTCCACCTTCAGTCTAGGGGAGGAACTCTTGCAAAAGAAGCCAAATCCATCAAGAAAGCAAGCACATGTATAAAAGCATCAAGCACACACTGGAACCCACTCACATGTAGCCAGGATAGACACTGGGGTGAGCTCCCTCAGCACAGGTACTGCCCTACATGCATTAGAAAGTCATTTTCTAGGAGATGTCACTGGCCAGACTGGGCTGAACTATTCCCTGTGATACCTACAGGGGAAAGAGTAGGACATCCTTCTCTCAGACAGGAGAAATACAAGAAACCAAAGTTCCAGATTTTAGCTAAACAGCTGGACTTTAACTCTAGCAGAAACCTCTTCTGGTTTACTTAGATTACAGAAAGCTGACCTGTGATCCAATATCTGAGACTTTTAAGTCCCAGGTAAATTAAGAAAAGCAGAGAATTCAGACAAGCAGGTTCACAAGGAGCCTTCAGGACCTCCCCCCTCCCAGAACAACTGGCACAGCTGCAGAGAGACCTGATCTGACCCACAGTTGTGTAAACACAGCAAGGGCCAACAAGGAGATCACACACAGCACAGTGCAGGTTCCCCTCAAAGTGCAGGTTTCTGAGCAGATGAGAATTTTAAACAATGCTTTAAAATAAAAGTACTTACGTTCCTTCTTCTCTCAAAAGAGCCAAGAACTTTTTCACCCGATACTCAGGATCCATCTAAACAGCAAATAAACCAGATCTCCATTAATGTGATGCAACCTCCCAAGTAGCACAACAGGACAATGAGACCACAAAGGTGCAGCTGGAGGTGACTCTGTATGTTTGCTTTGCCACTGGCCTGGCCAGAGATCAGTCTCTTGTCCAGAAGTTCCTCAGCAAAGCAATGCAGATCCACACTGCACCCAAACAGGACAAGGAAAATTGGCTTCATCCTGGTTCAAACCAGGACACCCCGTGTGCTCAGAGAGCTACGAGATGGGCCAGGCTGGAAGCAGGCAGGAGCATTTCTACCAGGCTCTTGTGTTTTGATGGCAACCTGCTCACCAGCTGCATCCCACACTGCCAGCCCTGCACAAGCCAGGCCCACTCTGAGTCTGCTTCATCTCCCCCTTTCCAGAGCTGGAGCAGCAAATTAAGACAGTCCAGAGCAGAAGGGACTAAGATGAGTCCAGAGGAGGCCACAAAGATGATCAACCACCTCTCTTCCTGTTTCTGGATGTTTCCAGAATTACTGGTACTTTAAAAGGTCTGGACCACACAAAGTGTCAATGACTGACCAGTGCAGACTAAGTGGGACAGCACAATGGACTGAAAACCAGTTCAGTTGCTGGGCTCCATGGGCTGGGATCAGTGACATAAAGTCCAGCTGGGGGTCAGTCACTAGCATGATAGACCAGGCATCCATGTGGGAGCCAATATTGTTCAACCTCTTTAAGAAAACAGGCCCTGGGGACACAGTGCACCCTCAGCAGGTTTGCAGATGACACTGGGAGGTGTGACAGCTGTGCCTGATGATGGTGCTGTCCTTCCAAGACCTCAGCTGGGTGGTGGTACAGACAGACACAAATCTCATGCAGTTCAACAACCAGAAATGCAAGGTCCTACACATGGGCAGGAACAACTCCCTGCACCAGTACAGGCCTGGGGACACCTGGATGGAAAGTGACTTTGCATAAAAGCTCCTGAGCCTCCTGGAGGACAAGACTAACATGAACCAGCAATGGGCCCTTGGAGCAAAGTTGGCCAAGAGGATCCTGGGCTTCATTAGGAGGACCAGGGCTGCTAGACTGAGGGAAATTATTCTTCCCTTCCTCTCAGCACTAGTGACACCAAGCTTGGAGGACAAGAGGGACAGGGACATCTGAGAGAGACTCCAGCAATGAGTCACAAAGATGATTAAGGGTCTTGAGCACCTGTCATGCAAAGACAGGTAGTGAGAGGAAACACTGTTCAGTCTGGAGCAGAGAAGACTCAGGACTGGGGAGGGAAGGGTGACTCTTACCAACGTGTAGAAACACCTGATGGGAGGGACTAAAGCAGAGAGGGACACTCTTGGGAATGGTGCCCATCGACAGGACAGGTGCCACAGGCACAAACTGAAATGCAGCAAGTCCAACATGAGCAGGAGAGAGAGTGTGTCAGTGTGAGGGTGATCACACACTGTCAGGGACTGTCCAGTGAGGCCAAGGACTCTCCATCCTTGGAGATACTCAAGACCCAAGCAGACATGGCCCTGAGCCACCTGTTCTAGCTGATCCTGCTTGGTCAGAGGAGGGGGCTGGACTGGACAAAGATGACAAAAATGCCATGGGTGCAATTAGCAAAGTGTACCTGGTTAGGATCTTCCTGCTCTCCACAACATCCACTCAAAGAGAAGGTCATAAGCAGTCCAGCCAGAGAACCAGATCCCACCAGCATGGGGAGCTAGGTGAAGTGCTCACTTCCAAGTGCTGGACAGGAGGTTCAAAAGCGGCTGAAATCTCAAACTCAAGTTACCTGCACAGCCAAAGCAAACCCAGGAGCAAGAGCTGCCAAGGCCACACTAAAGCAAAAAGAAGTACCAGTGCACACCCAACAAGCTTCAGATGGCCCATAAAAGGAAGGGGTTTGAGGAAAAGGACAAAACACATTTGATCTTTGACCATGAGTAAAAAAGTTGTCCTGGTCTGAACATCTGAGAGGGATCCCTGGACTTCTCAGATAAGACACAACATTTCTGTAGATACTGGCAGTTCAGATGTCTACTCCTGAAAGGACTTCTTCAGGAGTTACTCAAGTAACTCACATTACTCAAGCCCACCAAGACCTCAGTCTTCACTACTCATCTATGGTCCAAACTAACAAATTATCTATGACAAAGGTAGAAGAGCTGGATAAATGAACTGCCAGAAAGTGGACTTTGCTGGCAACAGTCCCAACCCCAGACTTCATCCATTCCTGTCAGAGCTGGACAGGCCTGGTTCCCATCAAAGGTTGATGTCAAAGAGAGTGGTAACAAGTCTGCTGTCATCCCATAAGCCTACTGAAGGTCTGAACTGGACTAGGTGACATCCTGAGCTCCTTTCCAACAAGAATGGTTCTGTGATTCTAAGATCTCAAGTATTCTGCAAATCAGACGACCAATGAAAGGCAGCTGGGTGGTTAGAGGACCAGCTGCTCACCACCTCAGCACTCACACTCCCTGCAGAGGCACCACTGAGGGCCAAAGGCAACATCCCTATCAGCACAGCCAGGGCTGCCAACCCCATCAGGCTGCTGCATCACAGAGTGGGTGAGGAGTCAAGACACCTTCTGCTGAGGCCACAGAATGAGGCAATTTACTCAGTAAAGAGAAGATCCCATACCTCAGATTGACCTGAGAAACCATGAAGATGGAGCCAGGCATGGCTTCTGGCCACCAGCTGACAGGAAGAGAACGTCACAAAGAACAAAGGACCTTGTTTCTTCCAAGATTATGGATTTCATTGACTGACACAGGGGTCAAGAGGACTAGCTCCTTGCAAAGAGGACTGTCCTGTTGCCAGGACCTTGGTGAAAGTTTGGGAATGCATAGAAAAGTCATCACCATCAGGAAATAACAAAGGACCAGTCAGATAGTTCTGTTAAAATAACCCCACACGATCTGAGATGCAGATCCACAAACATTTAACTTCTTTTCATTCCTAGAAAATTCATACCCATGCCACCAGCTAAAATTAAAACCTGCCAAGGCCAATGTTCTGTTTCCCAAATCAAGATGCTGCCTCCCCACCCCTCTTCATTCAGACAGAAAAAAGTGGCCATGGAAGACACTCTGTGGGAAACTGTTCTTTTCTTCCCCACACTTCACTCATAACCTGCACTGACAGAGCTTCTACTGACATTTTTTGGGAGAACCAGCATCTGAAGACACAATATCTGCCCAAAAGACTAAAGCAAGAAGCTGAAAGGCAGCAAAGAGGCAAACTTGATCAAAACTGCAGAGACAAAACCAGAAGGCTGACCTGCCCTGGAAGGAACAGAAGATGGTGTCACTAGAGTGCAAAGGGGAAGCAGGTTCAGGAGTCTCTAGTGTTCTGTGGAAGGAGAAAAGCTGCTGTCCAAGGGGTGGAAAGTTCTCTAGAACAGCACGGAGACCAACTGGAGCACTAGCAAGACAATTATTGTTTCTTTCCAGGTATTGCAGTGTTCCCAGGACATGCCTGGGAATCCTTAGAGGAAAAGGCAATTGAAGAGTCTTCATTAATTCTTAGCCCAAAGAGAAGCAGCTATTCCAGCAAGATATCCATGCCCTTGGGTAGTGCAGTACTCCTGTAAACCTGCCAAAATCCAAACTCTTCCTATGCTCAGATACAGTGTTAAGTTTAAAATAAAACAGGCAATTTTATGTGAGGACCTTTCAAAACAAGTTCCTGTGTAGGTTGAAATACATTCCATGCAAACAGCTTAGACTCACTCAAGTTTTATTTATGCTAAGCAGAAATTACCAAATCAGGAAATGCTGGAGGTGCAAAAAAGGACTTTCTGGAAAGCTGCCTGGCTCAGTCAGGTTCCTGCTCCAAGAGGAGAGAGCCTTTGGTTTCTGGAGTGTTGCCAGCAAGGTCCAAAAGCAACAAGCCAGGCAGGTAAGAGAAGCAGGAGGAACTGGTCCCTGAGCTATGGAGAGAAGGTTCTTACAGCCAGCAGCCCAGGCAGGGTCACAGGGTCAGGGCAGGTGCTGCCAGTGTGACTTCTGACAGCACTGAGAGCTGCTCCACACCCAGCAGCCACAGAGACCTCTCAACTGAACTCTTGTGGATTCATGTGGCAGATGATGAGTGTGTCCATTCATCAAAGACTTCTTTTGAACAGGAACACAACATCACTTCGGGACACTCGGTGTATAGAAGATGACCAAAGAATGTGACAGTAAATCCCAGTAGTTGCACATGAAAGAAGGTCAGGAACAGTAATAAACATGGTTTGAGGGAAATGAACCTGCCCAAAAGTGTGGGTTTAGAAGGCTAGTAAACAAGGAAGCAAAGCAACTCAAGATAGCAGAGCAATGCAGATGTTCACAGTGCTCCAAGAAAGGACTTTGTTGTTGAGAGACTGGTACAGCAAGACTTTAGTTGGAAACAGAGAGTCATGTGAACAGCTGAAAAATCCCTACAGGCAGCAAACACTGGGTTACTAGTCTAGTAAAAAAACCCACAACAAATCAAACACAATTAGATTCAGTGACTGCAGAGAAACAAACCAGGTGCATGTTCTTTGTGAAGAATTAATTCACCATGGGATCTAATCAGCTGACTTTTGAGAAACTCCATCCAACACTTGAGTCTTGATGGAATTTCAGATTCAAATCCCCTTCTAAAAAGCTGTGGTCCAGCTCAGAAAAAAAGGAACTAGTCTTAGGCTTGTCATTTGGTGAGATCCTGCTTTCTTGTGAGTTAAGTTAGGCATCACTATAGTATTTGGGTATGAGTGTTCTGCTCAGTGAGGGCTGCGTTGCTTCCCTGGATTTATAGCAGTTCAGCAGATTGTTTCATGTAAACAATTCAGACCTTCTGGAACAGGACTTGCTCATATCTAACTGCCACATGCTATCACACAACTACCTGAATTAAGTGGGATGCCCTAAGTCATGCTGCTGCCAGCCCAGGTGGATCACCAAGCAGCTCTTATCAACAGTAGCAGCCCTTCATCTCACACTTCTTCACTGTGGCAGAAATCACAGAAACATAGAAACATAGAATCATAGAATCAAAGGGGTTGGAAGGGATCTCTGAAGATCATCAAGTCCAACCCCCCTGCTGCAGCAGGAACACCCACGGCAGATCACACATGAATGTGTCCAGGTGGGTCTTCAAAGTCTCCAGAGAAGGAGACTCCACAGCCTCTCTGGGCAGCCTGTCCCAGGGCTCTGTCACCCTCACAGGAAAGAAGTTTCTCCTCATGTTGAGGTGGAACTTCCTGTGTTGTCACTTGGTGCTGTTTTCCCTTGTCCTGGCACAGGCACCACTGAACAGAGACTGGCCCAATACTGACATCCCCCTTCAGATACTTTTAGACATTAATAAGGTCCCCTTTCAGTCTTCTCCTCTCCAGACTGAACAGCCCCAGATCTCTCAGCCTTTCCTTGTATGACAGAAGTTCCACTCCCTTCATCATCCTCATAGCCCTCTGCCACAGCTCTGCCTGTCTTCTCCCAGCCTGACTGGCCATGGACTCATCTGTAAAATGGTGGTCTTGTTAAAAAAAATAATGTCCCTGTCTGCACAGCCCAGGGCAGCATGGAGACCCCCCACCCACAGCAGGGTAGGTGTGCAGCCATGGGGCCAGGCTGTGAACTCCCAGCAGTTCCACCCATGCTCCAGACTGAGAACAGCCCATCATTCACACACCTTGAGTTTTGAAAAGAACCAACACTTAAGGTCAAAGTAGCAGAAGAAAATGTTCTGTGTCAGGAGCAGGAATCCAGTGTCAAGGCTAAGTGAAAGGGACTGCAGCAGAGCCCAGCAGGCCCTGGAGACCTGCACCCCTTAAACACATTTAATACATGTAAGCAATGACTGACTGACTTGCCTGTAGGTGTGGAATTAAAAGCCAAGGAAGAAGAGGAAAGTCATCGAGATGAATGACTTTATTCCCTGAGGTGACATCCAGTCAGAGTGTATCCCCAGTGCTGTGCAAGTTGGAACAGAATTGTGAATAGTGAACAGGGGGATTCATGACTTATTGCTGCTAAACCACATGCCTCTTAGCTTGTGCTCAGCCTCTCCCAGGAAGATCTAAGGACAGTTCACTCAGCTGCACTAAATCCACTTGATGTGAAGAGAGAGTGTGAGGGGGAAGGGGGTTGAAGTGTCAAGGGGGGAGGATTAGGGCTGCACCCTCTGCTTTCCAGCAGGCAGCCCCCGGGGAGCAGCAGCCTGGCTGCAGGCAGGGCTGCTGGCTGTGGGGAGCCAGAGGAGCTGCTACAGATTTCTACCCCCTGCAATTCTTGTCTTGAAAATGCTGGAAGTGGAAAAATCAAGAGAAGAGCAGCTGAACAGCCTGACAGATTTATCTTCTCCAGGGAAAGAGCATAGACACCTGCACAGGCTCCTTTTTCTTAAAAAAAATAAAAAATAAAAAAATTAAAAAAAAGGTAAATGCTAAGTGACTGCAGCCCTGACAGGCTGGGTGTAGAGGAGAAGCTTCACCAAAGGTAAGTTAATCCAATCCCTCCTGTTGCCAGATGCTCTTCCCTGAAGTGCAGCTCCACACAGCCTATTGGCACTTTGGGTTTTAAAGATCTCTCCACAGACCAAGACCTGGTGATTCCTTTGTTCAGAAATCCTATGAGGAGCAGCTGAGGGAGCTGGGGATGTTTGGTCTGGAGAATAGGAGGCTGACGGGAGACCTCATCACCCTCTGCAACTCCCTGAAAGGATGTTGTAAAGAGGTAGGTGCTGGTCTCACAAGTTACTGGTGATAAAACAAGAGGAAATGGCCTCAAGCTGCACCAGGGGAGGTTTACACTGAACATTAGGAAGAACTTTTTCACGGAAAGGGTTGTCAGACATTGGAATGTGCTGCCCAGGGAGGTGGTTGAGTCACCATTCCTGGGTGTGCTTAAAAGGTGTCTAGATGTGGCACTTGGGGACACAGCTCAGTGCTGGACTTGGGAGAGTGGGGTTGATGGTTGGACTTGATGATCTTGAAGATCTTTTCCAACCTAAGTGATTCCATGATTCCAAATCTTGTACTCACTGTAGCTCTTTTCTCAATGAACCCAATTCAATGGCTCTACCACACAGCTCAAGTATGAGACTGAGAAGAGGGAACCTCTGAGACTGTTCCATTTACCCCAGCCCTTCCCAGACCAGAAACATTCTTACTTGTAATGACATTTCTATCAGCATCAGCAGCTTCTTGATACCAATCCAGACAGGTTTCCCTTTGACATTCTGTGCAATGGTGCTGCGTTCCTTGTCTTTGAAGTTACCCAGGAGCTGGGGAGGGGGAAACCAACAAATTAAAAATCAAAAACAGGAGACCATCAGTAGGAAAAATGGCACCAAAGTCAGGAAAAAAGGAATGAGAAGCTAGAAAGCATAGAAGAAAAAATTGTTGCAATATATCTAGACAAGGCAAAACACATAGATTCTTTTATTCCATAAGGGTTATTTTCATAACATCTCTAATAGAACAGTCAGTGATTGGCTTTTTATGATCCATTCTAGTTTTCTCCAGATTAGAGTCTAGAAGAAGACAGTGCCTCAAGCCATGAAGTTTTCACAACTGCTGCAAGAGTTCCTGTGTCTGTCAGGCTTTGATGACATTACCACCGTGACAATTTTCCAAGTTTGCACAAAAGATTTGCCTGTTAAGTTTATTTTAACAGCCTTCAATATTCACTGTGACATAGAAGAAAAAGCCATTAAGGGCACAAATTTATAAAGAACCTGTAATCTCTTCAGCACCAAATACCTTCATTTGATGTTGTTCCAGTTACCCAGAGCTTGGCACCCTCCTGGTATATTCAGTTTAAGTGCCCTGATTATATTCATTGCCCACTTCCATGCCCTCAGAATCTTTCCATTCCACAAACTTTATCCCCGCTCTCTCATCTTGCCTTATATCATACAATAAATGTATGAAAAAGTAATTCAGAGAGGCCTTAGAACTGATATATTATGACATAATGTCAGGTGAGATAGTTCACAAACACTGAGCTACTGCAAAATCCCCCATTTACAGCCAATTTTAAGCTTGTTTGTCATCCTTGAACTTTTTCTCACCTCCAAAGCCTCCATCAGCTGCTCCCCTGTTGCAATGTTGGGCACATGAATCGTGGTGCTGAAAGCATTGAGCATTTCCATCTCCAGCAGAACATCTTTGCGACTGGTGGTTCCAATGATGAGGAGCTTGCGACCCTGCCCAGACAATGGAACAAGTGTCAAGAAGAGAAAGACAAAAAGGAACCAGCCTTGGGAAGCTTCAGCTGACTACCAATGGAAACCAGAAAATGGCCCTGTAAAACAAAATTACAGAATCACAGAGTGGTGGGGGTTGGAAGGGACCTCTAAAGATCATCTAGTCCAACCCCCTGCTAGAACAGGGTCATCTACAGTAGCTCACACAGGAACATGTCCACGTGGGTTTGGAATGTCTCCAGGGATGGAGACTCCACCACCTCCCTGGGCAGCCTGTCCCAGGGCTCTGCCACCCTCACAGCAAAGAAGTTTGTCCTCATGTTTAGGTTGACCCTCCTGGGCTCCAGTTTGTGCCCATTGCCCCTTGTCCTGTCACTGGGCACCACTGGCAAGAGTCTGGCCCCATCCTCCTGCCACCCCCTGGAGATATTGATCAGCACTGAGCAGATCCCCCCTCAGCCTCCTCCTCTCCAGGCTCAACAGCCCCAGCTCTCCCAGCCTTTCCTCACAGCCAGATGCTCCAGCCCCCTCAGCATCTCAGTGCCCTGGGCTGGACTCTCTCCAGCAGCTCCTTGTCCTTCTGGAACTGGGCAGCCCAGAACTGGGCCCAGTTCTCCAGCTGGGGCCTCCCCAGGGCAGAGCAGAGGGGCAGGAGAACCTCCCTGACCTGCTGGTCACACTCTTCTTGATGCCCCCAGGATGGCATTGGCCTTTTTGGCCACAGGGGCACATTGTTGCCTCATGGTCAGCCTGTTGGCCACCAGGACCCCCAGGTCTTTTTCCCCAGATCTGCTCTCCAGCAGGTCACCCCCTGACTTGTACTGATCCATGGGGTTGCTGTTCCCCAGATGCAAGACTCTATACTTGCTCTTGTAGAACTTCATTAGGTTTCTCCCCATCCAGCTCTCCAACCTGCCCAGGTCATTCTGGATGGCAGCACAGCACTCTGGCACATCAGCCAATCCACCCAGGTTTGTATCATCAGCAAATCTGCTGAGGGGACATTCTGTCCCTTCATCCAGGTCATCAATGAGTGTATTGACAGGACTGGACCCAGAATTAAATCGAATTAAACCTGTCAGAGGTCTGAGTAACATCACCACCAGGGTGGTCCACTGGAGATCCACAGCTCTCCTACCTTACCTGTCCCTCTAACTTCATCATACATAGCTGAATCCTCATGAAAATTGAAAACCATGAGCAAACCCCCACTCCCAGAAGCTGAATTCTTGGGAGAACAGCCTGTCTTTAGGAACCCAGTGGGCACTGGGAATTCCCTGCCAGTGCATGGCCAGTTCCAATGGTTTCCCAGCTCATGCTTGGAGAGTAGAGGATGCCCCAAGTTCCCACTGTCAGTGTGGTTGTGGAAAGGGCAGAACCATGTCTGGAGTTCAAACCAGCACTGCACACACCAATACCAAGGTGGCCTGAGCCACAACAGAGCAACAACTGGGAGTCATAGAGCACTGACTGGGACTAATAGAGCACTGACCGGGAAACTGCAGCTGCCAATAAAAATCAATCTTCATTAGTTTGTTTTGCAGCTGCCACTTCAGTGCTATTGGAATTGAACCACAACCGTGTCCAGACACAGATAAATGTAGCCTGGTGGAAGGAGCTGCTGGGATGAGCTGCTGGGATCAGTCCCTTTTCCAAGTCAGTCCGCGCAGAGCCCGGGCCTGAGGACTGGCCTGCCTGGCCAAGCACCTTCCATGGAGCAGTCAGGATTAATTTCCCAAGTGCTTTGCATTCCTTTACCATAGGATGAAAACTTGTCTAACTTAAAACATCTTTGATGAAGATGATACATCTTAGATGAAGATGATGCATCTTTGCAGCATTTGTCCCAAAGTGTCACTGCACTCACTGACTCCTTGTGTTTGAGCAGGTGACACTCTTGCTTTGGGTGATGGGCCAGGAGGAAGCCCCAGAACTGGTGAGGAATTGCAGTACTCCCAGAGCCCCAGGGCTGGAGCTTTACAGACAGGCAGTGTCAGGAACCTGTGCTGACCCTTCATCTTCTCATCACTCTCCACATCTCTGGACACACCACATTCAGCACCTCCCTCAACTCTTCAGAGGGGGAAACCCCCAGAAACCAACCAGGCAACTTCATGGGAAAAGCAGCCAATTCCTGAAGTGCCAACAGGAGCACCAGTTTAAACCTGCAGTGGGAGCAGGGAATCCATTATCACCAGCCACAACCACCTGCTGGTGGCACACAGCAAGCAGAAGGTTTGGGTGTCTCAAAGTGACTGTAGGCAGCCTTGAGAAGGGCAGAGCAGGGCCCCAGAAAGCACAGCTATGCTGTAGGTTGCTGCCTGTCCAGGGCTTTCCAATTGCATGATATTTGTTTCCTTTTTTATGGTCTTTGAGTAGCAAGGCCAGGAAAGTATCGCCTTGTGGTACAAGTTGGAGCCCAGCTGGAGCTATTCAGTAAGATCTTGCATGCAACGATGAAGAACCAATGCACTCAGTGGAAAGTAAGTGAATGGCACTTCAGAATCACAGAATCATCCTGGTTGGAAAAGACTTTGAAGATCATCAAGTCCAACCATAACCTACTTTGATCCACACTCCTACAAGGAGGAAAGCTGAGGAATTCAGAAGCCCCATTGGGTGCTTGTTTTCTGGTAAAGCATTTAACCAAGAAGAATAAATGATGCTCAGCAAACAACCAAAAGCTTTCTACCTATATGAAGACAAAATTTTAGTGGTCTTAATCTTTGGAAGAAGCTGGTAAAAGAGTTTAAACAGGGGCATGGAAGTCATATGAAATGAGCCCCCCAAGAACTCTTGAACCATCACCTGCTGGTGAGCCACAAGCATGGTACAAACACCTCTGAGATCTGCTCTAGAGTTACCACCCAAGGGCAAGGTTAAAAGTTGCCTTCAACTGGCTAAGATACTCTGGGGATAACAGCACATGTGAAAGGAGAACTGATGCATGCTTAAAATCTTCAGAACACAGAGACAGGAACAATCAGCAGATCTGATGGAGAAAATGTCACTTCGGTTCTGATGCACTTTACCTTCATGGTTGCTCCATTTCTCCTCAACATAAAGTCCTCAGTGAGTTTTTGTTAAATTCATAAGTAAGGCTGATATATTTGATATTATAGATGCTATAAAAAAGAAGTATAAGCCCAGTGAGGAGAATTTCTGCTGGCTTAGTAAAAAAATTGTAACATGTCATACATTTCTTGCCATGCACCTTCCAACAGGTTTCTGGTGATCCAGGAAAGGTGTTGGGGGACAAGGGCAGAGAAAAACAGACTTTGGAACAGAACTGAGAGCTCCAAAACATGCACCAACCCTTCTTACAAGCACAAAGCACCACCAAGACCCATCTGCTTCCCAAGGTACAGCAATTCTTTAAACAAATTGTTTATTACTGTATGGAACTCCCCAAATCCAGGACAGCCTGGGGAAGGGGTTGTGTTAATAAGGGTTTCCCCATCAAGTATGAGCATTTTAGGAGGGAAAACCCCACTCAATTGCAGCCAGCTAGGCAGAACCTGCTCCCACAGCCCAGCCACCAGCGTGGGCACAGCAGGTAGGACATCAGTGCCTTGAAGGATGATGCTACCTGAGCAGCTTCTGCACTGATGAAGTCCAAGCCTGATTATAACAGAAATGGAGTCTAATTGGGGGTTTTGTCAGAGACTAAAAGATCTCCGAAGGAAAGAAAGTCAGCAGCACAGAAATGTAATTAGTGAGGTGAGCTTTACCTCCTCTAACTTCAGATATGATCTCATTCTCCCCATTTCCTCCCTAGTTAATCACAATATAGAATCGTCAAGGTTGGAAAAGACCTTCAAGATCATCAAGCCCAACCACCTACCCTACAACCCCCAACCACTAAACCATCTCCTGAAACACCACGTCTGCCTGTTTGATGAACATCTCCAGGGATGGTGCCTCCCCCACCTCCCTGGGCAGCCTCTTCCAAGGCCTCACCACTCTTTCTGGGAAGAAATTGTTCCTAATATCCTGCCTGAACCTCTCCTGGTTCAACTTGACCCCATCTCCTCTTGTCCTATCACTGGTCACCAGGGAGAAGAGCCCAACACCCACCTCACCACAACCTCCTCTCAGGGAGCTGTAGAGAGCAATGAGGTCTCCCCTCAGCCTCCGCTTCTCCGAATGCAGCCCAGATGACACGTACCCCCTCCTAGAGAAGCTGCCTACACTCTGGGCTCATACACCAAACTATTTTCTAAACAACTGGTTCTGTGTGGAAAACCAAACCACTGACAGTCCCATTTAGTCAGAGTCCCCAAACTTGCTGTAAATCAGGCCAGCAGAGAATTACTACACACAGAAAAATGACTCTAAACGACTTATTACCATTTAGAAAAGCCACTGGAATTGGTTATTGTGGCAGGTTCTGTGAAAATGCCAGTTCATGCTAAACCTTATGCTAAATGCCAACACTCAGACATTTTTAGACTAGGAAAAGAGTAAAAAAAAAAAAGCCACTCCTGTCCTGCAGGAATGAAGGGTGCTCCCACTTCCCAGACACTGCAATCCTGGCCATTAAATATCATTTCAAATACAGCACTGAACTGGAGAACTCAGAGGAATGCCATGGGGATGAGCAGAACCATGGAATAACTTCCCTTAATAGTCCCTTGGTAAATTGATGAGGCATAAACAGAAAGGTCTGCAAAATCCTAGAGGAGATGAGGGGGCAAGTTGCTGCTTCTGACAAGAGTGAGGGGGCAGTGAGTGGTGGGGAGCACCACATGGAATGATCAAGCATCACTTTCAAACTGCACAAAAGGATGTTTGCTTTCAGCAGGCAGCTCAGCTGAACCACAAGCAAGCACCACACTAAGAATGGCAACAGCTTAACAACCAACAGGACTAGTTAACAGAGGTCAGACCCACCAGCAACTTTTAGCTCTCTCTGTCAGGATCCACACTCCATGTAGCGGGACACTCCACGTCAATACATCTGCCTCAGTTTCCCTCTATGATTCAACTGCTTTTTGTGTCTCAGGTTTGCAGGCTCAGGTCTGGAGTGGAAAGGTTCCCATGAGAAGGGAAAGGCCCAGCAAGCTCTGAGCTGGTAACAACCTTGGAAGGTACAAACAGAGGCCAAGCTGGTGTTCATGACACCAGCTGCTCTCCGGTGTTGAAGAACACGGAGCTCAGCCCAGCCACAACTAGGCCTGAAATGGAGATAAAGTGAGAATGAACAGATAAACAAAAGAGTTTGCTTGGTGAGAACAGGGTCTTTGTGGGGTTTTCTATTGTTTTCCTTCTATTCTCCAATGAAGGATGTTGGAGGTCTGGCTAATGGTCAAATGACAGCAGTCAATCCACTTCATTCTATAAAAGCCTGGTCCCACCTTTGATCGGGGGAATTCCTGTACACTTTCCCAGGAGCTGCTGGACCTTCTCCTCTCCAGTGGGGACACCTGCCAGAGACACTGATTCTGGAGAATTAAAACTCATCCAGGGACACCAGCTGAGGCAGGCAGAGGGTGAGAAATATTAACTCCCTTATTGTCTTTATTAGCAAACTTAATGTTAAGTAATCTCCATCATTAAGCTTAAAGATTATAGAATCATTTAAGATTGATAATTAATGTTGTAGGCCTTGTATAAAACTTGATAATAACTAAGTAAGATTTCATTATTAAGATTCCTTTTTGCCTTCAAACTTCAACTTCTGTTCCAATCTCCCAATTTCCCCACAATGTGACTGTGCTTGTGCCTCTACTTGAAGGAGTTAAGACCCCAACATTATAGGCAATAAACCCCAATCTCTGCAGATCCGTCTCATCTGCTGTCCCGTCCAGGACACTCCAGACCCCAAACCACTGATGATGGCTGAAACCTCCTCAGAGCAGAAGGCTATTCTGCAAAACCTGACATTTTTTAACTCCACCCCAAGCAGACTGCTTTTTCCTCTCTGCTTTCTTCAAAAGAAACTATGCACCTCAACTCGCTGCCTTTAAACTTGACCCACCAGAAAACCAGTTACCTCAAAATCAGCAGAATCTCTGCTGTATCAGTTACTAAAAGAAAATAAAGCATCAGGAGCCCCTTGTACATTTTTCAAAGTTTCAGGCAACTTGCTCAGCAAACAAGTGAAAAACCTGCAAGTCAGACATGTTTTGCCTCAGGCATTAGCACAAAAGCATGAAAAGCCATCAAGGCAGACTGGAACGACTGCTCTGCAGTGGGAACACACCACAGGATCTGTTCTTGCTGCTGGGAGATGTTGAGCAACACTGTCCCCATTCTCAGAAATCTTCACTTTTTTGATCTTCAATCCCTACTGCAGCCATTGCAAAAGTGACAACAAAATGCACCAGGACAGGTTAGGAGCTCATCTGCTAGAGAGCAGCTCTGTGAAGTAGGACCTTGGAGTCCTGGCAGGCAACAACTCTTCATGCGACAACAATATGCCCTGGTGGCCAAGAAGGCCAATGGTATCTTGGGGTGCACTGGGAAGAGTGTGTCCTCCTGCAAGTTGAGGGAGGTTCTCCTGCCCCTCTGCTCAGCCTTGGTGAGATCTCCCTTGGAGTTTTGTGTCCAGTTCTGGGCTCCCCAGTTCCAGAGGGACAGAGATCAACTGGAGAGAGTCCAGTGGAGGCTACAAGGAGGATGAAGGGACTGGAACATCTGCCTGATGAGGAAAGGCTGAGAGATCTGGGACTCTTCAGACTAGAGAAGGGAAGGCTGAGAGGGGATCTAATGAATGTCTATAAATACATGAGGGCATCAAGAAGGCAGGACAAGCTCTTGTCACTTGTGCCCTGTGACAGGACAAGGGGCAATGGATTCCAACTGGAGCCCAGGAAGTGCCACCTCAATATGATGAAGAACTTCTTTCCTGTGAGGGTGACAGAGCCCTGGGACAGGCTGCCCAGAGAGGCTGTGGAGTCTCCTTCTCTGGAGACTTTCAAGACCTGTCTGGATGCCTTTCTGAGTGCCCTGCCCTAGTTTTGGTCCTGCTCTGGCAGGGGAGTTGGACTTGATGATCTCCATAGGTCCCTTTCAACCCCTGACATTCTGTGATCCTCTATCCATAGATCAGGATCCAAGGTCAACTCCCAAAAATCACATGTAAGACCAGAGCAACTACTAAGTAAGGTGGAACTTGGCTTTTCAACAGCTTAAAATCATTCGGTGTCTGACTCAGGGCAGTTCAAGGCCTTGTTCTTACAGCAACAGAGATGAGGCACAGGCACCTCACTGAGGTCTGGATTCATCCTGCAATAAAAGGGCCCCAGAGGGGAGCCCAATATCCCTCCATACTGATGGGGGTGCACCCAGTAGAGAGGTGCATGTCTTGGCCCACTGCCTTTCAGATGTAGGAGAACCCTAGACCTCACCTCTCTCCTACATGGATTTGATCTGAATAAAGGAAACAATCATGCAGAGAACTATGGGATCCCAAGAGGAGGTAGTTTTAAACTACTCCATTTTCAAGCATCAGGAGATTGATTGTTCTAACACAGTATTCATCTCCTGATGGGCACTGCATTATTGCATGGGCTACTGAAACTAACCAGAACATAAAAGAATTTTACGCAGACTCTGCTGCAAGCAAATGGAGTCTTAACATGCCAGTGAGGTCTCAAATTACAGAATTTCAGCAAATTTAACCAGCCCTTGGCAAGGGAAGTTGAAGGGACTCTGAATTCTCCTACAACCAAGTACTGGTAATGCTGAAGTGCCTCTCTTGGCCACCCACCAGCTGCTCACTCAGCCTGGGACTCTTGTATATTTTTATACATATGTTTTGGGGTATCAACAATTCTTCACATGTAATGGGAGAAAACACAATTCCTCAGGTTTACAAGTATAAACGTAACGTCACCGTTGACTGGAGCTGTTCCCAGTTCACACCAAGTGACATGGAATCGGGAATGCATCTGGGATTATATCAAACAAAGAGATTGTTCCCCTCTTTCCCCCATCAACTTTCATCAATTGGCAAAAGCCTCCAGTGTCCCAGAGAGCTGAGGGGATGGGGGCCTCTGGGAGCAGTGGAAGAGCATCCACCAGAGTGGTCGAGAGGATCTGGCTGAGCCAGTCGTTCGGTAACGCTGCACAAATTGTCCATCCAGCTTAGCGCGGGGATGCTGCCGTGGGCCTTCCCTTTGAGCTGATTGTCAGCTTTTCACAGGAACCAGCAGGGAAGCACATGTGAAACCTCTGTGAGGCTGGTGAGTGTTTCCATGCCTTGTGTGACTCTGCATGTAGATGAAGCAGCTTCGGCTTTCGGAGCTGCTGCTGCTTAGTTCTCAGAGAAGTCCTTTTCTCCCGCCCGGCTCCCTGCTGCGACAGCCCTTTTCAGGCTTTCTATCCCCCCCAGTCTCTTCTCCTGCACAACACAGAGAACCTTGATTGAAATAAAGACCCAAGAGAACATGGTTTATTTTCTCCTCTTCAATCCATTTCAGAAAAGCTTTTTAATTGGTTTGAAAAAAAATGCTAAACAAAATGCAATGTCTTTCAGTCTTCTTGAGCTAGTAGTAATAGATACCACTATTTAAGCATTGCTGGATGGAACTAGCAAGCACAAGCTGTGACTGGGAATTGAAAGCAAGCTCAGAGATGTTTCTACTTTCTTTAAAGTCTAACATGTTTACTCTCAAAACTTCTGCAAAGTACAAACAAGCCAGAAAGCCCAGAAAACCAGAAGCTTCAAGTATTTGCCCTTCTCACACAACATTAAGACAATGCAGCACAAACCAATTCATCAGAGACACACTCCTCAATGCATAATTAATAAGATTCCATCCCAGAAATGCTCCTCTTGCACACGAAGCCTACAGTAATTATAGGAAGCTGCTTGCACATCAAGTCTACTCTCTGCAAGGGATGTGACAACACGGTGTGAATACATAAACTGGGCCCCAGGGACAGGAGCAGCAGCCGCGACCCAAACTCACCCTCTGCTTCCTGCTCCCTCCTGGCCTGGGGTTTCATTTCGGCTGCTTCACCCTTCCCACTTCTGAGCTTTTTAAATCAGTTCTGTGTTTTGTGCCCCTCTGAGTAGTGAAAAGGTAAAGAGCACTGGAGAATAGGTATTGTCTCCCCATCATCTAGTCAACAACTTCCCTCAGCACAGGGAAATGCCTGGTATGTCCCAGGACACTCCATTTTTACAAGGAATGAACTTAAAAACATGGTCCAAATTCCACAGAAATTTCTGTTGGTTTGACTCATGGAGCAGGTTAGTACCACTTACGTACTCGTGTGCATCTAAAGCATGTATCTGCATCTCAAACTGCAACAAAACCCCTGAAACCAGCCCCTGCTTCCAAATAAATTGCTCCCCAAGGGACCTGCTCATCTCAGAGGGAACTTGGAAGGGCGCTGATTAACCAGCAGTGTTCTCTCCCTGCTGGGCTTCTCACTTGAGCTTAAAAACCCCAGGAGTCTCCATGTACAAACTCAATTTTTATCTTCACAGAAAACATTCACAGAAGAAAAGGCCTCTTCCTGGATGACTCTGCCTCTGACACACTGTTTTTTTTTAATGAAGAAGACACGACTGTCTCAGGGAACTCACACAAAACAAACGTGCCAGGAAGACCCTGCCACCAGAACTGCCAAAGTAAAGTCAGGCCAAAGGATCCCTTCAACCCAATGTCCTCATTTCCACAGTAGCTGACATTGAACACTCAGAAAAAAAGGAAAAAAAAAAAACCAAAACAACAACCCCACATCATCAATCAAACAGTGACATTTCCTCAGAAAACTCTCTACCTTCCAACAATTTATGGCTTAAGTCACCATAATAGTGGCTGTCAACCCAGTCTTCCAGCCTCAAGGGCATTTCAAACATTGCAAAGTACAAATCTCCAGCAACATGCAGAAACTTGGCAAATAGCTGAGAGCTTCCAGCCCTGCACCCTGCTCTCTGGGAGATGTGGGTGCCAACAAAAGTGCATCTCAGCAGCAAAACACGTTCAGAGGATGCAGTGACAAAATGGGCAATTTAGTATCTCAAGTTCCTTTAACAACTGAAACAAATCAAGTTCTATTTTCCCTGTTAGTTAATGGCAACAACCATTTCCTGGTGGAAATACTCAGCAATAGATCAATGATTGCATGAGATTGTGATGATCAAAGATGGTTGTGGTGCTGCACAGGCAGCCTCTCTGTTTCAGTGTGTGGCAACTGAATCCGAGTTTTATCTTAGAGACTTTCCATGGCATGGAAAGCTCACTAGGAAAAATAATCTTTGTTCTCCCAGGTTGAAAGTCACAAGGGGAACTTCAGGGTCTGTGGCATTACAAGTTTAAAGTTCTGGATTTGAAAGGTCTTTTCACAAAACTCTCCAAGGAAAACAACATTCACACAAATGTTACTATTTCCAGGATATTAAAAATTACCCAAAAAAATGAGTTCATCCAGGTTGTGCTTCTCTGCTTTTTCCTGACACCAACTTTCCAGGTTTTCCTGCTACTATGTAATTTATTCATGCAGATACTTTCACACACACAGCAGAATTCCACTGGAAGCCAGGAAAAATGGCAAAGAATAAAGAAGAGCCCCTGCCTGTTTGTGGCGCTCAGTGCCAGCTTCAGAAACATTATCACTTAGATCATAGAATCACAGAATCATCCTGGTTGGAAGGGACCTTGGAGATCATCAAGTCCAACCATAACCTACATCCACTAACCATAACCTAATCTACCCATTCAGTGCTTAACTCATGTCCCTCAGCTCCACATCTGTGTTTCTTTTCAGCACTTCCAGGGATGGTGACTCCCCCACCTCCCTGGGCAGCCTGTTCCAGTGTCCAACTACTCTCTGGGTAAAGCAATTCTTTCTAATATCCAGTCTAAATCTCCTGTGGTGCAGCTTCAGGCCATTTCCTCTCCTCAGATGTTCTTAAATGTCATCAAGCCAGAAAGTGCAAATACACAGGATCAGCAGGAGATACAAGATCTTAAGCTTTCCTCACTCACTGTAATTAACACCTGATAATTTCAAGTTAAGAATAAATTAAAACCCTGACATCGACTCTCATATATTACTCAGAAATTGATTCCTAATTCAGGAGGGAGCCCATGGTTGAGCCAGGGATTGATTTGGACTGAGCAGTTTCTCAGTTCATCAGCAAGCTGACAGCTTGCATGTTTCAGTTGTACATGGGGAAGGTTAAACTTGTTCCCTTAGTCAGTATTTCTAAGGCTAAATATAGAAGCTTCAGTCTTAAGTAATTAGATAATTAAAGCTGGATCCTTTGTGGTTATCCCAGAAATGTCTAACTAACAGCAGCAGGATGGGATTAACTGGACTGCATCAGAGACAGTGGCACTACCAGCACTGGCAGCTCTCACCAGGACTCAGAGCTCTCCACTGTCACAACTATCACAGGAAAAGGGCACCTCACCCCTCAAATACTTTCTTACCTGAGGAGGGGCCTTCTTTAGCAGCACAAGAAGGGCTTGCAACACCAGATTAGAGAACCGTGGTCCAATTGGGACATAATCTGAAAGGAAAAATGTATTTTAATGCCCACAAAGCAGATGCACATTTAAGCCACTTCACTGTGTCTAAAACAGGAAGTGGTTCCAGATCATTTCCAGTTCACAACATTTTAATATTGCAAATCATGGAATCATGGAACGGTTTGGGTTGGAAGGGACCTTAAAGATAATCTAGATCCAACCCCCATCCAACCTGCCCTTCAACACTGCCAGGGATGGGGCAGCCACAGCTTCCCTGGGCAGCCTGGGCCAGGCTCTCACCCCCCTCACAGCAAAGAATTTCCTCCTCATGTCTCACCTCAATCTCCCCTCTTCCAGTTTTAATCCACTAGCCCTTGTCCAATATTTCAGTATTTCTGCACAGCACATGATCTAGCTCACTCTCATCATCCTCACTCACCTAGAAGTCTCTCAATGTCATCCACAACAACACAGCTGAGCTGGGACTTGTATGCGTCATCGAAGATCTACAAAACAGCAAAATGACTCATTGTTAAACCTCAGCAACAAAACTACAACAGTCATGACAGGACCTGTTGATGTGCTCTACCTAAATACAGTAGTATTTGGAGGAATGAACAGAGAACAAAAGAGGTAAGTACCAAGAGACTAGAATCTACCTGCATTTAATAAAACACTGAGACTCAACAAATGCAAAGCTTGGGTTTGTTCACTTCTAAGTATCACAGAATGTCAAGGGTTGGAAGGGACCTCCAGAGATCACCAAGTCCAACCCCCCAGCCAGAGCAGGACCCAAACTAGGGCAGGGCACTCAGAAAGGCATCCAGACAGGTCTGGAAAGTTTCCATAGAAGGAGACTCCACAACCTCTCTGGGCAGCCTGTCCCAGGGCTCTGTCACCCTCACAGTCAATAAGATCTTCCTCATGTTGAGATGTTCCAGTTTGTGTCCATTGCCCCTTGTCCTATCATAGGGAACACTGAAAAGAGGTTGGCCTCTCCTTGACACCCACCCTTCAGATATTTAGACATTAATAAGATCTCCCTTCAGTCTTCTCTTCCCCAGACTAAACAGCCCCAGGTCTCTCAGCCTTTCCTCATCAGGCAGGTGTTCCAGTCCCTTCATCATCCTTGTAGCCTCCACTGGACTCTCTCCAGTCGATCTCTGTCCCTCTTGAACTGGGGAGCCCAGAACTGGACACAATAGTCCAGATGTAGTCTCACCAGAGCAGAGAGGGAGGAGAACCTCCCTCAACCTGCTGGCTACAATCTTCTTGATGCCCCAAATGACAGCATTGTCCTTCTTGGCCACAAGGGCACATTGCTTGTCCACCAGGACTCCAAGCTCTTTCTCCCTGGAGCTGCTTTCTAGCAGGCCGACCCCTAACCTGTACTGGTGCCTGGTGTTATCCCTGCCCACAGACCAGCTGCCCTGTGTTTCACCATAAGCAATGAACAAAACAGGCCACTATTCCTCTCATTCTTCCAAACTGGGGTCATACGGATCTAACCCCACACTCTGAAGCTTTTCCACCCAAGCCAGATATAGGCTACTTTTCCTAAGAACTTATTGCAGGGAGAGCCTACTCAGGTTCCAGCCTCCACATCACCCTTTATGGAGCAGCCAACCAGTGTCCTGCAAAGCTCTGGATGTCCACAGGTAGCAGCAGAAGGACATCAGCAGCACTGCAGGCTGACCTCCAGCACACACTGACCCAAGTCAAGTCCAAAAGGCTCCTTTTTGAATCTAAATTACAACCTGAACTTCCAGCCATGAGCACAGTGCTTCTCTTAGAACCTACACAGTCCTGCAGAGGTTCTGAGCTGGTGACATTTCAGTGTCCTTCAGCTAGAAAAGTAAGTGCTGAAATTGCTTCAATGAAATCCTTCCACCTGGCTACTTGAAATGATTGAAGATGTTCGACTTGTTTGCACTTCCCCTGCTCCCCAAGCTGTTAAAACTCTTGTTTAACCAAACGTTACCACCTCCAAACTGTTCCTAGTTCCATTCAAGCAGGATCTAGTCTTTCCAAGGGTAACCCTGAGCTCATCCTGCCTTCATCTCTGCAGGCAGAGCCCCAGACTTGCTCATCACAGATGTTTTGTTCCACTGTTAGTCATGACAACGTATCAGACCCAAATGACAGAGCCCTGGAATCTTCCCTGAGTCACTTCATGATGGTGCCACAAAAACATTCATTCAACTTTATAAATAAATAGATGCACAGGAATTTAGGACATACAGAGAGCAAAAAACAGTCAAAAGAATAATTCACTTTGCTGTCTACTAAAGAACACAGAATTGGGTTGTCATCAAACAAAAGAGTAGGACACAGAAGTACCTTCTTCATAGCTTGGCACTTGGCGGTTTCAGAAAATCCAATCATCTTATCAGGAGAACAGATCTTGATAAAGGGAAAGTTGGATTCTTCTGCTATTTTTGCTGCTAAAGCAGTCTTCCCACTGTGGGGGGGACCTGAAACAAAGGACACACAAGATAGAAAAACAGAAAGAAAACAGCTCTGCTAAGGCTCAGCATGGATGGTATTTCAGATGTGTTTCTCATCTCATCTGAAATGACCTTCTCTGCTCCTTGCAGAGGAACATGCTCCCTCCTGCTGCAACCACACCTCAGATGAAGGAAATTAATGCAACTATTTGAGCACGTGCAGACTGATTTGCCATGAACCCAACACATAAGAGGATGTTACATGTTTTGTAGGACTGGCCACTGCAGCAAAATTAGCATGTGTTTGTATTCTGAAAAAACTTCTGGAACTGCATTGATGCCCCTTTCCTGTGGCAAACAAGCAGCATGACCATGCCAGCTCAGTATCGAGAAAGAAGTTATTTGCTTGAATTCACAGCAGAATCTTCAAGCAGAGACCAAAGACTTACCTTAACCTCTTCACCCAGTACAAATCAATCTGGAGAGCAAGAAGCTGTTGCATACAAGCAACATGTTGGCTACAAGCACACAGAATTCTTCAGGGGATCTAGTCAAGGTTAATTCCAAAGTTACAGACCCCTGTGCAGCAGTGGGTTTGACTTCGGGAAAAGAAAGAGGGAAGTACTAAATAACTACTAATAATAACTAATTCTACTCCATTATCTATAACATAGATACTGGAACAGGTTTCCTAAGACTCTTCACAGCAACCAACAGTCTAGATAAAGGGCAACTCACCCCTGCCTAACAGCAGACACCTGAGTGTGCCCAGGTGAAGGGTTGTTGGAACTCAGCTAATTGCACTGACTCCAGTGCAATCACTCCAGTGACTTCAAAAATGTAGACATCTACCTCAGCTAGAGATGCTGGCACCGTAAAACACCCACATTTAGATTATTACCTGGGTACATTCACTTCTCTGTTGCTCCACAAACAGGATTTCTCCCAGGCCAAGAAGACAGTTTTAGTATCTAAAGCACTTTTCACCCAAGGACAATGCAAGAGCCCAATTCCGTCTTTCCTCCAATGTGTTTCTTTTTATACAATCACGGAATGGTGAAGGTTGAAAGGGACTTTAAAGACCATCAGGCTCCAACCTCCCTGCATGGGCAGGGACACCTCCCACCAGCCCAGGCTGCTCCAAGCCCCATCCAACCTGCCCTTCAACACTGCCAGGGAGGGGGCAGCCACAGCTCCTCTGGGCAACCTGTTCCAGTGCCTTCCTACCCTCAGGGTGAAGAATTTCTTCCTAATATCTAACCTAAATTTCCCCTCTTTCAGTTTAAAACCATTAGTCCCTGTCTTATCACTACACTCTCTGGAGAAAAGTCCCTCCCCAGCTTTCCTGGAGCCCCTTCAGGCACTGGAAGGTGCTTCAGGGTCTCCCTGGAGCCTTCTCTTCTCCAGGCTGAACACCCCCAACTCCCTCAGCCTACGTGCAGTTGCAGGATAAAACAAATGACCACTTGGGCAACATAGGAATAGCTTACAGAAGTAATTTGGGCTTTTTTATACATTTGCATTCCTTCCCTTTACCTTCCAGAAGAACGCTGACCAGAGGTGTGCGGTCACTGTTCTTAGTCTGCTGGACAAGCAGTTCCCCATCATCCAACACCCTTGTTACTGGATCACCCCACTTGATAATCCCATTCATGATGTAGCTTGCATAGTCTTCCTGGTTGGTTCCAAACGCCTGTATTAAGAGAGGGAGCATTTCTTTTTCCAAGAAATTTTGCATCACATCAGAAAAAATGGAAACAATCAAACATCTCCAAATTGACCAGGGCCAAGACTCTGGAAGATGCTCAAGTGAGACAGTCAGTCCTGGAAACCCCCTGAGGGGACTGAACACTCTTTGCACGTTTAGAAACATCTTTTCATGCACCCTCCAAACAAATCCTAATCAGTGCAAGTTGCCAATAGGTTCTGATCCACATGATTTAAAGCAAATTCTTAATATTGAGGCTTAAATCTCCTCCTCCTCAGCCCATGTCAAAACAATCATCCATCGACTGAAGCTGCCTGAAAGGGACAGTGTCCATACAACAAGGAGAAGAACTTCCAAGCTGCTCTCTTGATTTTTTTCTGTTCCTTTTGATGATTCATGCAACAAAAGGTACAGAAGAGAACCTTAGCACCACAGGCAGAAACAGACCTTCTTTCCTTGCTGCAACCCAGGACATGGTGTGTCAGCCCCCAGTGCCCCCCCTGATCCCAGGAGGGATTTGCTACTTCGTGTCATTGGCTGCACTGGTGACCTTACAGCAGCTGCAAGGTGCCTACTTACAGGTTTGATGTCATTCTCCAAAGATGCAAAGAAGTCTCCTCTTGTCACACGCAAACTCTCTGCCTTCTCCATATCCACTTCCACTTTGTTGCTGGCCTAATAAAGGCAATAAAGGACACTGAAGTACAGCAGCACCACACCTGCCAGCTCCCATCCACTGACCCCACCATGGGTTGGTCTGGGTCAGGAAGAAAAGGGCTGCAGAGCAAGACATTGGTTGGACATTTGCTGGTTAGCACTGAAGCAACCATGATCCTCAGGGAGCCACACCAATGCACCAGCCCCACCAAGTAATGAAGCAGCAGCTGTTCCACTCCAGTGGGTGGGAAGATGAAGAGTATGGCCATGAGCCCCCTTTCAGAGAAGTCACCCCAGCCAAGGACAGGGTGGGAGCTCTGCAGCTCTGCCTTGACTACAGAAACCAAGAGCCAGTGAGGCTCAGACTGGTGCCCAGTGTGAGACTGATCTCACCTACATTCACATTCCTAAAAGTTACTGGAGTTATGCAGGTTCCCTCCAGAGCAGGGCACTACTCTTTCCATTGTAGAGGCTGTAGAAAAAAATGTTACACTTTCTGGGTGCTGGATGGGAAGGGGATGAAGCTTCCTTCATTGTCTGACTTAAGAAGACAAACCAAAGTTTGGTTTAACCCACCTCTGAATCCACCCACACCACCTTCAGCAACTCAGCCAAAAATAAGAATTCTTTACACACCTCTCCTTCAGCTTTTAGTTTTTTCTTCACACTATCCACTTCCCTCTGTACAACAAAGTCTTGCATATAGGTACAGTGTAGATTTCTTTCTGCTTTGTCTTTATTTGCTTTAGTTCCATCAAAGCCATGAATCTTCTCAAAGCAGCATGTGGAATAGATCAGCTGGAGCTGGCTCAGCTCACTGGGTTCCTTTCTCATCGAAAAGCATCACCTTGCTGCCTTCTACCACTCCCAAACCATCACCTTGCTACCTTCTGCCAGTCCCAAACCATCCAGGAACTTCTCAAAGCTAATGACTGGAAGCAAACACACAGCAGAGCCAGCATCACTGCAACCTTGTCCTGTAAACTCTTCCTCAATCCCAACTAGAGGTATTACCAGGAAGTGGCCCAAAGCTGCTCATGGGGGAGCCACAGGAGGTTCTGAATTCTTGAATCACAGAATCACAGTCACCAAGGCTGGAAAAGACCTTTAAGTTCAAGTCCAGCCTATGACCTGACACCACCACATCTCCAGACCATGGCACTAAATGCCACCTCCAGCCTTTCCTTGAACACCTCCAGGGATGGTGCCTCCACCACTTCCCTGGGCAGTCCATTCCAACATCTGATCACCCTCTCCATAAGGAAGTGCTTCCTGATATCCAACCTAAACCTACCCTGGAGCAGCTTCAGGCCAGGCCCTCTCATCCTGTCACTGGTTGCCTGGGAGAAGAGCCTGACCCCACCTGGCCACAACCTCCCTTCAGGTGGTTGTAGAGTGAGAAGGTCCCCCCTGAGTCTCCTCTTCTCCAGGCTAAACAACCCCAGCTCCCTCAGCCTCTCCCTATAAGACTTTCCCTCTGGTCCCTTTACCAGCCTTGTTGTCTCCTCTGGACCTGTCCCAGCACCTCAAGATCCTTCTTGAAGTGAGGGGCCCAGAACTGCACCCAGGACTCGAGGTGAGGTCTCACCAGAGCTGTGTACAAGCCTTTGAAGCTGGAGACTTTATTCAAGTGGCTGCAGACCCTAAACCTGCTGCAGATCTACTGCTGAGCAGGGCTGCAGCTCTACTTCCTGGGAGTATCTGTAGATCTGTGAGCATCTTGATTGCCTTGAGCACCCATGAGGAATTAAATGGATTTGAAACAACTTTTCCACTCAACAGGACAGGAAAGCTGGCAGTTAGATACTGATCCTAGGGGTGCAGTCTGCTGAGGATCCTAAGGGGAGTGAGAGGTACCAGGATTAGGCACAGACTGGGCTTGATCTGGGAAGGGCAATTCATCCAACTGCCAAGTGGTAAGGCACAAACCTGGTTTTGAGTAGCACAGAGCTGAGGCAGGTCTTCATTCTTCTCCACCAAAGTGCAGCCTTGAAAGGCTTTTGGCAATTTCTGAATTTCCCAATCCTACCACACGATTTCCAGTGAAACACACCCAAGTCTTACACCACCTCCTGCTTCTACCTACAATGGCCCTACATGACCTGATAGCTCGGGGGGGGGAACTTGGGATTTCAAGGAGTTTCTTGGAAGGCACAGCAACCTCCTGTAAATAACCCTTACATCTCCAGCACCTTTGCCTAAGACCAAGGTGATGGACAAGTCAAGTTACTCTGACCCTCAAAGACGCATCTCAGAGACACTCTGTTGACCAGGATGATCTCCAAGAAATTGTGTGACTGAGCATGGAAAAAATCATCATGAAGATCATTACATTCTGCTTGTCTTGTAGAGCAGCCAACTCAGCCTCTAAAGTGGAGTCCAGACTGGCCAACAACCCTGTGCCAAAGAAGCAACTGTCACCAGAGAGTGGCTGAAGTCACAGAGCAACACCCACAGCAACATCCCCTGAGCACAGACACAGGATGCCAAAGAGATCCAACCAGGGGCTCTTTAGTACAGGCTGATCCCTCAACTGATTTGCAGAGGGAAGTGAAGGTACTTGAAACGCTATTATCTATTCCTGAAGTTGTTTGTACACTTAAAAACAGGGGGGGTTCCTTCTCCCCTACCCTTTCATGAGTCATCCATTTTAATTTTTAACACACACACTTCGAGAGATTATCAGAAGATTCTCAATGATTCAGAAGAATCCTATCCCTTGATGATCAATTCATGCTCCTGCTTCTCACAGGTGCTTCTGAAAACCAGGTCAGGTCTATGATGTATATTTTAAATATATAGCAGCAGAGAGCAACATACCTTAGTGCATCATTGGCCTGAAGGCACCTCCAGAAAAAACAATAAGATTATACAAAAAACCTACACCAGAGTGTTTGAAAGAAAAACAAAGTGTATCCACTTCCCGTTTGGAAAATCAATACCATTATTGTTGTTGTTGCTATTATTATTATTACTATCATTACTACTATTACTATTACCTTCATTATTAAGATGTCAATCACATACCAACCTAAAGCAGGGGACTGCTCTTTTGCATTTATGCATTGCCATTTTCTCTTCTCCCACTGTGACATTTTGGCCCAACAGGGTAATACAGCAAAACACTAACGGTCCCCAAACTCACCCAAAAAATTCAAGCCTTGAAAATATCAACTATATAGAAAAATTAATTATTTAAAGAAAATGTTTTGCTTGTGAGGGATGAAAATACCCCCAGAGGTGCTGATTATTTTTTTTTGAGGCAGAAGAGAAGAAAATGACAAACTGGTGATGTCTGAGGATTTTGCTAAGGGAAACAATTAGTAACTTTTCATGTATTATGGCTACACAAGGATAATTAACAGAAAGACCATTTTTCCTGTAGCAGTGTTCCCAAGAGATACAATCATCTAAGCAATTCATGATTAAATGAAAATATTATTTGCTTTCTTCAGATTCAAGGCTGAGCAGACATTTTACTTAGAAATACACCAGTGTTGTGGACCTGCTGGGAAAGGCTTTTCTCTGCAGTAACTCACAGCAGTTCTTGGCCACTGGAGCAAAGGGGCTGCACCTTTCTGCTTCCTTCTTCACCAACTCATCATCTCATATTTCAACACCACCAAATACTGTTTTGCATCGGGATTAATATAACCTGACATTTCATGGTCCTTAACTCCTTTCTAGTTAAAGATACACTGACCTCCCACTATCAGCAGGCATTGGGAAGGCAAGGCAATGCTCCTCAAGAATGGCAGGAGCTGAGAACATTTCATCTCTGTGGACACTGAGACAATTACCAGTGAGTTCCTCATTCCAAATGGAAGATGTTGCATGAACTGCTTCTGAATTTGACCAAGATCTTAACATTAGTGCCATCCTGGCGCACAAGGTTGCTTCCACAGCTAAAACACTTCTTCACACAGTGCACATCTCCTGTTCTTGACTTGGAGCAGGGCCCTGCTGGTAACATCTGCTGTTCTCTGAGGTCTTGTGGTAGGACAGGGTGAACAATCACTTCCCAGCCACTGATTCCTATTCATTCATTATTTCACATGCTTTTTCATAACCCTTCATTGTATTTGCTTCAGGCTGAGAAATCCTAACTATTCTTCCACTGAAAACCCTCCTACACCTCTGTCCTTCCTGACAGCCCTTCCATACCCTTGTCCTACTATAACCTTCTCCAGGTGGGTGTCCCAGAAAGGCACAGATTCAAATGCACCAGGGATTTTATCCATAACCACAGCTTCGCTTTTGCTCTGTGTCCTTCTCCTTGTAAATTATCATGTTGCATTTGCTGTTCTCCCTGGTAAGGGAGCTGATCTTTCAAGATCATTAAAACTCTATGAAGTTGACCCCAGCAACGGTCAGGTCAGTCCCTATCATGGCCTACACCTTTATGAATTCTCTCTCCCCAGTTTACACTTAAATTCACTGACTGCATCTTGTGCCTTCACATTATTTCAAATGCCTTCTGCAGTTTTCCACGGGTGGCCTCCATCTTCATGACCACAGCTTTGAGCTTGAAACCTCTCTTTCCCCCCTTCTACAGATCATTTATGAATACACTGATCCATCCAGCAGAGACTTCTCCTCTGACTGGCTGCTGTCAACTCCACCTCTTATCTCCTGGGTCCAATTCATAACCTGAGCAAAAGATTTTCAGTTTTTATCAAAATACACTAACAAATAATCCCCTTCCCTTCCCACTGAGCTATGCAGGAGCCACTTGGAGGGCAGGAGATGAAAGAGGTCATTCAGAACCATGTAAACAGCACAGTGAAAAGGTGATGTCCACGTGAGTTTCATCCCCAAGGCATGCCAAGGTGCCATGACCCATTTGGAAGCACGAAGAGACTCCAAACATGATTTTCCCTTTTTCTGCTGCAGTGAGAGATGACAGGACTGACCTTTATGTGTCTGTTCATAGCAGTAGACTGAGCAGCTCGGACTAAACCTTCTAACTCAGCACCACTGAAGTTTTTAGTCTCCACTGCCAGTTCTGAAATGTCCACATCTTCAGCCAGCAGCTGGTGCTCCCGCATCCGCACCGTGTGGATGTGGAGGATCTGAAACCGCCCCTTCTCGTCAGGCAGGCCTGGGGAGTGAAACAGCCCCAGTCATTCAGTGTCTCAGGGCAGCAAAGCCCTCCCTCTCCCCATGGTCCTACTCCCAAAGGCTCTTTCTCACCAAGAGCAACTCATCAAAGAATGACAGAAAGGGTTGGGTTGGAAGGGACCTTAAACATGACTGTGCAATTGCAGCCCACAGGGCCAACCACATCCAGGGCTATATCAAAAGAAGTGTGGCCAGCAGATCCAGAGAGGTGATTCTGCCCCTCTACTCTGCCCTGGTGGGACCTTACCTGAAGTGCTGTGTCCAAAAAGAAGCCCCAAAAGAAGAAAGATGTGGACCTGTTGGAATGCATCCAGAGGAGGCCATGAAAATGATCCAAGGGCTGGAGCAGCTCTGCTCTGGAGACAGGCTGGGAGAGTTGGGGTGTTCAGCCTGGAGAAGAGAAGGCTCCAGGGAGACCTTAGAGCACCTTCCAGTGTCCAGGGGTGTTGGAGCCAGATGACCTTTAGGGTCCCTTCCAATCCAAACTATTCTATGATTCTATGATCAGTTCAGCCCCTAAGCCACCCCAGTGAACTGGTCACACTATGGTCACATTTGCTTTCCTACTGCAACACACGTGAGCTTACACATTGCACCATGTCAGCCTGCTTACCTATCTCCATTTTGACCTCTAGTCTCCCTGGTCTCAGCAGAGCTTCATCAATCAGGTCAGGTCTGTTGGTCATTCCTAAAATCAAAGTTGAAAACAAAATAAGCTGTATCTGAGCTAACTGAGTGGGTCTCCAGCTCCCTAATACAGCCCACAGATCTATGCAGATACCTCACAGAGTCTCAAGAAACCAGACAAAAGATATTCCACTTCCAGAAATACTGGAAAAGTCATGTCCTGAAGTAGGGTTAGGGCAAGAGGGATCAAACCTGTACCCATGGCTGGATCTGCAGGGCTCCTGGCACCAGAACAACTAGAGAACACAGCTAGAGAAGCCCTACTACTTCACATGCCACCACATCAATGTGTATTGTTCCTTACAAGTTTCTTTCAACTATAAAACACATGATATCAAAAGCTAAAGGGAATTGTTGGAAGGAGCAATATCAGGTGATTACAGCATCATCTCCTTCCATCTGGTACTGCTCCAGACACCCCATTTGGATTGGACCAAACCCATCCCATCCCATAATTGAGCAAAACATCAGCAGTTTTCAGGCAGACCCCACAACAGAGAAACAAATAAGCAGCCTCCTACCAATCACCAGGATGTTATTGAGCTGCTCTACACCATCAATTTTAGACAGCAACTGGTTCACAACGGTGTCGTGGACTCCGGTGCTACCTGCCATGCTTCCTCTCTGCTTGCAGATTGCATCAATCTCATCAAAAATGATGATGTGCACTCCACTGTTTGCTCCCAGCTATTGGAGAGAAAAACATGTCAGAAACGCCACGTGGCACCATGGAAAGCAATCCAGGCAAAACAGCAGCTTCTCAACCCGCTCAGCCACGGAGATACAGAAGATGGGAACATCCACGTGGGTTTAGCACCACGTGTTGTGTATGAACCAGACCCCTCCCACAATAGCACCTTGTCCATCCAAACTGGGGTGGGTGGTGGGCTCTGCCCACAGACAGGGCTCCACAGCTGACATGGGGAAGAGGAGAAGAGTTTCAAGGAACAGGAACAAGAAAAGCACAAACCCAAGGCTGGAACACGAGCTCTGACAAAGGGTCACAGCACATGATGTCTGAGACAGCCCCCAAAAGGGAGAGGGGGGACCAGGTGCATCTGTGGAGGGATGCACCCAAGGTGGGAAATCCCCCAGGTACTGAAGTCAGCAAACACACAGCTTGCCAGGGTAGCTTTATTCTTAATATTTTTAAGGAGTCCATTCACCCCATGCCCATCAGGGACAGAACTGCTCCTTTCCAGGTTCACCCAAAGGTGAAGCAGTTGCAGCTGCTAAGAGAACAGGTTGCTTTTTGTGACTGTCTGATGAAGCTTTTTCCCTTCAAATTCCACCTCTAAAACATCTTTTGTGGACAGTGGAGACGACGTGAACACTGGGTAAATGTGCTGTCACTGGCAATCTGCCCCAGACACGAGTCATTACAATACCAACCTTTTTGAGACCTTTTTAATCTCCCAACTTGTCATCAGGACCAGCCCCTCCAGCCAATATCAAGTCTATTTTAACAGGTGTGTTATCGCAAAGTAAAAGACACTCACAGCTTGCAGTGATCTTGCAACAACCAGAGAGAAGGGGATTGTTTAGACCACTAATGGGTCACCATGAAAAGCTGACTTAGTGATTAATCAATCTTTTGCAGAATAAAATAAAATTATTTCAATTATTTCACTATCACTATCTGCAGGCTTGTCAGGTTCAACTAAAAGGGATACAATGTCCTTTGCAAATGTCTTCTGAAAAGACTTCCCTGTATTTAATTGTCTGAAATTGTCCTTTCTTTCCCAGGAAACCTGGTCAAGATTAAGTGATCCACAGCAAAAAAAAAAATGTACCAGAGCCCACAGAATAAACCATTTACACCTTCCAACTGAAGACTGGCTTTTGAGAGACAGCTGGAGTCATGGATAGAAAGAGGATCTGTACTGTCTAGTTTTGAGACCCCGCTCTCATCCATTAGTCTTCTGCTGATAACAATTAGTACTGTGTAAGTTACAAGACTTCAAGGATTATAATATACTCATAAGCCTGAAACCCAAAAACCTGAAGCCATGAAGGCATATTTGAAATCCATCCTACGTTACATGCCACCTGAATTTAGGAGCAAAAATCCAAAGAATCACAAAATCACAGGATGTCAAGGGTTTGGAAGGGACCTCTGAAGATCACTGAGTCCAACCCCCCTGCCAGAGCAGGACCCAAACTAGAGCAGGGCACTCAGAAAGGCATCCAGACAGGTCTGGAAAGTCTCCAGAGAAGGAGACTCCACAACCTCTCTGGGCAGCCTGTCCCAGGGCTCTGTCACCCTCACAGGAAAGAAGTTCTTCCTCATCTTGAGGTGGAACTTCCTGGGCTCCAGTTGGGATCCATTGCCCCAAAGAGATTAATTATGTCACCCCCTCAAAACAAACAAACAAACAAAAAAAAATAAAAGAAAAAACAGAGCAAAATGGTTGCAATCTCCTTTTTACACACCTCCTGAGCAGGTGACACAGCATGATACAAAGCACAGAGGGATGGGCCCTGCAAAATCATTCTGCATGGAATTTGAACTGTCCATCTCCAGCCCAGCTGGCTAGAAGACCTGCAGCCTTTTCAGGTCCTATGGTTGTTTTCCAGCTGTGTGTGTGTGTAGATCTGCAGAACACTAATACTGAGTGACTTGCAAGGAATAACTATAATCCCAAGCTAAGCAGTGACTCAGTCTTTTAATGCAAGCAGCGATTTTCTGATTATAAACCTCCTTCCCAGTCACTCTCCAGGCACACTCGAGCTGACCCAACTCTTGGGCTGTGTCTGCATTACCCTTCTTTGTTCCTCCTCTGCATCAGCAAACAGTTTGCGGATGTTGGCCTCGGATTCCCCCACGTATTTATTGAGGATTTCTGGCCCATTGACCACCTTTGGTTCCCTGGCATTCAGCATCTTGCCAATCTGTCTGGCCATAAGTGTTTTACCACAGCCTGGAGGTCCATACAAGAGGATGCCTTTCACATGCTTGCAGCCTGGAACGAGAGAGAAGAAGGTCAGAAAGCAGGTTCAGGATGGAAGCAGCCATCAAGTGATCACAGAACAGAGCCACAGAATCATCCAGGTTGGAAAAAACCTTCAAGATCATCAAGTCCAACCATCCACCCTACAACCCCCAACCACTAAACCATCTCCTGAAACACCACGTCTGCCTGTTTGATGAACATCTCCAGGGATGGTGCCTCCCCCACCTCCCTGGGCAGCCTCTTCCAAGGCCTCACCACTCTTTCTGGGAAGAAATTGTTCCTAATATCCTGCCTGAACTTCCCCTGCTGCAACTTGACCCCATCTCTTCTTGTCCTGTCACTGGTCACCACGGAGAAGAGCCCAACACCCACCTCACCACAACCTCCTCTCAGGGAGCTGTAGAGAGCAATGAGGTCTCCCCTCAGCCTCCACTTCTCCAGCCTCAACAGCCCCAGCTCCCTCAGCCTCTCCTCATCAGACCTGTTCTCCAGACCCCTCACTAGCCTCTCTGCCCTTCTCTGCCCCCTCTCCAGCACCTCCATGTCCTTCCTCTACTGTGGTGCCCAAACCTGCACCCAGTGCTCGAGGTGCAGCCTCACCAAGGCTCAGTAGAGGGGCAGGATCACCTCCCTGGTCCTGCTGGTCACACTGTTCCTGATGCAGCCCACGATGCTGCTGGCCTTCTTGGCCACCTGGGCACACACTGGCTCATGTTCATCCAGCTGTCAACCAGCACCCCCAGGTCCCTCTGCTGGGCAGCTCCAGCCACTTCTCCTCAGGCCTGGAGCGCTGCCAGGGGTGGTTGTGGCCAAAGTGCTGTACCCAACTTTTGGCATTATTGATGCTCATGCCATTGTCCTTGGCCCAAGGGTCAAGCCTGTCTAGACCCTCTGCAGAGCCTCCTGCCCTCAAGCAGATCTTCTAAGAACCACTAGAACCTTCAGCCCAAAAAGCCACCTCTGTAACTAGAAAGACCTGAAAAATTCTAATTGAGTCAAATATCAGGACTTTGATCACTGTGCATGAGCTCTGGCAGTTAAATTCAGAAACAAGAAGGCACAATGGGTGGAGGGCAATGCTGGACAAAGCCCCTGAGAAGGGCTCCCAAGTGTGAACAAGAAAGGTTTCCCTGAAGGATTTGTGGAATTTTAAACATATAAAATTTACAACTTGTGAGCCCCCAGGCACATTTTATCAACTGTCTGAATATCCTCCAGCCTGAATATTTTATGCTCTGCCTCATGCTCTGCTCAAAGAGGTCGTGGTACCAGCACATGTCAACAATGAAGTTTGGTTTATTCATTTCATGGGACTATCAGCATTTATCTAACCAGAAAAAGTAACTGCATCAAGACAGAACCTTTTTCCTGGAAGCAATCTGAAGGGGCTAGTGTTGGAAAATCCTGAAATAGGAGAGCAAAGATCATTTTGAACACTGAGCACCAGACTCAGGGAGAGCCTCAAAGGAGCAGAAAGGCTCAGGTTCACAGCAGAGGCTCTAACTACAAAACCAGTGAGGGAAATAGAAGCCCCGTAGAGAAGACAAGACCCAGGAGCTACACTGCCCAGTTTAAAGGCATGTACAGGACTGGTTCAGGAGCAGAGCAAGTCTGGATATTGGCTGGTCACAAAGCAGTGAGGAAACAGGACAGAGAAATATAGAACTTATTTTGTCTAGGCCCTTGCATTTCCAATAGAATCAGTTCTTCTATTTTCCAGTTGATACTGAAAACCAAAATGTATAGACAAAACTTCAAGTGAAAAAACGTATTTTCAATATTCAGGACACAGCAGGAGTTTGTTTCTTCCCTCTTATTTCTTCCTATGCAGTTTCAAGCACAATAAAAAAAACATTAGTTCCTCACTGTGTCTCTTCACTTGGAAAAGGTGTGCAGAGAGCAATGCACTCTCCATGGACCCAGGATTTCATCCTCATGTTTCAGACCATCTGGGCCACCCACAGCACCAACAAGTGGAAAGACTCCTGCATCTGCTGCCCTTCCTCTAGAGTGGTCACTCACGTCACCATCATCCTCACTGACCAGAGCAGTGAGGACATCCTAAGGAAAGAGACCTTGAGGAAGGTGTTACCACTGCACCCTGTGGCAAAAACAGCACCTGTGGAATCTGCCTCCACAAAGATCTTGACCTGGAACACAAGTGTTTAGTTACAGAGGCAGGGAATCCAGGAGCACCTTCTCCTGCTCTCTTGCTCCATCTCATTGCTGCACAAGATCCCTATATGAGTGCTCCAGAGAGCCTCCCAGGGACACGAGGTATCACTATTTTTTTGAAGATTAAAAAAAACCTGCCTTGTTTCAAGAAAAATTAGAAATCTTGATGAATTAATTGTTTGAGGGGAAAAAGCAAGACATGAATTAGTGGAAACTGTTCCAAGCTGTAGATCACACCCATAAAAGATTTGCTTTACCCTACATTCCTGCAGTTTGACTTCTTAAAGATGCCAGCCACCCAGCCAGGGTCCTGCAGAGCTTAAGATTCACACGAAGAAAAAATTCAGAAAGTAGCAAAGTGCTGGCCCAGAGCTCAGCCTTGGAGGACATGAATTCAGTTTTTGCCATCATCACAAGTTTAACAAGCTTGGGCACACCAAGTTACTTGTCACCCGGGTGGAATGACTTCCCTGCTGGCCTCTGGGCTGTCTCAGCTCCACGGTAAGTTCACCCCACACTCCAGAGTCCTCATGGCTGCACAGACCTCACAGCAATGTCCTGCCTCTAAGAACAAGTGCTTTTCTCCTTTATTAATTTACCAGCACTCAACTGTGATTTCATTTACTCCTGAATATTACAGGGAGAAAGAATTCATTTCCTTCTAAGTAGCTGCTCAATACACAATAATTTCCATTACCTGCAGGCACCACTGGCTCTCCCTTTCGGGTTGTTCACACACTGAAATGAAGTTTCAGGGGAATGTTGCTGCGAGAAGCACCTGATCTCTACCAAAACCTCAGAGAGCAATAAGGCTGCACTGATTAAACACAGCAACAAAGCTCAAAGATCACAGAATGATAGAATATGCTGAGTTGGGAGGGACCCAACAGAATCATCGAGTCCAACTCCTGCCTCTGTGCAGGGCACCCCAAGAATCACCCCATGTGCCTGAGAGCATCATCCAAAGGCTTCTGGAACTCAGGCAGGCTTGGTGCTGTGACCACTGCCCTGGGGAGCTTGTTCCAGTGCTCAACTACCCTCTGGGTGAAAAACCTTTTCCTGATATCCAACCTAAACCTCCCCTGATGCAGATCTTTCTGGGCTTCTCTGCAAATAAAAAAAAATACTACAACAATCAAAGAGATCTAGCTAAGAAGAACTGATTTGTCAACTTCCAGGCATCTAGGAGTGAAACATAAACAATTACAGACTGTCAGGAAAGACAAATCTCCCACAGGAACGAATGAGGAACAGATCAATTAAAAGCTATTCCTGTCACATCAATGTCACAGAAGGTATTGTCAAGGTGTTCTGTGGAGGAACATGATCAGCTCTGTAGCCAACCAGCACAAAGCAGGATTTGGATGATGAGTGATCCTCTGAAGGGAAATCCCAAGCAACCTGATGCCCAGACAGCTCCATGTGCTCCAGAGAGGCTATGGAAAGGCTACCAGCAAGTTGGGGCACATGTAGATGAACAGGCCTGGGAGCATCTTGAAAGCAGCAGGTAAATTGTACCACAGAGGATCTTCTTTCTCACCTTCAAAACAGAAACACAGCTACAGTGTCCTCATTTTTTTCTACTTTACCTGCAATTCACAACCTCTCTCCTAGAAGGAGGTAAAACCCAGTTATATCCACTGGGAGCTTCTCTTCCCCAGCCCAAAAAAACCCTGAAGTTCTTGAAGAGCCCAAACGTTCCACTCCCCTGCATGAACAGAGCAAAGGGCTTCCTGAATCTGGAGCTTCCTCTCCCACAGTGGGAGCACATGGAAAGCAAAAGGCAAACTGGCAGGGTGACATCTGGAGAACTCTGAGGAAACAAGACCTTGGACAATTTTGATTAGAAGCCCTCCTAGCAGCTTCTCCCTCTTCCTATTCAAACTCACTTCTCATGAGGCAGTATCATCTCTTATGGAATCATGGAATCATTTTTGGTTGTAAAAGGCCTTTAAGCTCAGCCAGTCCAACTGTTCCCCCAGCCCTGCCAAGGCCACCACTGCCCCATGTCCCTCAGCACCATCTCCAGGGCTTGGAAACCCCTCCAGGGATGGGGACTCCCCCCCTGCCCTGGGCAGCCTGGGCCAGGCCCTGACAACTCTTGCCAGGGAGAAACTGTTCCCAAGCTCCAACCTCAGCCTCCCCTGGCACAACTTGAGGCCGTTCCCTCTGCTCCTGTCACTTGTTCCTGGGGAGCAGAGCCCGACCCCCCTGGCTCCAACCTCCTCTCAGGCAGCTGCAGAGCCAGCAGGTCTCCCCTCACCTCCTTGTCTCCAGGCTGGACACCCCCAGCTCCCTCAGCTGCTCCTCCTCACCCTTGTGTTCCAGCCCCTTCCCCAGCTCCCTTGCCCTTCCCTGGACACGCTCCAGCCCCTCCATGTCCTTCTTGTCTCCAGGGGCCCAGAACTGACCCCAGCATTCCAGGTCTGGCCCCACCAGTGCCAGCACAGGGGATGATCCCTGCCCTGCTCCTGCTGGCCACACCACGCCTGGTACCAGCCAGGATGCTGTGGTCTTCTTGGCCACCTGGGCACACCCTGGCTCATGTTCAGCCTCTGTCAACGAACCCCCCCAGGTCCTTCACTGATGGTCAGTAATTAAAAAAAAAAAACACAACAGAAAAAAAACAAAAACCCAACAAACACAACAACAAAAAACATGAACTGCTGAAAGGACAGAAGCTGTTGCTGGAAGAATAAAGACAGAAGGCTGGTCAACACTAGGCCACTGCTCCAGCTGCCTGCCAAAGCCCTCACTGTACCATGCCACCAGCTACACACCCCTCTAGAGCAAAACTGCCCGCTCTGGGACACAGCAGGTTCCCTGAGAGCAGGTGACCACTGCCAAACCTCACCCAGACAAGCTGACAGTGCTGGGTAGTCCACACTCAGCCTTTAGCAAGTAACACACACATGTTCCCCCACATCTGAACATCAAGGGCCATCTGACCATCTGCTGCAAGACTCAGTGTCCACCAAACACGCACCATTGAGGGCTGGGCCTCAGTCAGGTGGAAGAACATTCCTGAGACCAAAGCAATTAGTTCCTCTTCAAATAAAATTGCCACAAGCTCCACCAGTTGAGGTTTCCTTGCATTGCTACGTTCACCTGGCTAAAATTAAAGTTTTAAACACAAGCAGGACTTGATTAAAATAGGCAGGTGATGACAAACTACAAATGTTACCTCTCAAGTCACAGTGGGATCCTGTGCACCACACAGGAATGTTGATTAAGTTTATCTCCCCTTTGCTGATTTCACCAATGTAGCCCAAATGTCAATACTATGATGAGAAACTTCTAAACACAAGTGATTAGCAGTGCAGACATCCCTGCCTCGTGAGGCTTCCCTCAGGACTCCAAATCAAAGGTCACTCCCTTAACGTAACCCTTAATTATGCAATTGAATGACACACAGTTAGAGGCTGAATAGCTTTGTTAACAGGAACTCAGATACACCAACATGGGAAACATTCTACACAAAATATTAGGGAAAAATAATAAAAACTGCTAAGGATAAGTAAGTTATTAGTGTTACCAAGAGAAATCAAGCAGTATATTGAACCACAATGTCACTTACCCAAAGACAAGGTGAAGCTTATTTGTTCAACTCTCACTGTTCATTTTTTTTTTTTTTTGAATGATCAGAAGTGGTTTAGTATCATAGGGGTTTTCTCTCTGAGAGTGTAATTCCCCTTTTAATTAAAATCAAAGCATTCAGTTGTGATTGTATCATTCAGATGTAACTCTTGGGAACTTACAATAGCGAAATATCAATCCTGAACAGATCAGGGAGAGATTTTATCTCTCCACACTGATCTTCAAGCAGGTTAGAGGAAGATCAGGGTTCCCAGACCTCACCTGCCACACAGAGGAAATTTCCCCAAAAATGGAGCTGTGTGGAATTTCCCCCTCCTCTCATCCTGTAAGCCCAGCATTATTCCAGCCTCCAGTTAATCTTCCTGCAGGATTTATGTGCCACTGACAGGCAAAAAGGAAGATGTTTCTGTTTTTAATTCAAAGCTGGGACAGGGAAAGAGCTACACCTGAAACAGACGTTTTTTATTTGAAGTGGACCCTCAACAGGCAGGTTTTTTCATCTCCCAAATCACTTGCCACTGTAAAGAGAAGAGAACCAAATCAGTGAGTTGTCCCCAGCCCTCTGATCACAGCTTTTCTCCTCAGACTTTGGCTGGCTGGGAAAAGTTTCATGTATGCACACATCAGGAGGCAACAAGCAGGTTCACAACAATGTCAGGACATTTATCAACTTCTGATGGAATGTGAGAAAAAGGAGAATAAATCAGCTTTAGAGAAGCTTCCAAAAAAAATGCCTTTGGCTGCACAAACAAAACCCTGACTCTACAGAAAAGGGATTTTGATAAGAGTATATACAAACCAAACCAGTCTTTGGAAGAACTCATCAATGCAGCAGAAAAAGTGTAAATGTCTCTGCCTCTTAATAGAGGAGATACAGAAATGTAGATAATTTAAGAGGAAGATCATGCACAGCTGTTGGGATTACTGAACACAGCAGGTGATGTTTACAGTCTTATCCCACCTGAATGTCAATAGCCAGAAATCTCAGCAGCATTTTCTACTCTCTGGGACAAAGCTGGATCGTTTATGTCTACTCAGAAAGTCAACTTGATATAATTTGTAAATGCCTCATGAAACACTTCCCCCAGAGCATCGCAGAGAAATGACACTTTATCCCATAACACCCTCATTAGGAATCACAGAATCACAGGATGTCAGGGGTTGGAAGGGACCTCCAAAGATCATCCAGTCCAACCCCACTGACAGGGCAGGACCAAAACTAGGGCAGGGCACTCAGAAAGGCATCCAGACAGGTCTGGAAAGTCTCCAGAGAAGGAGACTCCACAGCCTTTTTGGCAGCCTGTCTCAGGGCTCTGTCACCCTCACAGGAAAGAAGTTCTTCCTCATCTTGAGGTGGAACTTCCTGGGCTCCAGTTGGAATCCACTGCCCCTCAACCTATCACAGGACACAAGTGACAAGAGCTTGTCCTGCCTTCTTGAGGCCCAGCCCTCACGTATTTATAGACATTAATCAGATCCCCTCTCAGCCTTCTCCTCTCTAACTGAAAAGCCCCAGGTCTCTCAGCCTTTCCTCATCAGACAGATGTTCCAGTCCCTTCACCACCCTCGTAGCCTCCCTTGGATTCTCTTCAGTCAATCCCTGTCCCTCTTGAACTGAGGAGCCCAGAACTGGACACAACACTCCAAGTGAGGCCTCACCAGGGCTGAGTAGAAGGGGAGGAGAACCTCCCTTGATCTCCTGGACACACTCCTCCTAATGAACCTCAGGATGGCATTGGCCTTCTTGGCCACCTTATTAATGCCTGTGAGTATCTAAGGTGGGTGCAGGGACAATGGAGCCAGACTCTGCTCAGTAGTTCCCAGTGACAAGATGAGGGGCAACGGGCACAAGCTGGAACATGGGAAGTGACATGGAAATAGAAGGAAAAACTTCTGTACAGTGAGGGTGGCAGAGCCCTGGGACAGGCTGCCCAGGGACCTTGTGGAGCCTCCTTCTCTGGAGATGTTCAAGACCCACTTGGATGCAGCCCTGGGTAAAGTGCTCTGTGCAATCCTGCTTTAGCAGGGAGGTTAGACTAGATGATCTCTGGAGGAACTGTCTGTACCTCTGTCGAGGCACAGAGAAAACCTGCCAGCTGACCTGGACTTGAACAGCACCTCGGTTCCTGTGGCCTGATTTGGGCATCACACTGCTGAGCAGTGAGGAACCATCAAGGGAAAAGAAACAACCACCACTGGTGAGCCAGTGGTTATCACTGTGAGAAATGGTTTAAGAATCTGAGCTGTAGCTGTGAGAATACTGAGGAGAAACATGAACAGACAAGTGTGCAAAAGCCTTGTCCAAAAACATAAAAGAATTAAACCATTTATGATGGAACTGCTGCAAGATTGAGAATAAATACTTGAAAAATGTTGACAGTAAAGATGCTCTGAGCAGTGGAATCAGCTGCCTTGAGAGGTTCTGGCATTCCTGTCACCTCAATTACAGGTTAGACATATCTGAGATTGATTTTTCATTTAAATTATCCTGTTTTAAGAATAGACTGGATAAGACCCTTTCCATTATTACTCTTCTCTTATAGTATCTGAGTGCTTCAAGGACATTAAGGTATTAATTTTTAAGACACCTTAGAAGACAAGCCTCCACTTCCCAGCCAGAATCCAAGAACAAAAATAATACCTGAGTATCTGCTCATTTGAATGTTCCTCTTGTGCTTTGTTAATGCTTCACTTTTATATGGTGAAAATACAGAGCACTGAAACCAACCGATCCCAAGAGGTGAGAGCACAAGTTAAGGTGGGTATCAAGAAACAGAAATCACCTTGGAAAAGTCTGATTTAACCTACTTGCTGATGGCAAGGGGAGAGGATGGGGAATTTGGGTTCCATTTCAGTCTCTCAAAGGGAATGTGACCTGTAGCACCAACCACCTCTATATTTGTTATCAAAAAGTAACAATGACACCTACAGACGGAACCTGCTTTTCCAGCAGCCTCTTCAACAAACTAATGTGCCACACGCGTCACAAAAACCACTTCCCCACTGAAAGCCAAGATTGTTTTTCAATGTATGGAGACACTGGAGTGTTCTTGGAAAAGAGAAACAAGAATTCAGTGCTGGAACTTCCTTTTCAGGTCTGAGAAAATGTTTTTCAGTTTTGTTCAAATTTGCAGCTCTGGGCACCAAGTACCAAAAACTTGAGTCCAAAAGGCTGAAGGTCCTGAAGGTTTGTTAGAGCTGGGGGCGGGGAAGAGAGACCAGTGTTCTAAGTATTCAGCAATCTTAAATGTTAGATAATGGCACAAGCCATTGAAGGAGCTGAATTTAAAGTCTCAGCAGAAAAACCAGCACCTCAGCATGGATGTGAAGGGAGGGCAGGAAGAGCTTAGAAAAATACTGTGTTATTAAATAAAGAGAAGCTCTAGTTTGAGCAGAAGATGCTCTGAGCTGCAACAAAGAGTAACCAAACCCAGGCTGCAGTTCACCATGAAGCTGCACAGCTTGACTGTGAGCTGGATGTCACAGAGATCTGGCCCTGGCTTGAAAAGGAGGATGGCTCCCTGGGTCACTTGGGTGTCCTTCAGGATGTGTCTGCTGTCCCACCTCCACCAGAGCCCTGCAGCTGTGAACTGCCTTCCTAGAAGCATCACCGGAGGAAAGGAGTGCCCCTTTTGTTTCAGAGCACCTTTCTCAATCCTCATGCAGGTAAGTATTCCCATTTGGCACTCAAACATTAAGAGACAACCTGTGAATCTCCAGTAAGTGACTGTGAAACTGCAGCCCTAGAAAGCAAACAGCTTAAATTGATGAAGGTCCCACTGCAGTTCCAAAGTGACCAGAATCCCAGTGCTTTTCCTATCCATGTATAGGAAAAGCATGGGCAGGGAAAAAGAAATTGCCTCTTTACAGGGCAGCAGGGAGCTATGGCAAAGGTTAATGATCAACTGAAGTTGATCTCAGACTTCTTTTCTTGGATTAACCAAAGATTGTAGCATCAGAATAGTATTTACACACTTGGATGATATGGGTTAACTAATGCTGATTTATATGCTCCAAGCCCAGAACATTCCTTGGAAGGTAGATAAACCACACAAATTGCAAACAATTTTTGAAGGGTCTGTGGAGCCTCTGTGTAGCCTCTGTGTAGTTACAGGACAGAAATATTTATTGCATTTGGCATGGAAGTTGCAGCCTGTGAGCACGGGGCAGAGACCAGAAATGGGTGAGCACGAGAGCATCAGCGAGCAAGCAAATTCTTTCTGTTCCTCTCCCAATAAATTACAGACAAAGGTGAACAGCTGTCACACTGACATTTCAGATCTGAAATACAGTTAAGAGCAAGTTATAACTAAGGCAGAGAAAATGAATGTCAGAAAGTTTTGTTTTTCCAAATTTCAGATAAGCTCTTTAGCCCTGGGGTTAATCAGAGAGCAGAGAGCTCTGCTTGGAGTCTCACTCCTTACCAGAAAAATGTTTCTTTGTGTAGTATGTGTGTAAACATGCACGAGTCAAGGGATATGTATTTATATAAATAATATGGCACACCTTTAATTCATTGCCCAGGGTAATCAAAATACCAGTGGTCCTGCAGAGAATTTTTTTCTTCCTGTGTTAAGCAACACCAATTACCAAGAGGAACCATCCGAGGACCACACCCTGTAGAGCAGCTCCACAACCTCACCCTGAGGTCAACAAGATTTCCCACCTTCTCCAGAGATACCTGATGGAGATGTAGGTTCCTCCACAGCAGAGTTGTTGTCACCAGAGTGCCAGGCTGTCAGGTTAATTCAGCTAATGGTAATACCAAGGGAATGGAACCCTAGTCTGACACATGGCTGCTTAACAAGCTGCCAGACTGCAGGCAGCCAGGAAGGCTGGATGGGAGAAGCTACAGCAAAATGAAAACAAGCTCTAATTACCCCAACTCTACCAACATATTTCTCATCACAGTCCTGTGACACTGACAAAAATTCCCAGAGTGTGAATCTTTTACCTTCACCCAGGGCCACAGCTAAGGACTCTGCACTGCAGCCATGAATATATATGACAGTTGCTCTGGAAGGTAAAAATATTTCCAGTAAGTGATGCTTGTGCTTCCAAAAACCAGCTGCCAGCAACACTTCTGAACTGGACACAACAGAGTATCTACATAAAAGCTTTTCTTCCAACAGCCATTGCCATTTCTCTCATTTCCTCTCTCTGCAGAGCAGCTAAATACTTAAAAAATCAAAGCAGTTGACATTCTCAAGCAGAGGCAGAGAAGTTACAACTTGCCCACAGCCACAAAAATCAAGAGACCCAAACCAAGATCAGCCCCCAGAAGGCCTTGGCTACCAGACTGATATGAAGCAAAAAGGCAGGAGAGAGAAAATTTGGCACTAATTTGATTTAGCCCACAGGGTTTCTTCAGTGTTTCTCCCAAAGTGTTCAAATCACTAAGAAAAGACTTCACACACCTCACAGGGAAGTTTACTTCCACATCAATCCCACAAGCCCTGGAAATGGACCCGCTTGACACAGCCACACACAAACAGGAGGTGTCTTCTGAGGAAAATCTGGTCTGTAATCAAAATCCTGATTGCTTCATTTGTGGTGAGAGGGAAGGTGGAACAAGCAATATAAACATACACAGAAATTATACAGCTACGAATTCCAAGTATAAATACAAACCCATAGAGATGATATTCACAGAAGGAGGATCAGCTATAACATCCCCAGCCACTTGATGTGACAAAACAAGATAACCTGCAGCTGCATATTGCTTACTGAAAATTAAAACCAGTACCATGGATCTGCCTGCCAGCACATGTTTACAAAGTAATGGGACTGCTTTTCCTTCCCCCAAACCCAAAAAATTGTTATATTTAGAATCTGTGCTTTTATTTCACAAACTCCAAGACGTGCCACGGCCTGTACATCCTCCCAGCATTTCAAACCCGACCAGGCACAGATCACAAAAAATACTCTATTTATTGGGCTAATGCTGTGAGAAGAGCACAAGTTTATAGTGCAACTGCCAGGACAAGTATTTAATATATAAGGCAAAATCATTAAGACAGAATTTCCTTTGACCTACATAGACAGTCCATGGCCAGTGAGTCAGGAATAGGAGTGTTCAGTCTCCCTGCTAGAATAAGTGAAGCATTTGAAAGAACAGAGAGCATTTGAGGTCCAAAATAAAAGTATTCAGTTAAATCCTGTATCTCATTTGTTCAGACATTTCATGTGCAGTGCTGAGTACTCACATTGGTTCTTTGCCCCTCCTCTTTAGCCCGGGAACTAGAGTATATAAGACATTTGGGAGCAACAGGGGAAGAATAGGGTTTGTTGGTCTGTTTGACCCCTGAGCAAGTGCCCAGTGACAGCAGCATAAGGGGGTTCACTGGAGCCATTCTTTACAAACCACCAACAGGCCTGCACCCTGTATCCTGCCCATATCCAGGTCATACTCACCCATTTGCTCCACAATTTCAGGTGGAAACACTCGAGAAGCAAAAGCTCGTCGGAAAATATCTGAGAATTCTTTGTCAAGGCCCCCAATGCCCATCTTCTCAAAATTCCAGTCTGGGTTGATGATCGACTGGCGGTTCTCCTTGGTCTTTGATTTCCCTGCAAAAAATAAATGAACCATTTCAAACAGGTAGTGCAGCAGAATTACAGTATCACAGTATCATTCTGGTTGGAAAAGACCTTCATCCAGTCCAACCACTACCCTAACTCTGTCACGTCCACCACAAAACCCTGTCCCCTGGCACCACATCTGTCTTTCTAGATGTCTCCAGGGATGGTGGCTCAACCACCTTCTCAGACAGCCTGGATCACCAAGTCCAACTCCTGCCCCAGGACAGAACAACCCCAAAGTTCACACCATGTCCCTGAGGGTGTTGTTCAAATGTTTCTAGAATATTGTCAGGCTCGGTGCCATCACTGCTTCCCTGGGGGTTGGGGGTGTTCAGCTTGGAGAGGAGAAGGCTCCAAGGAGACCTTAGAGCACCTTCCCTGAATGTCTCCAGGGATGGGGCCTCCTGCACCTCTCTGGGCAACCTGTTCCAGTGCTTCCTCACCCTTCTGGGAAAGAACTTCTTCATGATACCCAATCTAAATCTCCCCTGCTCTAGTTTAAGACCCCATCCTCCTCCTGGCTAACGCTGGAAACCAAGCACCGGGTTGGCTGGACATGGGTCTGACCTGGAAGTCCCATTTAGGGTCAGGCCTGATGGGGCTCTGAGCAACCTGATCTAGTTCAAGAGGTCTCTGCTCACTGCATGGGGGTTGGACTAGATGACCTTTAAAGGTCCCTTCCAACCCCACACATCCTATGATATTAGGCTCGTCCAGCACCCTCCTCAGTCATGCCTTCTCCAGGCACAGCAATCCTCACTTGTTCTTCCTTCCTCTGGCAGCATCTGCTCTACCCTGGAGCACCCAAGTTCTTCTCCTCTCAGCCTTCTCTGTTTCTGCTACATCCTTGGGCAGACAGGCAGCCTAGAACTGCATGCACTCGGGCTTGTTTCTATCTTAAATACAGGTAGAAAAACTATGCTTCACTTCATTCATATTCCTTTATTAATAAACTGCAATAATTCTCAATATCCACACTTAACAATTCCTAACAGGGCTCAGGCTGCTGAACACGGGTCCAGTATTTCCTCAAAACTGTCATACCTGGGATCCTGGCCCAAAACAGCAATCATTTTTGACTGAAGTTAGAAGACCTCTTCCTCCCACACATCACTTTCCATTTATTTTTATCAAATTTCCTCTGGCATTTTATTTTTTAGTCACAGAGCTCCAGAAGATGAAGTTTTGTTACCTCATCACTCAGTCAGTTTATTCCATGATGATAATGAAAAGCAAAGGCCCCAGTAGAGATTCATGCTGAACTCCACTGGCAATAGCCTTTCATCCTTACACCCTTTCATCACCCACCTACTTCCACAAGAACCTTCTACCTTACAGATTTCTTTTCAGCTTCTTTTAAAAGAAACTTTAACTAGGAACTTTGCTGGAAGAGCTGTGACCAACAAGCAGACTAGGTCAGCCCTAATTCCCACACTTCTTGATTCCTGTCATGATCTCCAGGGGTAGGTCTGTCTAGGTAGGCAGGACTGCCCTATCAGAAGGCAGGCTGACCCTTCCCAGTGTAACATCTCTACAGATATCCACTCATTTGATTCTTTATTACACTTTCTGTTGAGTTCCAAGTGCAAAGATCTGGAGCTCTGGAACCCTTTTCAAAACAGCACATTTGCCATCACTGAGTCCTCACATTCCAGAGCCTTTTTTAAGCAAGGTTACATGGAACACTCATGAGGTCAGCTACTTACTTCACAAAAAGGTAAAAGCCAGCCTTAGCAACCCACCACAGCTCAGAACCTCTGTTCCAGAACCTCTTCTAGAGCTAGTCCAAATTCAGCCAGGTTCCCCAAGAGCAGGTTTTGCAGCCTCCATGAGTGGTGCAACCTCCTCCTTTCCCTTTTGTTGTAACCACACGAGTTTTAGCCTGAGCTCCTTACTCCCTTTTCAGAGAAGCTTTGAAGCGCTCAGGATAATTAGGAGGTAGGCAACAAGCACCAATGCTCCTCTAAGAACAATGCTGAGATTGAATCATAGAATCATAAAATCATCATAAAGGTTGGAAAAGACCTTCAAGATCATCAAGCCCAACCACCCACCCTACAACCCCCAAACACTAAACCATCTCCTGAAACACCACGTCTGCCTGTTTGATGAACTTCTCCAGGGATGGTGCCTCCCCCACCTCCCTGGGCAGCCTCTTCCAAGGCCTCACCACTCTTTCTGGGAAGAAATTGTTCCTAATATCCAGCCTGAACCTTCCCTAGTGCAACTTGACCCCATCTCCTCTTGTCCTATCACTGGTCACCAAGGAGAGAAACCCATCCAGTCTCAGTTTATTCAAGGGGTTTTATAACCAAGCACTGACACTATCAGTTACAGCCAGGCTCCCAAATGGCCTTCAGCAGCATCACTGTGCTAAGCTACCAAAGAAACCAACAGGGACATCAAAACCCAGGGAGAAAGCAAAGACTGAAGATTATCTTTAATTCATACAGAAATGGGAGGTCTTGTATTTTCTTAGATACTCACAGGGCTTTACAGGATTGTCCCTGGGGACCATTATCTCGGACACAAATGCAGGCTGGGGGAGAATGGCTGGAGAGCAGCCCTGAGGAAAAGGACTTGGGGGTAGGAGGAGATGAGAAGCTGGACATGAGCCACCAGTGAGCACTGGAGCCCAGAGGTCAATTGTGTCCTGGCCTGCGTCACAATAAGGAGTTGTGCCAGGGAGGGGATTGTCCCCTCTGCTCTGCTCTGCTGAGACCCCACCTGGAGTGCTGTGTCCAGCTCTGGAGCCCTCAGCACAGGAGAGACATGGAGCTGTTGGAGAGGGTCCAGAGAAGGGTCACCAAGATGATCCAAGGGCTGGAAGAGCTCTGCTCTGGAGACAGGCTGGGAGAGTTGGGGTGTTCAGCCTGGAGAAGAGAAGGCTCCAGGGAGACCTTAGAGCACGTTCCAGTGCCTGAAGGGGCTCCAGGAAAGCTGGGGAGGGACTTTTCACCAGAGAGGGCAGTGACAGGACAATGGGTAATGGTTTTAAACTGGAAGAGGGGAGATTTAGGTGAGGCATCAGGAAGAAATTCTTTATCATGAGGGCAGTAAGACACTGGAACAGGTTGCCCAGGGAAGCTGTGGCTGCCCCATCCCTGGAGGTGTTCAAGGCCAGGTTGGATGAGGCTTGTGCAGCCTGGTCTAGTGGAAGGTGTCCCTGCCCAACCAGAGAGGTTGGGACCTGGTGATCTTTAAGGTCCCTTCCAACCTTAAGTATCTTATGATTCTATGATCTCCCCTAAAAAGCCAGTCCTGGCCAACTGCAACTGTGCATTTTGCTGATTTGTTCTTTAACCTCCTCCAGAGACACTTCACAGAGAGTCAGATAATGAGTTAACGTCAACAAATCCATGACATACACTAGATGAAAGTTCAGTGCTAGCTGCATTGGATTGCTGTAAATCTTGGTCTTAAGCACAGCTGGAATCAATCCTTCAATTCCAAGAGTATCAATTTAAACAACCAAGCCCATGTCTCTGACACGGCAGGAGCAGGTAGGGCAGCAGAGAGCACCTGAGTCCCTGATCTCTGGGCAGTTACTGTCTGGTTGCTCCACTCCAGCAGGTCTGAGCTCAGGCAGGGATGTTCTTCTCCCTGCAGAACTTGGCCTACACCCCCCTCTTCTGGCTGCAGCTGATCACAATCAGATTCTTGTAGATTGAATTAAAACATCATCCATTGGTTTCTTAACTTACGATTTTATGCTAAGGGAAAAAAAAACAAAATTAGTGCTTTTTTTCACGATTACAGTTCTTGTCTATTGAAAAAAAAAAAAAAAAAAGGCCTTTTATTGAAGTCATTGCTCAGTGACACTTTTATCTCCTCTCAGAATTTAATTATTCACAACTTTACAATTCTCCAGGGACTAACAAAGCACATTAAGTAGCTCTGCCTCAGATCAATGAGAAGATTAAATAAAGCACCAGTCTGACAGAAGGAAATGGAGGCAGAAGCAGCTCTTTGGTCTTGTCTGCAGCAATGAAACTGAAGCACAGTTTTCCAGGATTCCTATTCCCAATTGAGCAGCTCTCCCCCAGGACCACACTCTTTACCCCTCTCCATGCTAGGAGGAAGACCACAAGTCACCATGTGGCTTTGAATATTAAAATATCAGTGCTTGCTGTGATGCAATAAATTGGATTATGTGAATAACTCCCCTCAAGCTGTCATACCAAAACAGTAAATCTAAACAGGCTGTACTCATGTACTCACTGGGATGAACTAATTGTCCATACAAATTTCACTCTGTGCTCTTAAAACCTGCATCCTTGTTAATAATATGCTTAATTACAGTTAGCTACAGTTCAGCCCACAAGCCTCTGGGGGGTTCTCAGCACAGATGACTGGCTTACCTTCACATCCACAAGCAGGTGGTTACACAACAGCCTCGTGTCTCCCCAATTTTTGGAGCCACTGCAGCATGTGAAGCAGAGAGAACAGCTCCAGAACACGGAGTCCCAGCCTGGCACATGAGGGAAGGTGGCACTTGAGGGCAGCAGCAAAACTCAGCCCCTACCTCAGGCTCCTGCACTGCTGAATGAGCTGGATTCTACTTGCCCAAAGGGCCACTACCCTCGTATGGAATCATAGAACACGCTGAGTTGGAAGGGACCCATCAGAATCATCAGGTCCAATTCTTGTCTCTGTGCAGGGCACCCCAAGAATCACCCCATGTGCCTGAGAGCATCATCCAAACGCTTCTGGAACTCAGGCAGGCTTGGTGCTGTGACCACTGCCCTGGGGAACTTGTTCCAGTGCTCAACCACCCTCTGGGTGAAAAACTTTTTCCTGATATCCAACCTAAACCTCCCCTGATGCAGCTTCCTGCCATTTCCCCCAGTCCTGTCACTGGTCACAGGAGTGAAGAGATCAGGACCTGCCCCATTTCTTCCACTCCTGAGAAACCACAGACTGCCATGAGGTCACCCCTCAGCCTCCTCTATCCCAAGCTGAACAACCCAAGTGACCTCACCTGCTCCTCATAAGTCATCCCTTCTACACCCCTCACCATCCTCATGGCTCTCCTTTGGACACTCTCCAATAGCTTGATGTCCTTCTTATATTGTGGTGCCCAGCCCTGCAGGCAGTGCTCCAGGTGAGGCTGCACCAGAGCAGAGCAGGACAATCACCTCCCTTGACCAGCTGGCAACTCTCTGCTTGATGCACCCCAGGACAGGGTTGGCCCTCCTGGCTGCCAGGACACACTGTTGGCTCACCTGCAGTTTGCCACCAACCAGGACCCCCAGGTTCCTCTCCAGCCACTCATTCTGACCACCACGGCTGTCCCATCCCAGGTGCAGAATCCAGCACTTGCCCTTGTTAAGTTTCATGTGGTTGGTGACCACCCATCTCTCCAACTTGTCCAGGTCTCTCTGCAGGGCCTGCCTGCCCTTCAGGGAGTCAACAGCTCCTCCCAGCTTTGCATCATCAGCAAACTTGCTTAGAATTCCTTCAAGTCCTGCATCCAGTTCATTGATCCAGATGTTGAAGAGCCTGGGCCTGGGATGGAGCCCTGCAGGACCCCGCTAGTGACTGGTCTCCAGCCTGATGTTCCCTATTCACTGTCACTCTTTGTGCTCCACCTGTGAGCCAGCTGCTCACCCATCGTGTGTTCCATGCTTTATATGGCATATGCTTCATGTTTGTACCAACACCCAAAGTTCTGAGTATCCCCAGCCCAGCAGAGCTGTGCTTCCAGCCTACTGCAAAAATAATAAGCATTAAAACCCAGCTGAGCTGGCCAGGTTCCCTGAACCCCCACTCCCAGCAGCCATCACCTGGCAGCTCTTATCTGTGGAACAGCAGCAGCAGAAGTTTTCTTAGCTCATGGACTCCAGGAAGAAAGAAAATGGGAAAGGAAAATAAGAAAGAAAAGTGTGTCTGCTCAAGTACAGGACTTGAATCACCCCCAGAAAATGATGCCTAGAGCCATGTGAGCAGCAAGAGAGGCATTTACAGCTCTAGACTTGCTACAGATCATCCACTTTGTAAGGCTGGTAAGGAAAGGAACAGCCAGGCAAGGAGAGTGGCTGAGCTGCAGGACAGCCCCAAGGCCCCAGCACACACAGACCAGCTGCAGGGACAGGCACACTCCAGCTGGTGGCTCTATGGGGACGCAGCAGGTTCCTCCCTAGCCCTACACCAGATTTCCAGAAGTTCTGCACTCCCTCTGAAATTCTGACAACACATTCAAACAAGTTCTCAATTTCCTATTTCCCTGCTGTTCTAATTAAATTTAATTCCAGAGGTGTTGGCTTGTTAGTGTCCTTGAAAAGATCATTCTCTGATGTTTAAAGAGTTAAAATATCTCAACTAGTTTCAGACTTCAGCTGAAGCCACTGTTCCATGGTGCCTTCCTAACCTAGGCCTGGCAGTCCAGAGTGCTCAGGTTAACTTCTCTGCTCATCTGACTCGATTTGCTGTTGTCAGAATCTCTCAAAGTCACACTCATCTCTTCTCCTCCTGGCTCTGTCTGCACATTTTGGAGACACCCTGGTAATCAGCATGGCCCAGAGAACTGCTCTGGTACCTTGGTCAGTTTTGGAGCTTCATACAGGGAGGACAGAGACTTTACAGAATCACAGAATGAATTATCATGGTTGGAAAAGACCTCTAAGATCACCATGTCCAACTGCCAACACCCCCAGCCCCAAAATAAGATAAAGTAATTTTAAAAAATGCCCACTAGAGCATGTCCTGAAGTGCCAGAGCTACACAGTTTTCAAGTGCCTCCAGGGATGGTGACTCCACCCTGACCACCTCCCTGGGCAGCCTGTTCCAGGGCCTGACCACTCTTTGGAGGCAGAAAATCTTCTGAACTTCCAGGCTGAACCTCCCCTGGCCCAACTTCAGGCCATTCCCTCTGGGCCTGTTGTTCTCCACTTGGCAGAAGAGGACAAACCCCCCCTGCCCACAACCTCCTCTCCAGCAGCTGCAGAGCCAGGAGGTCTCCCCTCAGTCTCCTGCTCTCCAAGCTAAACAATCCCAGTTTCCTCAGCCTCTCACAGGATTTGTTCTCCAGACCCTTCACCAATCTGGTTGCTCTTCTCAGAGCCCCTGTCTAGAAGCAGCAAAGCCTGCTGGAGGGGGGTATCTTCTCAGGGCAGTGGTCCTCAAGAGAGTCTTGAGCATCTACAAACCGCCAGTTTCAACAGACCCCTGGGAGACATTTTGAGATGCTGTTTTCAATGGATTAGGTCAACTGATGTAACCAGAAAAACAAACTTTGACACACACAAGTCTTTGAGGCCTGGAAAGCAGCAAACTTCAAGCACGGTTTATCTCTTCAGACACAGTAGCACTCACCAATCAGATTGAGAGAGGAGTTCTCAGCTTTCTCAAAGGCAACTTGACTGTTTCCGAGAACCAAACCAACCTCAATCTGCAAAAGGGAAAGAAACAAATAATTACATTAAGCTACTAAGCTCAACTTCAGGTTGCTCCTCAGGTATCTCTGAGCACATCTGTCCTGGTTGTTGTCAAACTGAGTCAAACAATGACAACATCTCAGAGAGCAAGAAACAGCAGCAAAAGCTCCACTATAAAAGTCATTGGGAAGAATGTGAAACACCAACAACCTCCTCTAAAACGAACAACATTGACCACAAGAGCTCATCAAGAATAATTATTTGCCTTTTTGAAGTTATTTGTTTAGTTCTAAACCAACTATTTTATTTTAGCAAGATCTAGAAAGCACAGAACAAAGTCATGTCCTTTCTACAGGAAAATGTAGCCACCTCTGAAAGACAAAAAGGCTCAAAAAAGGATGTTTCCATGAATTAGTACATAGCAACCAAAAGATACTCCTCTTATCTTCCCCAGCTCTGCACTTCAGTGGGTGCACTCTAAGCCCCCAACTCCAGAAGAGCAGGAGACTGAATCCAGAACAACACTCCTTCCTCCTTTGCCTCCTTCTCTGAGGCAAAATCAGCAGCAAGACTAAACAAATGTGCAACTTCTACACCTGCAAGTAACCTCATTTCTCCTTGCAGCAAGGTCTGATCAGTATTGGACTCTCCGCAGTCCCCAGGGAAGGCACATGCACTCCTGTGAGCCCACCTTCTGCTTCTTGCTTGCTCCAGACTCTCCTTTGAGAATGCTGGGGTCCATAGCTTCCATGTCCTTTACCAGGAGGCCAAAAAGTTTGTCATTAAAGCTGAACACAAGCTGTGAAAAGAAAAAACAAAAGGGGATTTTAACTCCTTAAAAAGCTAAAAAGGATTTTGATAAGGCTACTAAGATTTGAAGAGAAAGGTTGGAGGCCTAAGTTTACCTCTGAACAAATTCCACCTACTTTATCCAATAAAGATCTGGTGCACTGAACATGTCCTTTTCATGTCCCATAGTAAAGGGCAACAGATCAACTCCAGAGACTGAACTCAAGTAGAAAAAATGAAAGAAAAATTCCACCCTATTCTCTCCAGCTAAATGTTCTGTTCATAGGATCTCAGAATCATAGAATCATAGGGGTTGGAAGGGATCTCTGAAGATCATCAAGTCCAACCTCCCAGCTGCAGCAGGAACACCCAGGGCAGATCACACAGGAACGTGTCCAGGTGGGTCTTGAAAATCTCCAGAGAAGGAGACTCCACAGCCTCTCTGGGCAGCCTGTCCCAGGGCTCTGTCACCCTCACAGGAAAGAAGTTCTTCCTCATGTTGAGGTGGAACTTCCCGTGTTGTCACTTGGTGCCGTTTCCCCTCGTCCTGTCACAGGCACCACTGAACAGAGACTGGCCCATTCTTGACACCCACCCTGCAGGTACTTACAGACATTCATCAGGTCCCCTCTTAGTCTCCTCTTCTCAAGACTAAACAGCCCTAGGTCTCTCAGTCTTTCCTCATCAGATGTTCCAGTCCCTTCATCGTCCTTGTAGCCTCCGTTGGACTCTTTGCAGCATCTCCCTGTCCCTCTTTAACTGGGGAGCCCAGAACTGGACACAATATTCCAGATGTGGTCTCATCAGGGGGGGCAGGAGAACTTCCCTTGACCTACTGGACACATTGTTCTTAATGCATCCTGAGATACCACTGGCTCTCTATTCCATCTCTTGACATTTTCCTCTCACTTGAAATACTGGTTTGAAGCAAGGAGAAGGATTTAGCTCAAACCTTTTTGATCTTCCACATTCCAGTTTGACAAGGATACCTTCAAACCAGTGCTGCAGTAGTGAGAGACAGAATGACAACAAGAAGCAGGGCCCATCCCAAAGAAATGCAGGCTGTCTCTGCACAGTTCCTTTCCTCCAAGATAAGATTTGTAAATGACTTAAGATTCATGGCCTGCAAGTTGTAAACTACTGAGAGAGAGATGGGCCTGTCCCCAGATATGGCAAACCAGAGGCTACCACAAATGTTCTCAGGGGCAGAAGCTCATCTGCTGCAGAGCTGAGATGGTTCAATTACAGGGACAGCAGCTTCCAAAAACCCCCAGATCATCCCTGTTCATACCTGGTTTACTGTGGCATCCATAGAGCAGGAACAAATGTTCCAATAAAAGACCCTGCATTTGAGAGGGGCTACTGAGAAGTACTTAGAACAGGTGTTCATTTTGATCGTATGTAGAAGGAAGAAAAAATTACTTCTCAAAAGCCACCAGGACCTGCCATGCTTATATCCAACCAGGCCACAAGAGAACCCAGCTCCCCTCAGCCTTGGGATTTTCCTCATAAACAAGAGAGATTTATTTAGATAAGGAAAATGCAGATTTTAAACCACTCTGCTCACACTCTCAGTGGAAGTCACGATGGTTGAGCTTTTCACAAAAGAAACCACTCACACAACAAGCTCCCAGCACCCTGGCATCCCTTAGGATTTTACACCATTGGAGTACAAGACAGGTTAGCTTTAAAAAACAAACCAAAGCCCCCACCTGCTGGCCTACAGAGAAGGCTTGGCTGTTGAACTGCTGGATGAATTCAGCTGCCATTTTGTCTGTGTCGTAAGGGTTGGAGTCAATGTTCTTCTTCTGCAGAAAATCAATCTCAATTGTCATTGTGCCAATGCACTGCTTGGCCTTGTCAAAACTGTATAAGGAAACTGTGAAAAGAACAAGTAACAGCACATTTCAGAACAGCAGGGTCTCCTCGCAATATATGAAACACACTGTAAGTTTGGCAATACCTGTTCTCCCTTTCCAAAAAAACATTTGATGAAATTGAATAACTTATTCAAACTAGAGCCCAGGAAGTTCCACCTCAAGATGAGGAAGAACTTCTTTCCTGTCAGGATGACAGAGCCCTGGGACAGGCTGCCCAGAGAGGTTGTTGGAGTCTCCTTCTATGGAGACTTTCCAGACCTGTCTGGATGCCTTTCTGAGTGCCCTGCCCTAGTTTGGGTCCTGCTCTGGCAGGGGGGTTGGACTTGGTGATCTTTGGAGGTCCCTTCCAACCCCTGACTTCCTGGGTTCTGTGATTATGTCTCATAGAGACCCCTGTTTCTCTCAAATTCGTGCTCAGCTCCAACATACATCAAATATTTCTCCACTGAAAATCCCTGCATTTCTTTAAACACCCCAACAGAATCCTTTAAAACATCTCAAAACCCAGAGAGGCTTGGGGGGGTGAGGATGAAGAAAGTAACTTCACACACACTCTAGTGTCACAATATCTGCATCTAGGGGTTTGGAGGACATATCTTCAGAATGTTCAAAAGAAAGTATATGGAGCAGTCTTGCCCCAAAAGGCAATGACAAGAGGTCATAAGAAAGACATTGACCTGTTGGACCAAAACCAGACGAGGCCACAGAGATGAGAGGTTGGTGCTGGTCTCTTCTCACACGTAATTAGTGCTAGAACAAGAGGGAATGGCTTCAAACTGCAACAGGGCAGGTTTAGACTGGACATTAGGAAAAAAATTTTCACAGGAGTGGTTAGACACTGGAATAGGCTGCCCAGGGAGGTGATTGAGTCACCATCCCTGGATGTGGCATTGGTGGATATGGTTTAGGGGAGAACTCTGTAGATTAGGGATGATGGTTGGACTCTATGATTCTAAGAGTCTTTCCAACCTGAATGAATGAGGGTTCTATGATCCAAGGGCTGGAGCAGCTCTGCTCTGGAGACAGGCTGGGAGAGTTGGGGTGTTCAGCCTGGAGAGGAGAAGGTTCCAGGGAGACCCTGAAGCACCTTCCAGTGCCTGAAGGGGCTCCAGGAAAGCTGGGGAGGGACGTGGGACAAGGGCAGGGGGGGATGGGATGAGGGGAAATGGATGAAAACTGAAGAGGAGAAATGCTAGAAAGAAATTCTTCCCTGTGAGGGTGGTGAGACCCTGGCCCAGGCTGCCCAGGGAAGCTGTGGCTGCCCCATCCCTGGCAGTGTTGAAGGGCAGGTTGGATGGGGCTTGGAGCAGCCTGGGCTGGTGGGAGGTGTCCCTGCCCATGCAGGGGGTTGTATCTAGATTATCTTTAAGGTCCCTTCCAACCCAAACCATTCTGTGATGATTCTATGATGATAATTCTAGTTTATTTTTGATCCTGAAGAATAACATATAATGAGGGGGAAACCCATAAATTAATATTTCTCACCCTTGGTTCACTGCTGATGTACCAGCTGGCTTACAGATAAATGCTTTTTTGAACTAAAGCTACTTGGGGAAGGTAAGACTAATACTCAGCATGATTAGCTGAGAGAGCAGGTCTGTGATTGTCCTTGTCCCAGACCTTGCTTGCTGTGGGAAATTGTTCTTTTCTTCCCCACACTTGCAAACTCCCCAGCCACGTGGCAGCATATGAAGAAGAACAATGCAGTGTTTTTATGCAGTGACTAAATGTCTTGTGGCTCCCTGCTGAGCTGAAAGGCTTTGTAAAGGGATCTACAGGTGGGGAGAAGTATTGATAAAACCAGTGATCTACCAGGGCTTTCCTTTTGTCTTCTCCTTATGATGTGAAAACTATGTTTTCAATTTCATTTTGAAATGCAGCTGAATGCTTAGAGGCACAGTGAAGCTGAGCCCCCTTGACCCCCCAATGATATGGTCAAAGTTTTCCAAGTGAGTGAATCTTGTAGGTTTGTGGGAAGGCAGAGAGCCTGGAGTGGATGTGGGTGTCTTGCCTTCCTGGTGAGGCCCCAGCTGGAGAACTGGGCCCAGTTCTGGGCTGCCCAGTTCCAGAAGGACAAGGAGCTGCTGGAGAGAGTCCAGCCCGGGGCACTGAGATGCTGAGGGGGCTGGAGAATCTGCCTGTGAGGAAAGGCTGGGAGAGCTGGGGCTGTTGAGCCTGGAGAGGAGGAGGCTGAGGGGGGATCTGCTCAGTGCTGATCAATATCTCCAGGGGGTGGCAGGAGGATGGGGCCAGACTCTTGCCAGTGGTGCCCAGTGACAGGACAAGGGGCAATGGGAACAAACTGGGAGTGTTGATCAGCTTGAGGGCAAGAGGCTCAGCAGAGGGTCTAGACAAGCTTGACCCTTGGGCCAAGGACAATGGCATGAGCATCAATAATGCCAAAAGTTGGGTACAGCACTTGGGCTACAACCACCCCTGGCAGCGCTCCAGGCCTGGGGAGAAGTGGTTGGAGCTGCCCAGCAGAGGGACCTGGGGGTGCTGGTTGACAGCTGGATGACCATGAGCCAGTGTGTGCCCAGGTGGCCAAGAAGGCCAGCAGCATCCTGGGCTGCATCAGGAACAGTGTGACCAGCAGGACCAGGGAGGTGATCCTGCCCCTCTACTGAGCCTTGGTGAGGCTGCACCTCGAGCACTGGGTGCAGGTTTGGGCACCACAGTAGAGGAAGGACATGGAGGTGCTGGAGAGGGGGCAGAGAAGGGCAGAGAGGCTGGTGAGGGGTCTGGAGAACAGGTCTGATGAGGAGAGGCTGAGGGAGCTGGGGCTGTTGAGGCTGGAAAAAAGGAGGCTGAGGGGAGACCTCATTGCTCTCTACAGCTCCCTGAGAGGAGGCTGTGGTGAGGTGGGTGTTGGGCTCTTCTCCCTGGTGACCAGAGACAGGATAAGAATAAAAGGGTCAAGCTGCAGCAGGGGAGGTTCAGGCTGGATATTAGGAACAATTTCTTCCCAGAAAGAGTGGTGAGGCCTTGGAACAGGCTGCCCAGGGAGGTGGGGGAGGCACCATCCCTGGAGATGTTCATCAAACAGGCAGACGTGGTGTTTCAGGAGATGGTTTAGTGGTTGGGGGTTGTAGGGTGGGTGGTTGGGCTTGAGGATCTTGAAGGTCTTTTCCAACCTTTCTGATGATTCTGTGATTCTATGATTCTAAATGTGAGGTTTTCTAATTCAGTTTCATGTCAGTATGGAAACAGGGAACTCAGCTTTTATAAACATACATCCCGACCTCACTGCTGACTGACTTACCATCTATCTCTTGGCCAATGGAAAGTCCAGCCCATTTTCTCTGTAAAAGCAAGACAAAAACTTCAGAAATCCTGTCCTCCAGTAGGAAAAACAGCCACTCAGTTCAGCATCCTCACTCAGAAAAGCAGGCTCCCCCAGGAGAACCTTAAGCAGCAAAAAGAGCAGAATGGGATCTTCCAGACCCCCAAATTACAGGAAATGAGACAAAATATGGAATAATTTATATTAATAATTCTATTTTCTGGCTTCAAAGGTTGTTCTGTCCAAACTCTTTCATGTTACTGGTCACCCCAATGTCTTGCAGGCAGAAACACTGGAAAGGGCTGTTGGCCACCCTGTTCATTTCGTTCCAAAGCTCAGGAGATGATCACAACAGGGAGTGGAAGAGCCAAGAGAGGCTGTGACACACTCCATCATCATTTTTCAAGTTACATATACTACTTGCAGGAAATGGTTTTAATGTTCTTTAAGATATAATATTACCTAAAATTAAACTTGTTCAGAGAACTAGGAAGAATCCTTCAAATGCTTTAGGTCCCTTCAATTTCCTTTCAATGATCTTTGCAGTTCAAAAACTGCACAAGAAGTGGGAAATGGCTCGATAATTATTATATGACACAAAAAAAAAATCTATGACCTTTACTATGCCAAAACTTCTGGCTTGGTAATTGCAAAAGTGGTTATTTTTCCAGAGGCTCTTATGTTCCAGATTGCCTTGTGTGTCTTTGCAGCCCACAGCTCAGGCTGTGCAGTATGCACAGTCTCTCAAATATCTGAACAGCAGAGAGGACAAATCACAAAAATATCTAATTTCATGACACAAGGCTCTGGTGAGATCACTTTTGAAATGTTGGACTTTATGGTCATTTTGTTTGGAAGGAAGAAATCTGAGAGAAGGAATTCAATTACCTTTTTTTCAGATATGAAAATTCCTGCCTATATTCCCTCTCCAATATGTTCATGGTTCAAGCTTAAGGAAGGAATTCCCTGAAGAGAACAGAGATCAACCTGGCAGAAATCAAAGCCCAGAGCAGGAACCCTTCCATGTACTTACTGGTATTTCCAAGAAGGTGAAAACAAATTATGTTTCCATATCCAATCTCATGCTTCAGAGCTCCCACTGTTTACCTGCAAGGCCAGGAGGAATTCTCCCATCCCCTTGACACTCCAGTTCCTCATCAAAAGATACTCTAAACTCACCTTCACCTGAAGGACCACACACTGCTGAGCACAAGTCCAACAATGCTGGTCCCACTCACTGGTTCTGCAGCAAACACTGGGCCTTGCTGAAACCCCCCAGGCTAAGCCTGTCAAGCCCATCACCAAATCTCAGGACAGGAAGGAAGGTTGTCCAAGTTCTGTTAGAATGAGTAGTTAGGATCTTCTCTGTGGTAGAGATACAGCTCCATTCCTACGTTCATTTGTGTGTTCTCTACTAAGCAGTTTATCATCACTGCACAACACTTACTCTTTTGAGCTCTGCAGCATAGAAGACTTGTCATGGTTTTGGATCTTTAAGCCCAGAGTTAAGGTTATTACAAAGTAAAGGTGGTCAAGAACTTGAAGTGCATAATGAATGTACAACAGGCTTCTTGGAGGTCTTAGAGCCTGTGTCCACCCACACGACCTCCCATGAATCCATCAGGTAAGAACATATTTTGTGTAACAGAGGTTGCAATTAACCCCAGGCTTCAGACAATGCTGGAAATTAAAACCCAGGAATACTCAAAACATTCATCCACCAGCAGCTGTAACACTTAGAACCACAGTCACTTTTGAGAGGCAAGCATCCTTCCCCATTCCTTGGCAGAAGAGCTCTCCCAGCTCTGCAACAACTACTGGAATCTACAAAAATCTACCCTAGACCACAAATGCATCAACCTTAACCCTGTGATACAAATGTCTTCTGCTGGTAACTGCTCTTCAGTTTGGGTATCACAAACCCTAGTTAGACACACGGTTAACATGCCAGCCTGTTCACTCACTCATCTGGACAAATTTGAATTTGAACATGTCAAAAAGCAGGAAGTCATTGTGGGGCCTATGCCAAGTCATCTGTTAAAGACAAAAAGAGTCTTGTGTTTGCAGCACAGAGAATTGGCTTCTAGAGCAGTTTACTAGCAATAAAATCTAAAAGCACTAAATCAATGACCATGATCATTGCAGTTTTATGTTATGCAACTCCCTGTGTGAGCCAGTTAAAGGCTACAAGATTCATTTCTCTATTTAGAAGTTAATTGTATTAATTCTTTATTCTAACCATGATTTAACATGCAGTAGCTTGGCTTAATTAAGAAAGGACACGAGTTAAATCTGTTTTATGCATTACATTGTACTTTACATCTAAAAATATTAACAGCAACTGAATACAGGCAATAAAACTTCCAGTAGGTCTTTAAAAGAGCAACACAGCAAAGAAAACCCTTTAAGCAAAGGGAAACCAGGGAACAATAAAAATTCACAGAATAGCAAATATTGCTGAAGCTTCTCTTTTTTAAATAGTTTGGTGGGTTTTTTAAAGGTTAAATTACACTTTTTCTAGTACCTTTACCCCACCATGCACTAGGAATAGATCAAAGCAATACAAGCACGTTCGCTTCAGTCATTGTAAAGGTCTCCTTGAACTTTTGCTGACAGAAATCATATTTGCAGCAGACATCTCCCTCCAATTAGAACTTCTCCTCAGTCCTAATCTCAAAAGAGATTTTGCTTCTTCTACAGCAAAACCCTGAGTCAAACCATCTCCTACCTGGGGCAAGCTGAAGGCGATGCTGCCAGGACCCACTGCAGGATGGGTTCTCAGCGTGAAAATGTACTTGTGGTTGGGAGAAGTCTTCACAACAACGTGTCTAGAAGAGAGAACAAAGAGTATTTTACTCAAATCTGTAGACCCAGGAGGATTTTGCATTGCTCCCAGTGCTGAAAATTGAAAAGAAACAAATATCTGGTGCTCCAGAGAATGAAACCAAGCCTCTAGAGCTCCACCATGGTGCAGGCACACAGCAGCTTTCAGAGGAGTCCTTCAGTGATAAAACATGAACTCAAAGCCCAACTGAAGACATTGTACCAATAATTTATATTTACACTCCCCCACCAGTAGCCCTTTTCTTCAGGAATTGCACCATACAAATAAGAGAGAACCAAACCACAACCACAAAGGCCAAGGCTGCTATGACACAAGAGGTAAATTTTTCCCCATGAGGACAGTCAGACATTGGAACAGTCTCCCAAGGGAAGTGGTGGGTTCCCCCACATTGGACAATTTTAAGTCTCAGCTTGACAAGGTGCAGGGCCACTTCATGTAAACTGTAGTAGTACCTAGAGAGACTGGACCAGATGATCCTTGAGGTCCCTTCCAACCTGACATTCTGTGAGTCTATGACCTAAAAATCAAACCTGGTTTCACATCTCAAGCACCTGACACCAAAGCACCAGTATTTTACCCCAATACAAGCAGCATCCCCAAGCTGTGATTTCAACAGGAAATTGATGCAAAGCCCACACAAGGATCTTAGTAGTTTGTTTAGAAGTTTAATGGCAGAAGAAAATAGGAGGAATTTCTGTACAAAAAGAAAAATCACACAGGCATTGGGCCTGTTCCTCCTGTTTGCTAGTGAGCAGCAGCTTTTGAACTCAGAGTCTGAAGGCCAAGAACACTGTCAGAAAACAGAGCATCCAGACAGGAGCAGACAGAGCAGCAGCTGCATGTGTCTGTGTCTCAGAAGGGAAGCTGTCAGGAACAAAGACACTAAAAGCTGCTTATAGTTCTCCTCAGACTATGCCTGATAGCTCCTACCATGTGATAGGCAGACTTCTCTGTGGCCTAAGAAACCTAAGAAGGTGGGACTTGTGTGCACTGGTGGGAGGGATGGGCAGTGGTGGAATCAGGTTCCACCTCAGCATCATCTTCTCAGCTTCCTGTACTTCACCCACCTCTAAGGTACATGAGGCCACCAATTCATGTGAGCTGTGGTGTTCCACTCCCATCTATGGCCAGGAACTAAGGGCTAGATGAACTAGGCCCACAGACCTGGCCATGCTCCCTCCCTGGCAGTGAATGGATTCCATGCACACACGCTCCAGGTTCCTTCATTTGCACATGCACAGTGAATCCAGCCCCATCCCAAGCAGATCTGCTGCACACCTCTACATTGGCTGCCTCGTGCATGTGCAACAGCACCCACCTGGCAGGGAAGAACATGTGGCCCTCAGAGCAGAGGAAACGTGTGGCCTGCACAGCCAAAACCACTTGACATCCCTAGTGTTGGCCCAAACAGACAGAGAAGCTTGCAAAACCTTTCCAGAACCACTAGCCTTGATGGCATGTTAAACACACCATTCAATGACACCATCCCCTCTTGTCAGGTGGACTGGTGGCTTGACTCTTCACTGGTTCTGGTCCTAAATCACCCACCAGCTGCCCAAAAGCCCAGCTGCAGGGACAGGCACCCTTCCTTTTCCATCTCCTCCTGCCTCAGATGTAAATGCAGAAACCTGTAATAGCTGGCATGGCTCCCTCTAAATCCTACAGAGGGAGAGCAAGACATTTACTGGTGCTTCTTGGTGACCAGGGAAGGTTTCTGAGGACTGGGAGAAAGCAGATGTCACTCCTATCTTCAGGAATGGCAAGTAGGAGGATCCAAGAAACTACAGGCTGGCCAGCCTCAGCTTTGTCCCTGGGAAAGTGATGGAGCAACTAATCCTGGAAACCAAACATAAAAGGGAGAGAAAGTGACTGGGAGCAGTGAGCACGAGTCACACGGGCACGTCAGGCCTGACCAGCACAATAACCTTCCAGGATGCAATGGTGAGCTCTGAGGATGAAGGAAGAGCCATGGATATTGTTTATCTCAGCATTAGCAATGCCTTCTACTGTGCCTGACACAACAATCCCTCCACACAAACAGCCCAGGTGAGTGGGCAGAGCTGTGGGTTAAAGCTGCCTCGGGGGCTGCGCTCGGCAAGTCCGGCTTCGGGCAGGTCACTTGTGACATTCCCAGGTGTCCACATGGGGCCAAAAGGACTTCAAATCTTCACTAATGAGCAGGATGATGGGGCAGTCTCAGCTAGTCTGCAGATTACACACCTGCTGATTGTGCTGCTGGTCAGAGGGGCTTGGACAGGGTGGAGTTATGGGCTGACACAGATCCCACCAAGTTCAACAAAGGAAAATGCAAAGTGCTCCACCTTGGGAGGAATAACCCCACGTACAGGCTGGGGGCCAACTGGCTGGAGAGACCTGGGATCCTGGGGGACAACAAGGTGAACATAAGTCAGCAATACACCCCAGCAGCAAAGAGCCAACACCATCTCAGGCTGCAGCAAGGACAGTGATGCCAGCAGGTCAGGCCAAATCACAGAATCACAGAAGCACCAAGGCTGGAAAAGAACTTTAAGATCATCAAGTCCAGCCTATGACCTGACACCACCACATCTCCAGACCATGGCACTAAATGCCACATCCAGCCTTTCCTTGAACACCTCCAGGGATGGTGCCTCCACCACTTCCCTGGGCAGTCCATTCCAATGTCTCATCACTCTGTCCAGGAGGAAGTGCTTCCTGATATCCAACCTAAACCTTCCCTGGAGCAGCTTCAGGCCAGGCCCTCTCATCCTGTCACTGGTTGCCTGGGAGAAGAGCCTGACCCTACCTGACCACAACCTCCCTTCAGGTGGTTGTAGAGAATGAGAAGGTGCCCCCTGAGTCTCCTCTTCTCCAGGCTAAACAACCCCAGCTCCCTCAGCCTCTCCCTGTAAGACTTGCCCTCTGGTCCCTTCACCAGCCTCGTTGTCTCCTCTGGACCTGCTCCAGCACCTCAAGATCTTCCTTGAAGTGAATGTTGCTCAGCCTGAATGCTGCTTCAAAAATTGTTTCATTTTAATTTGCGTAGCAGATAAGACAGAAAAGCTGTCCAGGAAGCAGGGACTGAAATCAGGAGGTTTCCAGCACAGTGTATCAGCCTGAGTAATTCAAATTAACGTCCATACCCAACCAACTGGAAAGCCAGGTATTACATTGCAGAGTGTCAGACACACATGCCTGTGGGCAAAATACAAGTTCCAGCCATGCTACTGGAATAGTTCAGCAAGACTACACCTGATGACAAGTAACACCCCACCAGAAGCAGCTCAGACCGTAAAAAATCCAAGATTAAAGCTTCTTCAGACTGACACAGATCCTGAGCAGAGCACTGACTCTGGCTCAAAACACCACAGTGACTTTAACATGTGCAGATTCAGCATCTCTGCAAGAAGAAAGAAACTCCACAGCTCATGGATTCTACTTCGAAGAAGCAAAATGAAAAAAAAAAAAAAAAAAAAAAAAAGGAGGAAAGGAGGATACCTGGTAAAAATCTTGGGGTGGGGTGTAGTATCCACAAAGATATGATACAAATTAAAATTACTATATTGGAGCATTCACCAGAAACATTTCCAGCAGACCCTGACAGCAGGCAAATGGATCTGAGTCAGACAAAAAACATTAAAAAAATTAAGAAAAAACATAGAAAACAGATGAGCTTTCTGAAGAAAAATGTCTAGCCAAGTGAGAAATTTAGGAAAGGTCAAATCCTGACAGGTTCTTTAAGAAAAACCTGCAAAAGGCACAGGAACAATGATGTTTCTTCTCACAGACAGCAGGAGCAGGCAGTGTCCACCAGGCTGTAAGCAACCTAAGTCTGAAGAATGTTCAAAATAAGACAATACTAGGGAAAACTAAATCCATTTCTCTGCATTGATGGTCACCAAGGAGGAGCTTGGTGAGCTCATAGAGACACATGGGGGAAATCTCCACGTCATTAACAACTTCTTCAAAAGGAACAAAAGGAACAGTAAGTCCCCAGGGCCAGATGTCTCCCAAGAGCCACAGAGGAAACTGCTGCTCTCAGCCAGTCAAAGCCTTGTCTGAACCATCAGAAACTGTCAGTTGGCCAGGCTGAGCCAACCAACAGATAATAGGTAACAATAACCCTGGGTTCATTAGATGTTATGTTTGTGAAGAAAGCACAGCTTTTGGAAGGGAGAGGGTAACGTACAGATCTGTGCAAAGGCACCTGTGAGCATCTGAACAACACGGGCAGATGCTCCTCTGTCTGTGCCTGGAAATCCCTGTACATCACTCAGCAAGGCTCCTAAAGGGCTCAGAAGAGAACTGCCCTGGCAGGAGAGAGGGGGATGGTCCTTCCATGTAAAAGGCAGGGATAAAAGGGATGAATAATTAGTCAGTTCTCAATATAAAAAAAAAAACAACAACCTGCCAGTGAGATAACCTGTCCTGGTTTCCTCCCATACTGTTGTCCTCTTCACTGTCTGGGTGTTTTCAGCACTTGTTTCTCTCTCCAAAATATACTGGGAGTCCTTGAAATAGAAGGATGTCTCAGGAACTTCAGACAGTGCAACTTAGCAAACCAACACAGTAAAACTGCCTTTCATGCCATGAATTCAAGCATCACAAAATGGTGACTCATCCTCACCCAACTCGCAGGATGCTGAAAATGAAGGATGAAAAGATCTACAGCAGCATCTCGGGGACAAACCAGCCTGCTGATCCAAGGTCAAACTCCCAGCACCAAATGGAAGTGTTCAAGGAAAGTTCATTGTGTAACTGGCACCAAAAAATCCTCTGTGCAGCCATTTCTGGTGAGGACAATACGAGCCAGACCTGCTGACTGGGTGCAACCCACTGCAGCAGAGCACAGGATGGTCTTGCTCAGAGTATCTGCAATGCAGCAGGATGACTACATCCCTCAGCAGTGCCTGAGTATTGTGATGTTTCTCTACTCTAGTCACTTCTCAAGGCAATTTATAGCACCTGCTCACACCAGACATATGCTGCTTTCTTTATGAACTCAAATTTCTAGAAACAAGCAGCTCCCCTGGGGAGAATCAGTCCAGCCAGGATCATGACCAGTCTGCTTTCCAGGCAAGTCTCAGGGTACTGTTTCCTTCATGCTCCCATAAATGGGATGAAAGAGGGGAAGGAAAGCAGCCAGCTGCTGCAGGTCTGGAAGTTGGGTCTCTTCAGGACATTCCTATTTGAGGAAATTAACATTTTTATAATGCATGAGGTACAATGTTCAGGTACTGAGTAATTTTTCAATTACTTTGAAAAAAATCTACTTAGAGAAAAATATCATTTGACAAGAGCAGGACACCACCCTGGTCCATGCAGATACTTGTGCCTGCTTGTGGCTCTAAAATCTGTGCTCATTGGGGGTTTTTTTCAGTGGGGGTGTTTCTGTTTTGTTTTGCTATTTTATCCTGTAGGGAGGTGGTGAATTCACAGTTAATCACTGAACAGCCAGGACAGCTCTGGCAAGTCTTACTACTCATTGCTCCCTGTTCCCTGCAGCTCAGAGTCACTTGGTTCACCCTGGGCAGAATTCATCTGGGCCAGGTATTTCATGCTAAAGCCCTAAATGTATTATTCAGACTCTTTAACATTTTTCCCCCTTTTTCAAACCCAAGCTCTGCCACTTTCTGCTGCATGTGATGCTCTTTCTGCTGAAATTCATTACTTGTGTCTACAATTTACATCTGGAAATCTTTGAGAGCCCCTGTACAGTAGCAGCAAAGTAAGGAAACAAATTACTTGGATTGGCTTCTTTTTGATACAAAGCCCTTCTGTGTGGGCTGGGCTGAAAAATTGATGTGTTTTCTTCCTTACTCACAAAAGTAAAATTCAGACTCAGCTGCTATCAGTCCTCACAGAACTGTCATTACAGAATCCAAATTGTGCCCACACTCTGGTCGTCTTCCCTCTTGTTCCTGTGCATGAAAACCCCCAGAACAAGAGAGAGTTTCCACTGACTCTGCTCAGAACTCCCAGGTCACAGAATCACAGAAAGTCAGGGGTTGGAAGGGACCTCCAAAGATCATCCAGTCCAACCCCACTGACAGGGCAGGACGAAAACTAGGGCAGGGCACTCAGAAAGGCATCCAGACAGGTCTGGAAAGTCTCCAGAGAAGGAGACTCCACAGCCTTTTTGGCAGCCTGTCTCAGGGCTCTGTCACCCTCACAGGAAAGAAGTTCTTCCTCATCTTGAGGTGGAACTTCCTGGGCTCCAGCTGGAATCCATTGCCCCTTGACCTGTCACAGGGCACAAGTGACAAGAGCTTGTCCTGCCTTCTTGAGGCCCAGCCCTCACGTATTTATAGACATTAATTAGATACTCTCTCAGTCTTCTCACTAACTGAAAAGCCCCAGGTCTCTCAGCCTTTCCTCATCAGAGAGATGTTCCAGTCCCTTCACCACCCTCGTAGCCTCCCTTGGATTCTCTTCAGTCAATCTCTGTCCCTCTTGAACCGAGGAGCCCAGAACTGGACACAAAACTCCAAGGGAGGTCTCACCAGGGTCGAGCAGAGGGGCAGGAGAACCTCCCTTGATCTGCTGGACACACTCCTCCCAATGCACCCCAAGATACCATTGGCCTTCTTGGCCACCAGGGCACATTGTTGTCCCATGATGTGATATGTGTTGATATGACGTGGAAGTGAGAAGATGCCCCTAGTAACACAATTAAATGATAAAAATCTACTTGCAACAGCTCTAATATTCTAACTATGTAACAGTAACAACAGCAAAAAAAAAAAAAAGGCCTGAATGCCTCATTAAAATGGTAATTATAATTAGTTAAGCAGTTCCAGTACCCAAGCAAGAAATGCTTCAAAGAAAAATTCACCATTTTTTCAGTCTCACCAGTTCTGAGAAAGAGGCACATGTAAAGTTTTGGTCTCTAAAGATGCAGTTTTGCTAATTCACCTAGTGAATTCACTTCCCCAGATCTGAAAATGCATCCCCACCTCCAGCCAAATCTTGAGAACAATTCCTTTTTGGCTAAAAGCTAAGAGAGCAACATTGCACACTTACTGCCCAGACTGGAAGTCCTTCTCATTCACCACAGCACAGTTGGTTAATGACAGTTCATCAGTGGGACACCTTGCTGCTTGCATGGGCTACAGGAGAGAAGGAGGGAGAGGAAAAAAAGTTATCAAATAAAACTTTATTTTTCCTTGACTAGGCCAAGTCTCCCATTTTCTGTAAATCCACAAGATACAAACAGGTCTCACGAGTATAAACACAAGCAGATAAGCTCCCCACCCTCTGCAGCACCTCCAATCCAGATGTCTCGAGCTCAGGAAGTTCCACCTCAACACGAGGAAGAACTTCTTTCCTGTGAGGGTGACAGAGCCCTGGGACAGGCTGCCCAGAGAGGTTGTGGAGTCTCCTTCTCTGGAGACTTTCCAGACCTGTCTGGATGCCTTTCTGAGTGACCTGCCCTAGTTTGGGTCCTGCTCTGGCAGGGGGGTTGGACTCAGTGGTCTTCAGAAATCCCTTCCAACCCCCTGACATTCTGTGGTTCTGTCCCCAGAAGCTCAGAAGCTGGTGAGTCCAGTACACCTTGTCTTTTCCATCCTATCTAGGGAAGAACCTAACATTTACCTAGGAAAAAGCCTGCAAGGCAATTGCTGGTAACTTGCTAGTGAAGCCTGATGCTCATGCAGCTGACCCAAGCCCTGCAGCACCCCAGCAGGCAGTAGAGCACCCACTGAAAGGAGATGCCTGCCAAGAAACAAAACCCTGGGATATTTTGAAAGCTAGAAAGGTAAAGCAGCCCAGAGGCGACCAGTCCCTCTACAGCCCTGGGTGACCCCATCCCATAATATGTGCTGGGTTAATGACACTATGTGGGGAGAAGAGAATGGAATAAGTATGTCACAGAATCATAGAATTGTCCAGGTTGGAAAAACCTTCAAGATCATCAAGCCCAACCACCCACCCTACAACCCCCAACCACTAAACCATCTCCTGAAACACCACGTCTGCCTGTTTGATGAACATCTCCAGGGATGGTGCCTCCCCCACCTCCCTGGGCAGCCTCTTCCAAGGCCTCACCACTCTTTCTGGGAAGAAATTGTTTCTAATATCCAGCTTGAACCTCCCCTGCTGCAACTTGACCCTTTTATTCTTATCCTGTCGCTGGTCACCACGGAGAAGAGCCCAACACCCACCTCACCACAGCCTCCTCTCAGGGAGCTGTAGAGAGCAATGAGGTCTCCCCTCAGCCTCCTCCTCTCCAGCCTCAACAGCCCCAGCTCCCTCAGCCTCTCCTCATCAGACCTGTTCTCCAGACCCCTCACCAGCCTCTCTGCCCTTCTCTGCCCCCTCTCCAGCACCTCCATGTCCTTCCTCTACTGTGATGCCCAAACCTGCACCCAGTGCTCGAGGTGCAGCCTCACCAAGGCTCAGTAGAGGGGCAGGATCACCTCCCTGGTCCTGCTGGTCACACTGTTCCTGATGCAGCCCAGGATGCTGCTGGCCTTCTTGGCCACCTGGGCACACACTGGCTCATGTTCATCCAGCTGTCAACCAGCACCCCCAGGTCCCTCTGCTGGGCAGCTCCAACCACTTCTCCCCAGGCCTGGAGCGCTGCCAGGGGTGGTTGTAGCCCAAGTGCAGGACCTGATGTCTCCTTCTTTCTTCCCTCACCTTACTCAGAAAACTGAAATTTGAGCACATCCACTCTGGACAGACACGCTGCAAACAAAGCAATTCACGGCACCACTGAACATCTGCAGGAAAGTTCACTTCTCAGCCAGCTGCCACCCAACCCCAGAGTCCCTCCATAAAATGTCCCCAAAGAAATATCACGATGCAAATAATATTTCCTACTCTGTAGGAAACACTGCAGATCAGTGACAAACACAAGAAAATTAAAGTCGGTCCCAGCCTAGCACTATCAAAAAAATTACATAAACAACTTTTGTGGGGGTGTCCTCTCTCCCTCTTTTTTTTCCCCTAAAGTCAAAGGAGGAATTCTAGTTGAAAAGTATCTGTTTGATTTTTTCCCCTCCACTATTACTCAGGAATCACCAATATAAAATAACCAAATACCCCCCCAGCCCATTTCCAGTCCGAGGCAGCACACTGGGCGAGTGAGAACCAGAGAAACCTCAGCCCTTTCCTACATCCCAAATCCCACTTACTTCTGCAGAATTATTCCACAAAACAGTGGCTGAAAGATGAAACTTGGGCTCAAAATGCGTCCAGAAGTGGAGAAAAGGACAGAAAAGGTCAGATTAATTTAACATTAGCTATAGACTGAAATAATGAACTGGGAGAAAAGCTAAACTTGACCCGCAGGATGGTATTTTTAGAATCGGAGCACAACTATTTTCTTTGTCTGGTACAAATTTGCAGACAGCACCACAGAAACTACTTCTCAGTGTGGACCTATTGCTAAAAGCAACTCAGAATGGATTTTCTCTGCAGACACCCTAGGATCCCAGCAAAGAGTGGAGGAAATGCACTGATCCAAACACACACATCTAGATGGTTTCCCAGGAGCTGACATCCTGCTCTGCCTTCTCCCCTCTACCCTTCTGGGCTGTTTGAGAAACAGAGAAAATTCACCTCCAGGTGGGCTGAAGCAAACCTGCCCTCCAGCTCCATTCCACTTTTTATGCCATGATGGAATTCTTCTAGAGTACTTGCTGTTCAGAAAAGGATTAACTCAGGACTTGTACTGAGTAATGCCCAGTTGTCCTTGGTTTACTTGACAACAGAAAAAGATCCCGTTTTCAGCCTTGAAACAGATTCATCCACCTGAATCTCAGTGTAATAAGAGACTCAAATATCCTTGTGATAAAAAAACATATGAACATCAGAGGACTTTCAATATCCACATCCTGCTTGTTAATGCTCAGCATCTTTGGGCACTTGACACAAAAAAAGCATTCACCATTTTGTCATTTCTCCTCCCACCCGCGGGGGGACTGTTTTGTAAAGGACAAGCTCTGATCACACGCATGAGGTCAGATATTTTGAGAAAACTGAACCCAGAGCTCCTGGATTAAACCTTTTTACAGCACTAGTCCTCAACTGCATCTTTAATCCTTGCTGACAAACTGCTTCCTACATGCTAACAGCCTGGCAGAGCTGCCATCCTCCTGTGTTATTTCTGTCCCTGTCTGGGAACCTGCAAGCTTTGCTTTAAGGAAATGCTGCGATACCCAGGGCTGCATTTCCAAGCCAGCACAAAGTGCTCCTTTTGCAAGCTCCACAATGTGACAGATGCATGGCAGAACATCCTTGGCTCTCTGACATATGAAATAACAGAGCTGCTTCTGCAGCAATATCAGCACTGCCCGTGCTATGTGCCAGCCATCCCACCACTCAGCACCTTCTCCTTCTGGGGTGTCTGGCAGCTCATTTCTCCCTGGCAATGACCAATGTTTCAGAACACACCTATAACCCACCCTGTGCTCCCAGCTCTGCAGGGTATGCCCTCCTCAAGCTCCATAGAACCATCATGGAATGGTTTGGGTTGTAAGGGACCTTAAACATCATCTAGATCCAACCCCCTGCATGGGCAGGGACACCTCCCACCAGCCCAGGCTGCTCCAAGCCCCATCCAACCTGCCCTTCAACACTGCCAGGGATGGGGCAGCCACAGCTTCCCTGGGCAACCTGGGCCAGGGTCTCACCACCTTGACAGCAAAGAATTTCCTCCTTATGTCTCACCTCAATCTCCCCTCTCCCAGCTTAAATTCACTCCCCTTTCATCCCATCCCTCCCTGTCCTTGTCCAAAGTCCCTCTGAGACCATTTTGCAGAACTTCAATATATTATCAATATACAGAAGCGTTTTTAACATAAAACAGCTTGTGCAACAAAGGGGAGTCACTTCAGGGAGGCAGGTTTTCATGGGCACACAAGGAAAAATTTGAGGAAATCTGGTCATTTGAGAGATGAGGATTAAGCTGAAAAGCACCCAGAGAGGGAGAAGGAACACAAGGTTCTGGTGAATTGCAGGGGCTCCCTCTTACCCTCCTCTCCTCAGCCCAGTTCTCACATCCCCAGCACTGCTGCTCACAGGGATGCTTGTCTTGTGTGCCAGGTCACTGAGCTGTCACAGCAGGGATGTGGGCCCTGAGGTTTTTTGGCACAAAGGCAGAAGTCCCGAGCTGTCACATACAGTGTCACAGCCCAGAGGGCTTCAGGTGCCACTGGTACCACTGCCAAGGAACAACAGGGGGTGTTGCATTTTGGGTTCGAGCTCCTCAGGACACCAGCACGAGGACTCCTGGAACCCTGCACCTTCTCCCCTCCTCTACCAACCAACAACTCCATGACCTGCACTTGCACACAGCTTCTCAGGGAACAGAGGAGGCAAAATCCTTGGCAGTATTTCTAAGAAACCTCCAGGTAAATTTACATAAGGTAATTTTACACTGACTAGTAGGTTACTGCTTGGAACCAGGCAAGGCAACACAAAGCTCAGCTCTAGTAAAGCACCACATCTTGCAGCTGACAGTGAGTACCATCTGCTGCAGTGACACTGCTGGCAATACTGCTTGGAAGGTGACCCACATACATCTTCACAGGCTGCATGCTTGCCTGTGTCCACAGTATAGATATGTTAGGCTTAAAGTAGCATAAGAAGTCTTCCCTGTCTCCAGTGATTGTTCTGGTTTGTGCAAGGAGGAGACTCCAAGGACAGAGAAGTCCTGGGGAGGTGATTCCACATCTGAGGCAGTGCCTTTGTTCTAAAGCACCCTCAGCTGGAGGCATCCATCACCCATCACACAGCACCTGCTATTACATCCATGTCTACAGGAAGCTCCGCTCCAATATTCCTTCTGTTTATCAAGAGAAAAATGAGCCCACATGGATGCACTGACAAAACTCATGCTGAACAACAAATATGAAGGACCTCACCTTTGGATTTATGACAAAGCACTGATGTTGCCTTTACTCTTCTGCTACTGAGCTGATGCTAATTATGAAAATCCAGCACCAGAAGGGTCAGTGATGCTGATATTTTATATTCACTAAGTAAAAGTCTCGCCAAAGAACAAATACCTTCATAACAGAAACTGCCACCATCATGTCTAATCTTTCCAAGGTCTTAGACATGAGGAGGAAATTCTTCCCTGTGAGGGTGGTGGGACACTGGAACAGGTTGCCCAGAGAAGCTGTGGCTGCCCCATCCCTGGCAGTGTTGAAGGGCAGGTTGGATGAGGCCTGGAGCAACCTGGGCTGGTGGGAGGTGTCCCTGCCCATGCAAGGGTTTGGCTCTAGATGGCCTTTAAGGTCCCTTCCAATCCAACCCATTCTATGATGATGATCCTATGATGATTGCATGGTTCTATTCTTTTCTTCTTAGCTGTGTGGATTCCAGTTTTCCTCCACAAAACCATGAAACCAAGTTGTTTTTCATCTTGGGCAAGCCCAGCCCAGAAAGCAATGCTAGGATATTTGACTCTTTTCATACTTAAAATTGCTCCTTCTGGATTTCAAGACAAGCACCTTCTGAATTTCAAGACAAGCACTTGAAGCAAAAGCAAAGCCATGCTGGTTAAATATATGAGTAGGAAAATGAATCAATAATAAAATCTCTGGAATATGACACATAGTAGTACACTGTATTGTTGCATGAGAAAGTATATGGTACAAAAATAAGGTTGATATTTGTGAATTGTTAAGGCTGATGATGGAGGAAGCTAAAGAAAAACATGTTTCCCACTGCTCAGCCCCCACAGGAGATAAGCTGGTGGTACATGACAGAAACACACCACTACCTGTCACTTGTTACTGAATAGAAGAGCTAAAATATTAAACGCTAAGGCAGAGATGCTCTTCATTGCAAGCAGCTTAACTCACTGAATTTCCTAATCCCAGCCAAGAGATTATGCAACAGCTTCTAAAACTGAAGTGGGTTTTGTTCCATGCACTGTTCCTATGGGGTCTGTAGAAGCCAAATATCACAGGATCACAGGATGTAAGGGGTTGGAAGGGATCTCTGAAGATCATTGAGTCGAACCCCTCTGCCCCCTCAGCAGCCTGTCCCAGGGCTCTGTCACCCTCACAGGAAAGAAGTTCTTCCTCATGTTCAGGTGGAACTTCCTGGACTCCAGTTGGAATCCATTGCCCCTCATCCTATCACAGGGCACAAGTGACAAGAGCTTGTCCTGCCTTCTTGATTCCCTGCCCTCATGTATTTATGGACATTAATTAGATCCCCTCTCAATCTTCTCCTCTCTAGACAGCCTGCCCAGAGAGGTTGTGGAGTCTCCTCCTCTGGAGACTTTCAAGACCTGTCTGGATGCCTTTCTGAGTGCCCTGCCCTAGTTTGGGTCCTGCTCTGGCAGGGGGGCTGGACTTGATCTTTGGAGGTCCCTTCCAACCCCTGACATTCTGTGATTCTGTGATATTAAAGGAACTCTGAAGATAAACACGGAAGTGAGTTGGTGGTATCTAGACCCTGTGTCAGCCAGAACTACGCTCCTGATGGAAAGCAGACATGCACAAAGTGTTGCCTGATCCAGAGGATCAAGTCACAAGAGTATCTGTGATGAAGATGGAAAGAGCAAACACCAGGAGCTGGCTGCACCCAGATGACAAACACTGATGAGCTGCAGCAGAGCTGGGTCAGCAATAGCCTGAGAGAAGGAGACAAATAAAGTCTCCCAGCACAGGGAAGCCTGAGGAGGATTGTGCACACACACACCACAGGGCTGAGTAACAGAGCAGAAACCAGTTGGTATAAAACAATAGTGACACTATCACAGCTGCTGAGCTGCAGTTCTGAAGGGGCTCCTGCCCAGCAGGGGATCAGCACAGCAACAGCCTCGAGTGGGAAACAGTAAAGACAAAACCAAAACTCACAGAATCACAGAAGCACCAAGGCTGGAAAAGACCTTTAAGATCATCAAGTCCAGCCTATGACCTGACACCACCACATCTCCAGACCATGGCACTAAATGCCACATCCAGCCTTTCCTTGAACACCTCCAGGGATGGTGCCTCCACCACTTCCCTGGGCAGTCCATTCCAACATCTGATCACCCTCTCCATGAGGAAGTGCGTCCTGATATCCAACCTAAACCTACCCTGGAGCAGCTTCAGGCCAGGCCCTCTCATCCTGTCACTGGTTGCCTGGGAGGAGAGCCTGACCCCACCTGACCACAACCTCCCTTCAGGTGGTTGTAGAGAGTGAGAAGGTCCCCCCTGAGTCTCCTCTTCTCCAGGCTAAATAACCCCAGCTTCCTCAGCCTCTCCCTGCAAGACTTTCCCTCTAGTTCCTTCACCAGCCTCATTGTCTCCTCTGGACCTGCCCCAGCACCTCAAGATCTTTCTTGAAGTGAGGGGCCCAGAACTGCACCCAGGACTTGAGGTGAGGCCTCCCTAGGGCTGAGTACAGGGGGTGAATCACATCCCTGCACCTGCTGGCCACACCATACCTGATACAAGCCAGGATGACATTGGCCTTCTGGGCCACCTGGGCACACTGCTGGCTCATGTTCAAAACAGGCTGTCAACCAGTGCTCCCAGGTCCTTCTGCTGGGCAACTCTCCAGCCACTCTTCCCCAGCAGGGGCTACTGTAGCCAGAGTGCAGGACCCTGCACTTGGTCTTGATGAATTTCATGCCATCAGCCTCGCCCATTGACTCAGCCTGTCAGGAAGGCATTCTGCCATATAATGACAACATGGTGCCTACACCAGGGATCAGACTCAGCTACAGGAAACATCCCAAAAGATGCTGTGTTTCTAAAATTTTAAAAAAATAAAAATAAAATAAAATAAAATACCTACATAGATAAGGAGGTTACCAGCTTGTGGAAATTTTTTTTAGACATCGGAATAAAATACTTGAATAAAGTTTCCAGAGTTCTGCAGCCACAAGCAGAGATCAAACACCTACAAAAACTTTTTGGAACAGAAGGCTTGGCAGGACAGGTTTCCTTCCCAGATCTAGCACAGCTCCAAGCACCCTACTGTGCCTATCAGGTGAAGCTGAGGGTCCCCTGGGATGGGCTGCCCAGGACCAGCCTTTCCATTTGTCCCTCTTGACCTGCAGTTGACTTTGCTGAAATCTTTTATTCTTGTCAGGAAGAAGCTGTATTCTCTCTCAATAACAAGCTATAAATTCAAATTTCATTCTCCTATTAAAAAAAGAACACATTAGGAAAGCTAAAATCTCATTATTAATATTCAAGTTTTTTGTCAAAGCCAGGGAACAAAAGTCAGGAGCAAGCCAACCACAAGGCTGCCTCAAGACAGAGTCATCACAGAACCATGGAATGGTTTGGGTTAGAAGGCACATTAAAGCTCATCCAGTCCCACCCCCTGCATGGGCAGGGACACCTCCCACCAGCCCAGGCTGCTCCAAGCCCCATCCAACCTGCCCTTCAACACTGCCAGGGATGGGGCAGCCACAGCTTCCCTGGGCAGCCTGGGCCAGGCTCTCACCCCCCCCACACTCAAGAATTTCCTCCTCATGTCTCACCTCAATCTCTCTCTTCCAGTTTTAATCCATTTCCCCTTCATCCCATCCCTCCCTGCCCTCGTCCAAGGTCTCTCCCCAGCTTTCCTGGAGCCCCTTCAGGCACTGGAAGACAAGAAGGATGGAAGCAGTACAACCCTCCTTCCCACCTCCCCAGATGTGCTGCTCCCACCAGCAGGACCCACTTCCCTGTCTGGCTGGGGCAGCCCCGGGGCACCAGAACACCCAGCCCTGCCACACACACCAGCTGCTGTTGGCACAGAACCCGACACGGCCTCAACAGGAGGGGAAAGAGCTCCCATCACCACCTCCTGAACCATCCAGGCCTGGGAATGAAACAGGAAATGTTCTTCCCTGCATGGTTCTGTGCCTGCACCACCAGGAACTTTCTCATCTGATGACAAACCCAGTTATCTACACAAGCAAAGGAGGTCATGCCCAGTCCTCAGCAGGGCTACAACACAGACACCACCTGCTCTTTGTACACAAGATAAACTTCACACGTTTCGCGTTTGCTTCTTCCAACAGCAGTTTGCTCCCTTGTGGGCCTGGACAGTAATCTAGAAATCACTTCCATCTCAGCAAATGAAAGCCACTTGGTTAGGAGGGAAGTGCTTATCTTGGTAACTACAGGATATTTGTTTTGAGGGTGGCGACTGCTGCTCTGCTCCTTACCCTTTGCTTGCAAAGTTCAGAGCCCAGTGAATTCAGTTCAGGAGACACACATAGCTTTGGGAACTGGGCTGTGCTATTGCCACCATCTGCAGTGTTATGAACACCATTTAAAGCTCTGAGTGCTGGGTTTGCTGACCTAAAGGAGCAGAAGAAGTAAGTGGACTAAAGGAAAACATCTGCAGCTACTAGAGTCGTACAGCATCTGCAATTTAATTGAACAGGTTGTTCTGCCCAAAGATCAGGGAGCCACAGAATTGTTCTGGTTGGAGAAGACCTCTCAGATCATCGAGTCCAACTATAACCCAATTCTACTGTCCTTCTTGTCCCCAGGGGCCCAGAACTGACCCCAGCATTCCAGGTCTGGCCCCACCAGTGCCAGCACAGGGGACGATCCCTGCCCTGCTCCTGCTGGCCACACCACGCCTGGTACCAGCCAGGATGCTGTGGCCTTCTTGGCCACCTGGGCACACCCTGGCTCACATCCAGCTGATGTCAACCAGCACCCCCAGGTCCTTTAACCCTGGGCACTTTCCAGCCTCTCTGCCCCAAGTCTGGAGAGTTGCCTGGGGTTGGTGTGACCCAAGGGCAGGACCCAGCACCTGGCCATGTTGAACCTCATACAATTGGCCTTGGCCCAACAATCCAGACTGCCCAGGTCTGCAGAGCCTCAACACATGGATCCAGCCTGCATCCAAACGTGGATTTCAGGTCCCTCTGAAAAATAAGTGCAGGGGATAAGCCTCACCTGGGGAAAACAACCTGCCTTATCACGGTGTCTCCCCTGCCAGGCAAATCATCCTCTACACCAGTTCTCTACAATACAACCAGTCAAATTCTTTCAGAAAAATACATCTGCACCTGTGCTGCTGTTATAAAAACAGGAAGCTGTTTCCTTACAGTGTAGCATGAACATCAACTCCACCTGCCAATAAAGTCGTAACGACCCAGAATATGTGTGTTTGTAATTAACACACCCATTTTTGAAGTGGCTGTTGCCTCACGTTTCTTCAGCGAGCAAAGATGATCAACAATTAATTACAGGGAATTGCTACGTGTTGTGTTTCATCTAAACCTCTTTCAAAAATGATTAAAGGAAGGAAACATCACACAGCAAGGATGCAAGTCAGAGGATTTTGACACATTCCCTTTGAGGACACCAAATGGATGCAAATATCTTCCCATTTATTTAGAAAAGTTATCCAATGGCAGCAGGAACAAGAAAGCCTGAGATGCTGCTGTCCCTATGCATTTCAGAGAGTCATAAAATCATCAAGGTTGGAAAAGACCTTCAAGATCATCAAGCCCAACCACCCACCCTACAACCCCCAACCACTAAACCATCTCCTGAAACACCACGTCTGCCTGTTTGATGAACATCTCCAGGGATGGTGCCTCCCCCACCTCCCTGGGCAGCCTGTTCCAAGGCCTCACCACTCTTTCTGGGAAGAAATTGTTCCTAATATCCAGCCTGAATCTTCCCTAGTGCAACTTGACCCTATTTACTCTTATCCTGTCTCTGGTCACCAGGGAGAAGAGCCCAACACCCACCTCACCACAACCTCCTCTCAGGGAGCTGTAGAGAGCAATGAGGTCTCCCCTCAGCCTCCGCTTCTCCAGCCTCAACAGCCCCAGCTCCCTCAGCCTCTCCTCATAAGGCCCTGGCTGTATCTAGCACTAAACTGCTCCAGGACACTGACCAACAAATCAAACATCACCCTGTTATAAACCATTTGTGTTCAAGGTTCACCACCTTGCAAGTATTTCTGTAGTTTGCACAGGAAAAGCCTGTGACTTAACACACCTCTAGAGCATAAATTACTCCAGATCTTCTTCTTGAAGGTCATTCACTTATTGCATCCCAGGAGAGTTGAGAAACACGTTAAATCTTTTTATGCTGCACACATTTGACCTTCCTGAACTTAGTAACTGACACATATGCAGGCAAGATGAGCCAGTGCAGTAGCAGGGAAGAGGGTGCCTGAAGAACCAGGTATTCAGCTTTGATTTAACCAGTGTGGAGCAAACAGCTGCCTCAAATGCAGACTAATAGAAAAGCTTTCAACACAGAATCCTATGCACTGCAGTGCCTGCATTCCTTGCTTGAATTTTTCTCAGATCTTCTCCAAAACAACTCTCCCATTCCTGGAGGTCAAAATTTTCTGAAGATGGAATTTTATCAGAGAACTGGGCTCCCCAGTTAAAGAGGGACAGGGATGTACTGGAAAGAGTCCAACAGAGGCTACAAGGACGATGAAGGGACTGGAATATTTGATGAGGAAAGACTGAGAGACCTGGGGCTGTTTACTCTTGAGAAGAGGGGACCTGATGAATGTCTACAAATACCTGCAGGGTGGGTGTCAAGAATGAGCCAGTCTATGTTCAGTGGTGCCTGTGACAGGACAAGGGGAAAAGGCACCAAGTGACAACACAGGAAGTTCCACCTCAACATGAGGAAGAACTTCTTTCCTGTGAGGGTGACAGAGCCCTGGGACAGGCTGCCCAGAGAGGTTGTGGAGTCTCCTTCTCTGGAGATTTTCAAGACCCATCTGGACACGTTCCTGTGTGATCTGCCGTGGGTGTTCCTGCTGCAGCTGGGGGGTTGGACTTGATGATCTTCAGAGATCCCTTCCAACCCCTATAATTCCAAGAACTTCCCCGACCTGAGACAGCATTCTGACAGCAGTGGGAATGGCTGCCTCACCTAGAGACCACACTCTGAGCCTCCTCCTTCCAAAAAATGCTGAAGTTGCCAAGACCAACACTGTCTGTCATGCTGCTAAGGGTTCAGCTGGCACCCACTGCCCCAGGTCTGCCTAAAGCCTGTGCCCTCTCCCACTTGTGAGAGCATCTGGACAAGCTCCACCAACTCCTGGATCAAAAAAATAATTAAAAAAAAAAGAAAAAGAACAAATCGTGCCTTAAGGATATTTTTTATTATTATTTTCATGTAAAGAAAGGAATCAAATATTATTTTATTCCACTAAAAACCACATCCTTCCTGGTGAGCAACTTAGCAACAAATAAATACCACTATTTTCTAAGGACTGGTTTTCTGTGTACTCGAGCAGAGCTGATTTTATGACAGAACATGCTCCAAATTCCTTGCTAGGGCATCTCCTAAACCACAGGCTCTTCTCCTGAATGACCTCTGTGGTCTCTGATACAGGACACAGAACTGAGGAAAGGAAAAGAGATCTTGTTGTGCTTTGAAAAATTAAAACAATCATCTTTCAGAAATTCTCACTTGAAATTACCCTCAAAAGGATTCTTCCATTTTTCCTACTAAGAAAAAATCTGAACAAACTGTAGTCATTCTGGCTTGTTCATAGTGAGAAAAAAATAAAAAGAGGTGGGACATACCAGCACCCCAAACCTGGATATGAAGACACCTTCCTATTGCCTTGTCTTTGAGGCACAAGCTCTGGGCATGCTGCAGCTGCAACACTGAGCCAAGCAATAAATTCAAGTTAATCAAAGATGACAAGGTCAGCAATCCCATGATCACAAACATTCACATGGTTGTCAGAATTTTATTCTAAATAATTTAGCATGGGTCTGTATAATGCAGGAGTCCTCTAAGATGGATACAAGTCTATGTGTGATGATTTCACAAGATAGGTACACAGCAGCAGAAGAGATTTTAGAAACAGAGATTCCTAGAATCATGGAATGGTTTGAGTTGGAAGGGACCTTCAAGATCATCAGGTTCCAACCCCCTGACAGGGGCAGGGACACCTCCCACCAGACCAGGCTGCTCCAAGCCCCATCCAACCTGCCCTTCAACACTGCCAGGGATGGGGCAGCCACAGCTTCCCTGGGCAACCTGGGCCAGGCTCTCACCACCCTCACAGGCAAGAATTTCCTCCTCATGTCTCACCTCAATCTCCCTCTTCCAGTTTTCATCCATCCCCCTCATCCCATCCCTCCCTGCCCTTGTCCCAAGTCCCTCCCCAGCTTTCCTGGAGCCCCTTCAGGCCCTGGAAGGTGCTCTAAGGTCTCCCTGGAGCCTTCTCTTCTCCAGGCTGAGCACCCCAACTCTCCCAGCCTGTCCCCAGAGCAGAGCTGCTCCAGCCCTCCCATCATCTCTGTGGCCTCCTCTGGACTCTCTCCAGGAGGTTCTTATGTTGGAGAAAACTAGATTCAGATCTAGTTTTCTTCCATTTCTCTAAAACATAGCTAAAAGCCTCTTTCTCTATGTTACATATTAGGAAACACTAAAAAAAGATCAGTGATGATAGAAGGATCAGTACCACATCAATACACAAATGTTTCCTTAGTTGTCTGCTGACGGCTGCAGCTCTGAAGGCTGATTCCATATGTTAGCAGAAATCAGTCTTTATAGCTTTAACCCAGAAACAAACTCCAGCCCTCATGATTTCAAAGTTGCTACCAAACTCTCCAACCTACAACTGTTCTGGGAGTGACTGCAAGGAGCACAATAGAATAAATGTCAGCCCAGCAAGGTCTTCAGCATCACGAAGCCCCCGGGGGGCCTGTCCCTCAGGCTGCTTCTTTACCCTCTCCATGTGCCATTGATTTCAACAAACACCAGCAGTATGTTTTGTGCTCCAGTCACAGACCCTTCTAGAGGAGTTACAGCACAGTTCTGCAGGTAACCCAACGTCTAAGAGTACCTGAGTGAAAGTAAAATCATTTCCAACCCAATACAGACGTGAATCTCCCTTGAGAAGCAACAAGCATCTCCTGTCACTGAGCTAGCGGCAACACCATCCAAATGAGACTCAAATAGCAAATAAAGAAACTTTAAAGTATTAAACCATTTATACCACCTAAACCAGCTATTATTTCTAAACATCACGAACTGTTACACAAGTTGCAGCTATGACAAAATGTAATAGTCCTTAAAGAAAAACACAAGCCTCTGTCAAGGATCATGACCAACATCCACGCTCCTGTATCAATATTCATCCCAATGGGGTTCATCCATCACGAGTTCCTCCTTGAAAATCTCAGACTTCCTCCCAGGTTGCATGAGCAAAGCTGCAGCCACACAGAGCTGCTTAGCTTCCTACACCCCTTCTCTGCACAGGTCTGCAGTCTGGTCCAGCAGAAGCCCAGCTCCTTCTGATTCAACAGCTTGACACTGGCTGGAAGAAGGCACAGAAACCACCCGACCTTTTTACATCCCTTTGAGAACTTATTCCCAATGAGGTTCAAAACCATTAGCTCCAGACAGCACCAGTCAACTTCCAGAGCTTCAGTCCTGGTACAAGGGATCCATAACCAGCTATGGACACAACCAGGCAGCTTTATGCCCTTCCCTCTTCTGTAGATGTTGGCTGATGCTTTGGCAAAGCTCAGTGCTATTTTTGCAGGCCTGATGATTATGATACAGAAACAGATACAGAATAAATTATACCAGAAACAGCCATTACTTCTCATCATCACAAACTCTTTTTCCTATAAACTTCAATTACTGCTAAACACATCTCCTTGTGATTGAGGAAACCCAGTGCAATTAAGGGAGTGGAGTCACACACCTGAAACAGTGCTAGACATTGAATAAGAGCTGGCTTATCTGTTGTCTAAATTATTTAAAACATTACTAGAAGTTTAAAGGCTTTGTCACTCTTCTACAGCAGGAAAGCAATTTGTTTCTCTCGATAACTGTAAACATGCACAAATCAAATCACAGGAGTCCAATAAAAGAGGCTGAGCTCTGAACTGCATTGCAGGATATCTTCTCAGGCCAGAAGTCATCCCTGAATCTTCCTCCACCCGTTCTCCAGGTTTCAGCACCTTTTCAAAATGCTGACAACAGAACAGCAGCAGTGTGGCAGCACCAAGCTCCCCTGTTGTACCTAGAGGTATCACACACTCCCACCCTCCTACCTGCTCTTCCTTATTTATAACAACAAGGGTCCCAGCAGCTCCAAAGCCACATCCCAACCATGTGCTGTCACCTGCCCACCCTGACCCCCACCTCCTCCTCACAGCTCCTGCCATCCCACCTGCAGGCTGGAGCCAGCAGGCAGCTTGTGTGTTAATTTACAACATCCAACACACTGCAAAGTTGGATCAGGCTCAGGAAATGGTATTGGACACTTGGGCAAGAACTCTCCCTGCAGCATTAAATCATCTGATGTTCTGCAACAATTATATTTGTAGACAAATCATGAAAACCCCAAATAGCAAGATGCCTCCTGTTAACCCAAGGAAAGGATCACCCACCTTGAACAGCCACATTACAAGGCAGTGGAGCTTCAGTCTTTCACTTAAATTTGTATAAATCCCCCCTTTCCTCCACCAGGCTTCCAAGTCAGCCGAATACAAGCACATTTTTTCAGGTGTTTCGTAGCAGCAGGACAAATGGAGTAGGGGGTGAGACAAAACCACTGCAGCCAGACTGGTCTGGGCTACAAGGAGTCTCAGAACAACGTTTGTTATGGCTGATGAAAACACTGGTCTCCCATTTCTGGCAACAAAATGCTGAAAAAAAGCTAAGTCAAAACACACAGATTTCTCCTAGGTTAGTGGGGAGGATCTGTGCAAGCAAAGAGTGAAATGAAGAGAAAAGGTGTAAGGCAGAAAGTGAGAACAGATATCTGGAGCAGGGACAGAAGCAGAGCTCTTATGAAGAGAGATCACTAAACATGAATTTTTTTCTCAATTAATCAGCAGCATTTCAGAGGTGGCACCTCAGCAGATACAGCTTGTCCTGGGGCCAAATTCCTCCCCATGGCTCCAACCTCCACTGCTTTGCACCACATCACTGCACCACCTGTCCTTTTGTCCACCAGACAAACCATAATACAAAAAAAACCAAAAGAAAACCTGTTCCTCATGATCTCAATCACTGAACTGCTTAGCTAAGGCAGAAGATTTCAGCCTGAAGCAGATGTGACTTTCAAGAGCTGATATCAGAGACCAGCAACCCAACTGCGTCCTGCAGCACCTGGAGATGGACCTCTGGAAACTGAGGGGACACACAAGGCAGTGCAAGAAGTGATGTGACAGGCAAGACTGGTCCTTCACATTTTAAGGCCTTTTTGGCTGCTGGCTGATCTTACCTAATCCATCCCTGAGAAGGGATTTTTTTATTATAAATAAATACATAATAAAATCACCGCACAACCCTTAGGATGTGTTTTAACAGTTTGGACCCACGTCCCAGCACAGTGCTCGGCTGGTGCCCACCAGGCAGAGGAGTCTATGGGGCCTCAAAGGACCCTACAAACCTGCTCCATATCCCACAGCACCGAGGGGTCACCTCAGAGCATCCTTAGGGGACTCCAAAATCCTGCCACACATCCCATGGGGACAGGGATCATCCAGCCTCAGGGAGGCCCTCAGAGGAACCCACAACCCTGCGCCCCATCCCAGAACACCAAGGGGTCACCCCATCCCCACAGCATCCTTCGAGGACCTGGCCCCACAGTGCACAGGGAGAGGGGTCACTGCAGCCTCACAGCCCCCCTCAGGGTACCCTAAAACCCTGCCCTGCTCCCCAAAGGACCGGAGGGCTGCTGCAGCCTCACAGCACCCTTAGGGGCCCCTAAATCCTGCCAGCAGCTCCGAACGACGACGAGGGCTTCACAGCACCCTTAGGGGAACCCACGGTCCCACCCCACATGCCGTAGGGAGAGGGGTCAGCCCAGCCTCTTGGTGCTCCTGAGGAGCCCTAGAAGCTCAACCCAACACCACCCAGGAGTCACCACAGCATCACAGCACCCCAAGGACACCCTAAAATCCTGTCCTGCATCCCGCAGAGCCACTGCAGCCTCTCAACACCCTTCGGGAACCCTAACTCCAGCTGCACAAACCCAGGGAGAGGGGTCACCCTGGCCTCAAAGTGCTCCTGAGGGAGCCCCACGGGCCTGCCCCACACGCCACATCACCAAGAGGCCACTTCATCCCCGCAGCACCCCTGGGGGACCCTGAAATCCTGTTCCACAGGGAAAGGGTTCACCCCGGCCTCACAGCCCCCTCAGGGCCCCCGGCACCACTGGGGGGGTCACCACAGCCTCACAGCACCCTCAGGAGACCCCAAACCCCCTCCCCAAAGGCTGAGCGGCCACCCCGGCCGCGGGGCTGCAGGACGTCACCGAACCCCGGGCCCGGCGCAGGGGCAGAGGCGGGCGGGGCCGGGCCGGGCCGGGCCGAGCAGCAGGGCCGCCCCGCTCCTCACTTACCCGCCCCGCCATCTTGCCGCTCCCGGCCCGCAGCGCCGCAGCCCCGACCCGCGGCCAGCAGGGGGCGGCGCCGCGCAGGCGCCCTGGGGAGGGTGGGCGGGGCCCGGAGGCAGCGGGGCGGAGACTACACGGCCGGCGGCCTCGGATTGGCCCTTCCACCCTCGGCGGCCTCCCAGCGCCGCCCGCCCATTGGTCTAGCTGCAGGGGGGGCGGGCGTTCTGCGGCACGTCAGCTGGAAGCGCTGCTGGGATTGGCCGGTTGGGCCGTGCGCGGCGGTGTGGGCGGAGCCGCGGGTTCCTCACGGGGGGCGAGCGGAGGCGGAGCCGGGGGCTGCGGGGGGGGGGGGGGGGGGGGGGGGGGGGGGGGCTGTGCGGGGTTTGGGGACTGCGGTGCGGGGCTGCTGGGGCTGTGCGGGGTTTGCGGGCGCTCCCGTAGCGGGCCTGGCGGCGGTAGCGCCCTCAGCCCGGGTACCGCAGAGCCGGCCTCGGGCGGGCCGGGGGCTGCGGACACGCTCGGGGCCAGGCCAGGCCGGTCTGTGCCCGGGGCGGTCTCGGGGGGTCAGTGCCCCGTGCCCGCCCCGCGCTGCGCGGGCCGGGTGGGGACGGAGCCCCCGGACCCCGCGCGTCTCTGGGCCCCGGGGCACGGAGGCCCGAGCAGCGCCCGGTGAGCCGCGTTACAAAGCGCTTTGTGCAAGGAAGGGACCGTAAGACCCGTCCAACTGCTCCAAAGGGGCCGCGTGTCAGCGCAGCGGGTGCTTCAGGGGGGCTGCTCTGGCCGCCCCCAGTAACACGGGGACTTCCCTTTAGTCCTGTCAGTGGTAACTGGCTCCTACTAAGGGCAGGGCTTTATGCTCTGTGCTACAAGCCACAGGTTTATGTGAGCCAGAAAGCCACAGAAGAGGCTTAGAGCTGCTTCTCCTTTCTCTGCACATGTCAAAGCCAGCAGTGAGCCTCAGCCCTTGGCGGGGGGCTGGGAGGTTCGGGAGCTGGTTGCCCACAACAGTGTCCTGCTCACTGCAGCTCTTCTCCTGGGGCTGCTGTAACCTGGGCCCTTTGGGCACTTACTGAACTTTTGCAGCCAAAGCTCTGCATCTGGAACCCAACGGGGCATTTATCTGAATAGTTCTTCACTCTGAAGAGCAACAGATCATCCTGGATAAACTGCCTCTTGCTGAGAGATTAAAGTAACTCACTGACAGAGCTGCATCCCCCTGTGAAATGTTCTGTGGGAGAGCAAGATTCCAGTTGGAGTCATTAGTCTTGACTTTGCTTTGAGGGGGGACAGCAGCAAACACTTGAGTCCAGAGCAGGGTTCAATTCTGCCTCCAGAGCGAACTGTGAGGTCAGGAGGTTTGGGAGATTTGGGACTTGGGCTCTTCTCTCAAGTGAATAATGACAGGACCAAAGGAAATGGCCTGAAGCTGCACCAGGGGAGGTTTAGACTGGATATTAGAAAGAATTTCTTTACCCACAGAGTGGTTGGACATGAACAGGCTGCCCAGGGAGGTGGTGGAGCCACCATCCCTGGAAGTGCTGAAAATCAACACAGATGTGGAGCTGAGGGACATGAGTTAAGCACTGAATGGGTAGACGAGGTTATGGTTGGTGGATGTAGGTTATGGTTGGACTTGATGATCTCCAAGGTCCCTTCCAACCAGGATGATTCTGCGATTCTGTGACAGCCCAGAGATCGATCCAGGGAGTGAGACTTGGCACGACAGAGCCTGGCACGTTACCCTCCTGCCCAGGGCTCTGACATCATCTTAAAATATCAACACTGATTTTAACTGCTAGTTTGTTGCCTTCAACAGGCAGCAATACCCTCTCTAACCCAGTTGGAATGTTTGTGGAAACCTGTGGGACACCGACACGGTGGGCCAGAGGGGTCAGCACTGCAGGCCAGGGCTGTACCTGTCGTGGGCAGTTCAGAACAGGGCAAGGATTCAGGAGGATTTGGGTTCCATTGCTGCTCATGCTGCAGCTGAGTGGAGTTTCTCCAACTGTGTCCCTTCCTTAGCAGAAACCACCATATCAGGGAAACATCTCGGAAAAGCAGTTGTTAAATACTGGAAATCACCCCTCAGCCCTGAGGAGGTGACTGGTGCACCCTGCAGGAGCCTGGTGCTGCTGCACCCCCAGCAGCGGCTGAATTATTCCCTTTTGGGTGGATTCTTGCAGCTCTGAGCTTTCCAAATCTCTGCTGTGAGGCCTTGAAGGAGGCTTCTGCAGAAAAAAGATGCAGCCTCTGAATCTGTAGGGAAATGGTGACTTGAGGGGACAGTGAGGCTGGAGCAGCCAGGCTCCCCATTCAGTGGGGGGAAATGGTGTTGCACCATTCCAGGTAGGGGGGAGAGAGTGGAAAGGAAACCTCCCCAGACCCAGTGTGAAGGTCATGTCAATTCCTCTTCAGACCTGGGAGCAAAGGGGAGCCCAGAAGCCCCGGCTTGGGCCTGATCTCCAGCGGGACATGTCTGCCCGGGTGACAGGACTGCACCTCGGGGGGCTCTGAACTGAGGCAGTGCCTCCGCCAGGGCATGACCCACAGCTCTGCCCCACAGCTCTGCCCACAGCCAGCCCCACAGCTCTGCCCCACAGCTCTGCCCCACAGCTCTGCCCCACAGCCAGCCCCACAGCTCTGCCCCACAGCTCTGCCCCACAGCCAGCCCCCAGCTCTGCCCCACAGCTCTGCCCCACAGCCAGCCCCACAGCTCTGCCCCACAGCTCTGCCCCACAGCTCTGCCCCACAGCCAGCCCCACAGCTCTGCCCCACAGCCAGCCCCCAGCTCTGCCCCACAGCCAGCCCGTCCCCAGGGCAGGGAAGGAGGGCTGAAGCAGGGGGACAGCGCACGCCGTGGAGCCACCAGCTGTGCTGTCAGCCCTCTGCGTGCCCGTGATCTGCTCCTGCCAAACCTCTGGCTTCCAGCAGACACAACATCTGCATCCTGAGTCCCAGGCGGTGGGGCTGGGCAGGCACCAGGCCGGGATCCGACCCCCGGGCTCGCCCCACTGACCTCCCTGTGAACCTGCCGGCTGGGAGTGAGAGCGTGAGAAGGCTGGAGGCTCTGAGAGCTGCACCGCAGCACCAGTGCCCCAGTTCATGCCAATGTATGCCTCTACCATCATGAAGTGATCTGCCTTTATCTGCCTAAATAGAGACAGCAGCTAAAGTGATGTTTCCATAAAAAAAGCTTAAGAAGTGAAAAGCTTGAGAAGTGAAAACAAGCGTATGGCTTGGCTTCAGGGCTTCTAGGTTTTCCTTAGTCCTTTTGAGTGAAAACAGCAATATTCTCATGCTTGACAGATCATCTAAGCCAGCAGCAAGGATGAGAAGTATCTTAAACAAGAGCTGGCGATGCAGAGACCCCACTTCTTGAACAGGGCTCCCTCTTCCATCAGGTTTGCTGTGGTTTCCCATTCCAGCCCAGCAGCCCTGGGGCTGCGGGGCACCCTGGGCTGTTGGCGCAGCCCAGCACGCCCTGCTGCCCGCAGCCCCAGCCCTCCGGCAGCCCCAGCCCTCCCGCAGCCCCAGCCCTCCGGCAGCCCCAGCCCTCCGGCAGCCCCTGCCCTCCCGCAGCCCCTGCCCTCCGGCAGCCCCAGCCCTCCGGCAGCCCCTGCCCTCCGGCAGCCCCTGCCCTCCCGCAGCCCCAGCCCTCCGGCAGCCCCGGCAGGAGCTGGGCGGGAGGGAGCCGAGGGCAGCCTCGCTGACAGGCCCTGAGGGGTGAAAGGGCCCGGGGCTGCTCAGGCGGTGCCGGTGCCAGCCGCTCGGCTCCCACGGGCGCTCCGGCCCCGCTGCCCCGGGAGCTGGGGCGGGAAGGGCCGGTCCCGCCTCAACTGCCCCGGCAACGCCTCCAGGTGAGCAACGGCCCGCGGGCGCTCATTGGTGGGAGGGTGAGCGAGGTGATTTTTCATTGGCTGGCAGCCGGCGGGCGGCGGCCAATAGCGATACAGCCCCGGAGCCGTCAGGCCAGCAACAGGCTCTCGACTTCTGGTGTCCGCGTGGGGCAGCCAGCGGGTCACGCGGCGCGGGGCGGCACGTGGCGGCAGGGCGGCTCCTGATTGGCCGGGCAGCGCGAGGCCCGGCCAATCGGCTGCGCGGGCGGGGCGGCCGTTGGCCCGGCGCGAGCCCAACGGTCGCCGGTCGCCTCAGCCGTCCCGCCATGGCCGCGCGCGGGAGGGGCGGCCCCGCGCGCCGCCGGTAGCCGGTGTCGCCCATGGAGGTGAGGGCCGGGCCGGGCCGGGCCGGGCCCTGCAGGGCGGCTCGGCCTGTCGGGAACCCGGCGGGGGGCCGGAACGGGCCTGGGGCTGGGCTGGGCCCTGCAGCGCAGCGCGGCTCTTCCTGTCAGAAACCCAACGGGTGGCCGAGGCGGCCTCGGGGCTTCATCTGGTAACCGAGCAGCGCTGAGGCTGGGCCAGGCTTCACACCCTCCCCGCCGTGGTGTGGCTGCTGCCACGAGTGGGTTTTTCCTTAGTGCTGCGTTGCCTTCCTGTGTGGGGCCGCCCGAGGCCATCTAGAGCTGGGCCTGTCTTGTGGTAGTTAGCACGGTTAAACTGAGTGTCAGAAAACACACTTCAGTGTCCTCAACAAGTTCCATTTAGGGCAGAAAATGAGTGTGTGTGGCTCGGTGCGGTGGGGGAGGGGTGTCACAAATGTGTAGCAGCTCCTACCTGTGTGTTTCATTGCAGACCATGTAGGTGCTAGGTGGCCTTTCTAAACAAGATAACTGAGGAGAAAATGTGGCAGAATTAGCGTAAGAAAGTAAGCTGTGCTCCACGCTAATTCTGACTTTGCCTGTTCACAGGTTGGTAAAATGTGTCTGAAAAAAAAACTGTGTTAATGCTTCAGTGTAACTGCAGAGTAAACTAGAAGGAAGATTGTGCTGTAGGCCACATATGTTAGATGTAGAGTCTGTGTTCATCCTGAGGTAGCTATGGAAGAACATCTTTACAGGAGAAGATCTTACTCAGAAGGCTTTTCAGAACACTGGTCTTGTGAAAGTTGAACTATTTTCTGAATTTAATAAGCATTTCAAGTGAGCTGCTATGGTAATAATTTAACTGTTATGCAAATAGCTTCCCTTTTATTTGTGAGCTAAAGCGTTTTTTGGTTAGTCAGTTCTATTTGAACTTGAAATTTTCCATGTGTACCTCACCTTCCTGAGGAAAAGAAGAAAATATGCCTAACTTTTTGTTTTGTTTTCATTCCTTGCTCCCACTGAGCATCTAGTTCCAAGTGCTTCCAGGTTGGTGATGGGGAGAGGGGTGTTTCTTATGTGGAAGTTGTTTCTATTCCACCAGGGCAGGTTTCCACTGTAGCTCCCAGTGTGTGTATTACAGCAAAACGCTAGTTCCTAAAATCTGAAATTGCACATCCAGGCAATTCATGTAACTTAAACTATGCGACAGGAGCAGTGATGAGCAGAAGGCTAAATGACTTGTCTGCTGGTGAAAGGGATGATAATTCTCCCATTTCTGTGGCTGATGCTCCTTTGTGGTGGTTCAGCTGTTTGGAAGATCAGCTGGTGGAACTGGAGAGAATTTGGGTCTCCTCTTCATCTGGGCTTTCTCTGCCTCTAAACACCTTGTGAATTCCTTGTATTTGGTGGGTTAACCTTTTCCATAAAGGCAAATCTGAAAGTGCTCTAATGTCAATGCATAGAACGAATGAAGTTCAACAAGAACAAGGGTAGAGTATTCCATCTGGGGAAGAAAAACCCCATGGATCAGTACAAGTCAGGGGGTGACCTGCTGGAGAGCAGATCTGGGGAAAAAGACCTGGGGGTCCTCCTGGCCAGCAAGCTGACCATGAGGCAACAACATGCCCTGGTGGCCAAGAAGGCCAATGCCATCCTGGGGGCATCAAGAAGAGCGTGGCCAGCAGGTCAGGGAGGTTCTCCTGCCCCTCTTCTCTGCCCTGGGGAGGCCCCAGCTGGAGAACTGGGCCCAGTTCCGGGCTGCCCAGTTCCAGAAGGACAAGGAGCTGCTGGAGAGAGTCCAGCCTGGGGCACTGAGATGCTGAGGGGGCTGGAGCATCTGGCTGTGAGGAAAGGCTGGGAGAGCTGGGGCTGCTGAGCCTGGAGAGGAGGAGGCTGAGGGGGGATCTGCTCAGTGCTGATCAATATCTCCAGGGGGTGGCAGGAGGATGGGGCCAGACTCTTGCCAGTGGTGCCCAGTGACAGGACAAGGGGCAATGGGCACAACCTGGAGCCCAGGAGGGTCAACCTAAGCATGAGGACAAACTTCTTTGCTGTGAGGGTGGCAGAGCCCTGGGACAGGCTGCCCAGGGAGCTGGTGGAGTCTCCATCCCTGGAGACATTCCCAACCCTGCTGGATGTGTTCCTGTGGGATCTGCTCTAGGGGATCCTGCTCTGGCAGGGGTTGGACTAGATGATCTTTAGAGGTCCCTTCCAACCCCTGACACTCCGTGATTCTGTGTAATTAATTCCTGGAGAACTCAGGTGGTGGAAAATCCACAGGTAAATTAAAGTTCCGTGAATCTGTGATAAGTGAATGCTGGTATAAAATCTGCAGCCCTCAGGTCTCTGTCTAATTATGTCCTTCTACCCCTTTTTTCTCCTTGTCTCGTGTAGCCCAAGGTCACGTTCCGAGCTGGCAGTTGCTGCTGGAGCAGCACTGAAGCTGGCGGGAGGCTGAGTGATGCGTTCAGTAATGTGATGACAGGCTCTGGCTCACTCTATGGTTGCTACAAATCACAGGTTCTCTTGATTATAAACAAATTTTTAATATCTGTTTAGGAGTTGGGGTTGCTGTCCTGGTTTGAGCCAGGATGAAGCCAATTTTCCGTTTACTGTTTTTTTTTTTTTCCTTATTGTCATTGGTTTAATTGCCCATTTTGAGTCAAATTGTGACAGTTGCTTGTAAACAAAATGGTAAAAAAAATTTGCAATACAGTTTCTTATGCTCATGAACACCAATCACTGTGTTTAATTTATTCAAGATAAATCTCCGTCATAATAATGTTCATCAGGAAGGACAGACTTTAATCCAGTCACAGATGAAGCAGTATGTGTTATTTAGTAAAATGGTATTTCATAGACTCAGTGAATGGTTTGAGTTGGAAGGCACCCTTGTTCTGTGTGCATGAACAGTTGCAGACAAAGTGAGGAGAAATTACTACTTTTAGGAAAACTGGGAGGTCACTAGGAAGGAGGAGTTTAGGTGTTCCAACACACACTTCTGTGACATACAGAGGTAGAGTACAGAGGTGGAGTCCAAATATGAGCAGGGGGTTCTTTGTCCTGGCATTTCTGCTGCTCACTGTTAAGTACATCAGGTCTCTTTTAATTTTGTCTTTCATAGCTATCAACTTTCACCAAGCTAAAAGACTTTACTTATTATTACTTAGTCTATCCAAGACTCATGTGGTTTTGTTCTTCCATGTCTTTCAGTCCAGCCACTGGGCATCTTTATTACTTACAGAAGTATTTTACAAACATGGGGAACCCCTGTCCATCACTGGGCAGGACACCTGATGAGGAATAAAACCTAGACTGCTTTGCTCTGTAAAGGGTTAGATCACATCTCTTTAACATTTAACCCTGTGAAAACACCTGTTAATTTTTTCAGTTACTAAGAGCTAGGTAAGCATATTGCATTTAAACCAAACAAGCAACTGCTCCTTTTCACTTAAACTGGGTTGACAGCCTTTCCTGTCGAAAAGAATTGGCTGTGGGCTTTTTTCAGCAGCTGAAGCAGGCTGCAGTGCCTGGGGGGAAGAGGTGGCTTCTGACTTTCCTTGGTGACCATCCCTGAGGAGCTGGTGCAGCCCGTTCAGGCTGACATGGCCCAGGGTTCTTACTCATGTAGGTGCACTGGGCAGTTGTCACTAGCAGAGGTTACTGACCTGCTTGCTGGTCACTCCAAGGGAACTCAGCTACAGCCACGTAGAATGATGAAATGACAAGTTGGTGTATTTAATATTAAAACCAATGCTTTTGTTTTACATAAAATACAGAATGAAGAAAATGTAGAGCTCCCTCAGACCTACAGTTCTTCCCTTTCAACATCCGAGTTTCCTGTGCCTGTGGACTCTTCCCTTTTGTATGCACCGTGGTCTACCTGTGGAGATGACACTAAGCAGCCTGCTGCTTCTCAGATGAATGTGAAGTCCAGGTAGTCATTTTTGACAGAGAGAATGCATGTCATGAAGGGCATTTATTTTGTATGTTTATTTTAACCTATTAATTATTTTGAATTAACTAAATGTTTTCATTAATATGCAATTTGTTTTGAGGATTCAACCCGAAAGGAATGATTATGGCAGTGAAACAGATTTATATGGACTTGTGTCCAACATCTTGGAAGAACAAGACAAATCACAGCCATGTTGTGCTGAGGGGTGAGTGTGTTGCTGTGCAAGTGCTGCTGCCGTCCTCTTCCCTTACAAAAACTGCCCTCCCTGCTCTCCCCATCTGGGTTCCGTTAGTCAGCTTGGCATCTGCTGCTGGCAAGTCCTCCTGCTCTTCATGGTTTCCCTTCATTCTCCCTTGTCTTCTAATGTGTCTAATGTCTTCTAATATATATGTCTTTAAATATTTCTAATACTTGAAAGTTTTCTCTGTGTACTCAAATTACATGGTCGTTTCTGGCTTTTGAGTATTTACAGAACTTTTTAATTGGCATTTTTTAAAATAAGTCCCTAACAAGCATTGTAAAAATGCTGTATTCAAGTACATCTCCTTGAATGTATACCTTGGCCTGTTTTTGTTTTAGATAAAGATTGAATTCCATTGTTAGGTTTCTCAATTAATTTCAATTCACAGGAAGAAAACATAGAACAGGGAATCATACTCTTAGGCACTTTCCTGACCTGGTAGGAGTGAAGAACTCTGTGCAAAATGAATGTCCTGTTGTTAGTGCTACCAAGGCATATCTAAAGGTCAGATTTATTATGCCCGATTCTAGCACCAGAAGCAGCCATTAGAAAGGCATAACTTGACACACAGGGGTTCAGATCCAGGGTTCCTGGGACACTTGGAAAGTGCACAGTCTTGTGCCTGAACCCGAGTGTTCTAGGTCTAAGGGACAAGAAAGGGAACCGAGTTCTCAAGGTTCCCAAGCCAGGCACTGCTCTTCCTTTCTGTCTCAGAATCATAGAATCCTACAATGGTTTGGGTTGGAAGGGACCTGAAAGATCATCTAGTTCTAACCCCTCTTCTCCCCAAATTCCAATGATTCCTGGATGTGTACTGAGTGATGATGCTGAAGTGAGGGAAAATTTGAGGGAGAGTCAGTCTTGATCAAGAGGTGACTCTCAAACTCCTTTGCTTCAGGCGATTAAGGTTGGATTTCTCTCTTCAGTACTGCCGTATTTGGCTGTGACTGTAATGACTTCCAGGCACCATTTTTCACTTTTCGGCTTTCCTTGACACTCAGTGATTGATTGCCCTATGTTAATTTGTGGTAATTAGTGGAAGGACAGGAAATGTGCTGAGATGCTTATTCTTGATTTACCTGCAGGAAGCAGTGTAGGCCAGTGTAAAACACAGGAGATTCTGAAGCAATAAACAAAATGATACAGAGAAGTGTTTTGTCTGGAGTGCTAGGACATGGCTTTGAAGCATACGGGTAGTTTGTGAAGTATGGTTATTTTAACTTGCTGCTTGGCCAGCAGTTTTTCAGTGGTGATGGACAGTAAATCTCTTGGCTTGATTGATGGATGATCATTTGGTATGTGCCCATCACCTGCAGCTTGAGGGCATTGCAGGAGCTCCAGAGGTATGTGGGTGGGCTCAGACCTGACAGAATTAGTTTTCTCAAGGAAAGGAAACTGCAAAGGTGGCAGTAGTGGATAAGAGCTGGTTGGGAGGGAGGTATCATGGAATCAGTCGAGAGAACTGGGTGGGGGAAGAATTGCATGTTTCAAACCTGTTCCTGGGTTTGGGGATGGAAGAGCAGCACTACAAATGGGAATCTAAGGTGTGTTTCTTGTGTTTCAAGGAGCTGCCCTTCCAACTTGAAGTCAGTGTGGCCCATGAACGCAACCAGAATCCTAGACCACCATGACCTGTTGCCAGAAACGAAAAGACCAGTGGTTGGAGCTGTCTCACAGCAGGGTTTCTATGGCAGCGAGTCGGTAGCTGGAGCGGAGCAGCAGCACCTGCCGGGCGCTGAGCCCCCGCAGCAGCGGGGGGAGGAGCGTTACCGCGGGCTGGCTGCCGCGGGGCTGGAGGAGCAGGGCGGCTACCCCGCCAGGAGTGATCATGCCAACTGTTGCAACGTGCAGAATAATGAGAATATGAAGACAACACCCATCTATCAGAACTATCCGTTCATAAAAACCACCTTCTCAGGCCCAGCTGGGTATGCAGAAGTCATCAAAGACCCGGCAGCCGATGCCTGCCCTTACGGGAGGGAGAAGGTGTGTCCCAAGGGAGCCGACGCGCAGCCGCACCAGAAGCGGGCAGAAACCTTTCTTTCACAGTTTCACAGATACAATGAGAACACAGATTATAGTAGATACACTGAATATTCTCATGCTGGTAAAGCCAAACCTAACAAGAGCACCAATTGTGGCCTCCAAGAAAATAAAAAGCTAGTAAATGGAAGCATTGAGGCAGCGTCTCTGGACACAGAGCCCTACACTAAATTATTTCAAATTAAATCAGGAACTCAGAAAAAAATAGAAGATACAATATCAGATCAGCAGAACTTCACATTTCCCAAGGCTGTAGGATTTTTATCAGAAAAACAATTTGCAAATGAAGCTTCATTCTGCACTGATTTTGGGCAAAAATTTGACTATGGACTAAAATCTTTTGCAACTTGTTCAGGGAACAGTGACTGTGCAAATGGTGTAGAAAAGCAGCAGTTTTCAAAGTCTGATCTTCAGAATTCTGAATACTGTAAATCACTTCCTGTGTTACCAAACTCAGCAAACCCCTCAGCAGGTGCCTTTGTCAGGCCAGCCTGGATGAACATGCAAACTAAAACCACTACTTCTGCCCCATTTCAGAGTCCAAGTCCTTTGGTGAAACTGAATAATCATCTTCCTGCTTTTCCAAAAAGCTCCAGTCATCCTAATGACTTTTTTCAGTTGTCATCTTCAAATTTCCCTTTAAGCAGTAATTTATTTCACAAGTACTGTCAAGATAATCCTTCATTCTTTTCAAGTCTTGAGTTTGGTTATAACCCCACAGAACGAGCTCGATCTGCTGCTTGCCTGGAAGCACTAGTGAGGGGGGGAGAAGAGAATCTCCTCGAGTATTTAAGTGAAAAGAAACTGAAGCAGCCAAATGGATTCTGTGACAATTACTTAGCTCAGCAGGTTGAGATCCTTGAAAACATGAACAAACAGCGTTTCCAGTCGAAGCCACAGAGTGAGCGTTACGACCTGGAAGGACACAAACACGTGGATGGGTTGTTGCAGAACATGTACCAAGATCTAGTGGAGTCTCAGGGACAGTTCAGTCTCCGGCAGGCGAGCGGAGACACCAACACCAGCAATCCTGGGACTTGCCTGCCAGCTCCTGGCTTGTCCAACAGCTGCCTGATGGGTGACTTCAGGCTGAACCAGCAGCTGGGGTCAAGCACATTCCCTTGGAGATCAGGTCGTCTCCTAGGCCGTTCTGTTCTCCCTCTGATGGAGTCTCATGACATGTTCTCCCACGATGATTTAAAACGCTTCTACCCTTATTTGAATGATAAGATGTATGGTGACAGTTCTTTTCCTGGTTTTGTACCAGCATTTGGATTTCAAAGGCAAGTGAAAAACCGTAGTGGGCCTTCCAGCGAGCTTCATGTTAGACTAGAAGAATGTTATGAGCAGTGGAGAGCTTTGGAGAAAGAAAGAAAGAAGGTAAAAAATTTAAAATCAATTATTATGTCCTATCACAGATTTGATGTAGAGCCCATCCAGCTCTGACCAGTTTGAGGTCGTGGGTAATTCTCACTGTTATGAGCTGAAACGCTTAATGGGACTCTAAAGTTAAAAAGAGTTTGCTTCCCTGTATATTTGGGACTGAAAACAGAAGGTTTTGAAGGTTTGTAGCCTGATCGGGAGCACCGATCTTGTTGTGTTGAAGGTTACATTTCAAGCAGGAATTCAGTGGCTTCTCCAGTCCCTGCGGTGGTGCTGGGGAAGGTGCTGCATGACTTACAAAGCCACATTACAGTTGTTTTTTTTTAAACCACAATAAACAACCCACCTGGAAACTTTGACAGCAAATCCATTAATTATATGTTGAATTGGGACTAAACTTAATCCTTTCAAGAATTAATTAAAATTCTTAGGCCCTATGCTTTTAGTTCTCTCAAGGAGTTCTCACTTCCTCTTTCCCTGAGGTTTTAACCCAAGATGTATCTGAAGGGGCTCTTTTTTCCTTCAGAAAGGAGGCTGAAGAACAGGGTAAGATTAAAACCCTTGAACTATAAAGGGTAGTTCTGTATGGAGTCCTGCTTAAAGCAGTTGCCCTTTTTGGTCATCACGAAGGTTGTCCATTTGAATGTGAAAGCTGCCTTAATGTAACCGATTTAGCTGGTGTTGATACTCAAAAACGTTCTGGAGCTGCGACTTCTTGAAGGGAAGCTTAACTACCTGGGGTGCAAATTAGGCTGCAGCTTTAAGTGGGCCACCACAAGACAGTCTAAGAAACGCTATTTTGAAACAGATTTTGCGAGCTGTAGATTGTTACTGGTGTTCCAGAGTGACACAACGGGATGAGAAGGACTGAACTTCGAAATCTTGCAGTCAGGTTTCAAAGTAATTTTTGATGGCTAATTAAAATAGGGGTTTGTTTTAACAAAGAGCTGTCTGTGATTTGACTAATTCGGACAAAATGAAGGTTGATTGCTGACTTAATTTTATTTTAACTTTGTGGATGAGGTCCACACCTGTTTGTTCCTTCTGTTTTGTCTTGTGATTCTGACTTGCATCCATTTTATTTACAGGCAGAATTAGTGCAGGCTGTAGTCAGAGCGTGAGAAGATCTAGCACTTTGAAACACATTATGTTAGCATAATCACTGTAGTTGAACTGCTTTCAGTAAAGTGGTTTTTCACTTAAAACAGGTGATTGTCTTACCAAATAATTAAATCCTGTGTGCCTGAATCCTCATTATCTGCTTTTAAAAAAAAACCAAAATGGCAAGGGGGAAAAAAAGTCTTATCTGATGTTTCTTCTTGTTTCTGTAATAAAGCACATTTTGCAGCTTACATTCTTAGGGAGTTATTCTTTTGTTTTCCTGCAGACTGAATCAGCTCTTGCTAAGAATTTCCAAGGGAAAAAGGTTTCCAGTGCTAACAACACTCCCATTCCAAGGCTGACATCAAACCCATCAAGAGTTGATCGTTTAATTGTGGATCAGCTGCGAGAACAAGCCAGAGTGAGTTGTAGGATTAAAAAAAAAAAACCCACCAAAAACTATTGAACTTGCCACACAGAACTTAGAGTACAAAGTAAGATATGTAAAATGATCAGAGCAGCTTTTCCCAAAATAGCTTTGTTCTTAAGTGCTGTGCAGGGAATAGCATTTCAGTGTTATTGTTATTATTGTGGTGTTATTATTATCATCAATAACATTTCAGTGTTAGTGCTCTGTGCAGCTGCAGGCTCCAGTGCTGCTGTCCTCAGGGATTGCTGCCTGGCTGAGGCCCTGCCTTGCCTGTGAGGTTCCTAGGGCAGGAGTGAGCATGAGGTGCTACACTCCAGTCACCTGCCTGGCTGCTTGCACAGCTGAGATGTGCCCAACGTTTCAGCTTTTCTGGTTTGAGCAGCTCAGCAAAGAAAGGACCACTATAGATTCACAGTCATTGTATTAAAAAAGTTGCGGGGTGGGGGGGGGGAAGCAACTTTACTGTTAGTGAGACTTTGATATGTATTTGCTTGAGAGTCTCGTGAGGTTTTTTTTTTTAATGCAAAATGGATATTTGATGCAACTCCAGGCAGAATTTCTACATTATTAGTTTGCTGTTTAAGCCAAACAGCCACCACCTGTAGGGCAAGTGTGTCTGGTGTCTCTTGAGCTGCCCGTGGCTCTGTGGCCAGAGAATGGTGCCGGTGAGCGCGGTGGTGCCTCTCTGTGTAGCAGTTCTGCACGGGAGGCTTGGGGGCAGCACCAGCAGAGCTGAGAGGGACTGAACTGGCTCTGCTTGGGCTCCGGAGGAGAAATGTGAGCTGCAAAGGGCAAAGCCAAAGCCCGGCCCTGCCAGGGCTGTGGGATTGAGGGCAGCAGCTGCTTCCTGAGGAATGCTGGGTCCTGGAGGAGCTGGTGCTGCTGGGCTCGGCCGGGACAGCAGCTGTTCCTCTAGCCTCTCACAGGTAGAATAAGCTGTGGAGCCATGTCTGCTTACTGCCTGCTGAAATGGTGTGTGCAACTTCTGCTTTTGTCCTTGGAGCTGAGTAGAGAGTTCAGTGGAAGGTGTGGTAGGCTTTGTGTACACTTCTTAAACTCCTGTGGTATCAACCCCAAAAGAGCAGTGTTGGGGAGTTTCTGCTTTGAGAAGGCCTGCCTGTCCCTGGCCTAATACTGTAAAACCATGCCTAAACAAGGGCTTAATCTTCTCTGGCCATTTCAGGAACCAAGCTTCAGGGTAGGGAACCTCCAACCCTTGTCAAGTAGCAGCTGAAAAGTAGCTTTAAGGATGCTCAAAAGCACAATGGGACTGTTAGACCTGGATTCTAAAATACTTAGTGATGGCCAAAGAGAAACACTGGTACAGTGGAAGTTGAGCTGCCAGAATCTGGGATTAACTTTCAGAGTGTGTTAAATCCTCTTGGTAGTCATGCACTTCAGTTTGGTTTTCTCATCTGAGACTTCCACTTGCAGTTGCTTTCAGTTCCAGAACAAAGCATAGCAGGTGGAGAGGTGACAGCAGCTTTCTTCACTACATCATCAGTAGCTATTAAAACCACTTAATAGTCAGAGAACAAACTTGAAACCACGATCTCCTCTCTATAGAGTGTGTCTCATCTTACTTGTGTCCAAGGAGATGTAAATCCACAGCTCCACTGGAACTGGAGAAGGCCATAGTCACCCCACTGTGGGCTACTCTGAGGCTGGACATTCAGCTTGTCCACTTGAAGCTCTTCTATTCTGACTGGCTGGGGGCAAATTGGCTGCTCCTTATAAAGAGTGGTTTTCACCCAGATAATTGTGGCTGTGCTGAGGGAAGGGGGGAACACAGTGGCCTTGATTCAAAGGAATGCTCTTGGTTATGGAACCACCTCCTGTTACATGGTTGTCTCCAAGTTGTATATACCCATTATTAACTAGGAAGGTGTGTGTCCTCATTTTTGGATATTGTAACTTTGCTGCTGTGTACACCCAGGTATGCTACAGCTTTGGTTTGAAGAAGAAGAAATCCTAGGTAAGAATTTAAAACTACTTCAACTATAATGTTATGAACTGTTCTCAAAAGAAAAGAATGGTTATTGTGAATCTGTTCTTCCTAATCTAGTTAATTGTCTTGTAAGTCTGGATGAGTACAGTGTGAACTCCTGTAACATGTCAAATGTTCATTAGGTTGTGACTTTACTGGGAAAAATGGAGCGTCTCCGCAGTTCTCCCCTTCATGCCAACATTTCTATTGCTCTTGATAAACACTTGGAGGTCATTCATGTAGTGCATTCACGTAGAAAAGATGAAATTGTAAATGCTTCCAATCGACAGAGGCAAGGAGCTCCCAGATGCCAGGATGACAGAGGTATATCCATGCTTATGTACTTTTATAAGGTAGCTGAAAAATTCTGCACAGATTGCAAGTCTACGGAAAAAAATAAATGTGAGGGGTTTTGTGTCAAAGTTTTGATTTCTTTTGCAGTGTCTAGAGCTTTGAGAAAGGCAGACTGTGGAGTTTAGGTGACAGTTTTGAGAGGACACTAAAACTGGGTTTTAGAGATAAGTGGCTTAATTCAATTTAGGGTGTGTTTATTTTAATTAAGAATCTAGCAAGTAATGAGAAGGCAGTGGGGGTTTTTGTAAGGCAGTCTGGGGTGAGAGATGACATTAAACTATTGCCTCTTTCTTCCCCCTGTCCCTCTTGTTCCTGCTCCCCTCACCCCTCTAGCCCTGTCTGTAATCCTACGTAGAAATTCCTTGGTGCCTCCCAGAGACCAAGATGGCCTTGTGTTATGAGTGGATTTCCTCTTCAGGCATGTTCTGTCACAGATTAACATAAACCACAAATCGTATTTGGTCAGAATTGGTTTATTCTTCATGGTATCCAAAATATGTGGAATATTCAGCTTTGTCTTTCACTAGTGCACAGGCAGAACAGCAAATTTCCTGCTCTCTTGGATGTGAGGCAAAATAAATTCCTACTACCTTTGATGCTCTGACTTTGTGTTGGAAGCTCTGTTACATTTCTGAGTTTTCTGCTTACTTCCTGCCTCTCTTTCCTGAATTAGATGGATTCTTTTACTTCTTTGGGGTGTCCCCCCATGCAATTCTGTAATTCTCAAGTTTACTTCAAATGATACACTATAGCAACGTTTCTTTTCACCTGTTCACCCTCATATTTCTCTTCACCTTGATTGAAGCTGATGTGACTTGTTAAGATGAAAAGGAATGTTTTTGGGTGTTAAAGCCCATGAATGTAATTGGCACAGGAGTTACTTGGTGCTGCTTCTTAACAACATCTGGGAGCTCTGTGGAACCCAGTAGTCTGGGAAAGAGAAGCTGTTGGACCTGGAGATCTGCTGTGAAGAGAAGAGCTTTGCACAATGGGGTCTGATTGCTCAGCTAGCAGGGCTGCACCTTCCTTGTCTACCTCATCCTCCACACTGGCTGTCTCTTGTGTCATCTCTTGTGGCAACGGGCGAGGATAATTCAACAGTGGATGGCTGGACACAGTAACTGCATTTGCTGCATGTCTGGGGAGGCCTTTGCAGAATTTCACAGAATCATCCTGCTTGGAAGGGACCTTGGAGATCATCAAGTCCAACCATAACCTACATCCACCAGCTATAACCTAATCTACCTGTTCAGTGCTTAACTCATGTCCCTCAGCACCATATCTGTATTTCTTTTCAACACCTCCAGGGATGGTGACTCCACCACCTCCCTGGGCAGCCTGTTCATGTCTAACCACTCTTGGGTAAAGAAATTCTTTCTAACATCCAGTCTAAACTTCCCCTGGTGCAACTTCAGGCCATTGCAGGAGGTGCTTGCAGCTGTGCCTCTCTCGAGCAGAGCTTGGCAGAGCTTTCTTGTTAAGTTTTGTTTTGTTGAGAAAAGCTCTTCCCTTCCCCAGCACATTTCTATTCCATCTCATCTGATATCAAATATCTGTCTTAGCAGGCAGGACCTGTCTGTTGTGTCTTGTGTTCCAGGAAGCTTGATTTCAATAGAATCCATACATGAGCAGTGGTCTTCTCTTCTCCTAGCTCCCTGGCTTTAGTTGCAACACAGATTTACTTCAGGTGTAAGCAGATGGATATGAGCTGCCTCATATTGGTTGTATCCATGCACCATGTGGATCTGAAAAATTCTACTGTTGCACACTGAAGTTGTGGAACTGTACAAGGTATCTGGCAGCTGTTCATAAATGTTTTGTTTCTAGAAGAAATCTCAATTACCAGACAAAGGGTTTTATGGAGTGTCATCTGTCACCCACAACAACCATCAGACCTTTCAGAGCTCTCAGACCACACCTGTGCTTTGAGGTGTTCCTGGATTTAGTTCCCAAGATCTTTCAGAAGGGTGTAGATGTTATAGATCATCTTCTGAGGGGAGAAAAGACCTCTTTAATGTCTGTAACTCTCAGGCACTTCATTCAGCCGAAGCCTTTAAAACAACTCTTTGCTGTGGCATTTTCTGTTCTTCCCTGGTGGTGGTCTAACTGCCAGCCATACCTTACAGCTTTGAGATGCATATTTATGGCAGTGTCACTTGTTCCCTAGCTTCTTCTAGGCACTCTAGGTGATACCATTCCTGTGGTCTCTTCTTGATTCCATAAAACATGGTGTGGAAATTGGAATTTTGGAAGTACAAGTGCTGATTATCACATCCTCCCACTCTGTATTCTGTCCCCCCTCTTTTCTGTGGAGTTACCCTTCCAAGCACCACCTTCTACAAGTCTTTGAATGACTGACACTTGTGTTGGACAAGTGTATTTTCCTGATGATTCTTTAGTTACCTAAGTCAGTGTTCTGTACCACTCCTGGGTGGGAGGGGTGTCCCAGCTGGGGAGGGGATGAGGTGAGGGCTTTGGTTCTGCCCTAAGGCACCCCAGGTACTGCCAGGAGGGGGGATGTCCTACCTGGGGCAGAGAATCCAGGACCATGGGTTGAATCATAGAAAGGTTTGGGTTGGGAGGGACCTTAAAGATAATCTAGATCCAACTCCCCTGCATGGGCAGGGACACCTCCCACCAGCCCAGGCTGCTCCAAGCCCCATCCAGCCTGACCTTTAACACTGCCAGGGATGGGGAAGCCACGACCTCCCTGGGCAACCTGTTCCAGGGTCTCACCACCCTCATAGTAAAGAATTTCCTCCTAATACCTAATCTAAATCTCCCCTCTTCAAGTTTTAAACCATTGTCCCTTGTCCTCTCACTACCCACCTGTGTAAAAAACCCCACCCCAGCTTTCTTGTAGGCCCTTCAGGTCTTGGAAAGCTGCTATAAAGTCACAAAGAACCCCAACTTCCTCAGCCTGTTTCCATAGGGGAGCTGCTCCAGCCCTCTCATCAGTTTTGTCGCCCTCCTCTGCTCTTGCTCAAAGAGCTCCATGTCCTCCTTATGTTGGGGGCTCCAGAACTGGACACAGTTCTCCAGGTGGGGTCTCACCGGGACAGGGGGAGAATCACCTCCCTCGACCAGCTGGCCACAGTTCTTTTGATGCAGCCCAGGACACAGACTGGTGCCAGCTTTTTGCAACCCAGTGGAACTGCAGTGGTGCTTACTGAGCACCAGGATGGGCAGACTTCATGTCGAAGCCTCCACTGCTTCCAAATCCCATGGGAGTGTGTGACCAGGGGGGTGAGTGCGCATGTGTTTTCTGTGCAGCCCAACATAGTGTGACCCAGCTCCAGGAGGAGGGAGTGTGCCCTGATGAAAAACTCTGGTGCCTAGAAGAGAGGATCAAATTGGTTTCCTCACACACAGGCTAAAATTAAATTCAAAGCATTATTTATACATTAAGATATTGCTGATCAATACGTGGACCACTGCACCACGTTGTTCTTGATTCCAGAGTGGTGGGGTTTGACATGTTTTTGCAGAAGGTGATCTGTGTGTGTTAATAAAATGCCATAAATGAGCTATTCCTTTGTAAGGACAGGGAAAGGATCCACTCTGTGGATCTGGAGAGGTTGCTGTGGGCCAGCAGCACTGAGCTTGCACGGGAAAGGCTGGGATGCCTGTGGGATGTGTGGACACAGAAGATGTTCCAAACCAGAGGTGACCATAAGGCTTTAGGTGCTCCTGATAACAGGTGTCAGCAAAGTAGGAGCTTCAGCAAAATAAATACCTAAATTCCACGTACTCATTGTATGAGGGCCTAAAAATCACTGCTTTTAGATTCAACTTTTACAACCTTATCAAGAGACAGACACAGAATCAGAGACTAAAAAGGGTCTAAAAAGTGTTGCTGGTTTTAGCCTTGCCAGGGTGAGTTAGTCCCTGGTAGTTCCTGCTGAGGAGCTGTGTAACAAAGATCACAACGCCCTTCCCTCCCTGCAGATGTGTTTGCTCTTGCTCTGGCAATTAAAGAGATGAGCGCAGCGACGCGTAAAGCACGTACCACCCTCTGGTGTGCCCTCCAGATGACCTTGCCAAAATCTTCTGCTGGAAAACTCGATCGAGAGAAAACTCCCCGGGAGCTGGTGCAGCCTCAGGAAAAAGTGTGTGAGAACTACAGCGTCTGCAGCGTCCTCAGTCAGAGGGCTGAAGTAAACAAGCACTAAGGAAATACAACTTGTGTGCAAAAATACACTTGCATCTGTATGTCTGAGGTGATACACTAATTCTTTTTAATTATTTGTAAAGTTTGAAATACTAATATTGATATTTAAAGCTGTATCTTGAGGAGAAGTTGGATTTGCTTTAAGGGGTCTCGGGTTCTACTTAAACTGTTAACATGACAGGCAGCATCAGAATGTTGTGAAGCCAAACTGATGAATGTTAACTTAAAAAAATAATCAGACTAACTAATTAACAGCCAAGATATTATTTAACTTCTGCAGGTGAACCCTGGTGTACAACTCTTCCAATTACTTCTTTTAGTTTTGCTTTAGGAAATAGGTTTTAAAATAATGATTCTTAAAGACTGTAAAAACCGTTAAAGACGGGGTGTCCGGTCAGTGTCAGATGAGATTGTGATGGAAAACTGTTTTCCTTATCAAACTAATACCTCAAAACAGGAGGAAAAAATGCTAAGAATACCCAATATTCATGTAAGATTAAATATTTAAAATATAAATATTTATGAATTTGAGATTTTAGAATCTAAATTTGTGAAAGGTGATGCACTGGGTTCTGCTAAATTACTGGTATGACAAAATTGCTGTTGTGAAACCATGCAGTTCAGTAAATGTCTTCAGATCATTTGGGCATGCTCTTGGGAACAAAAGAACCTCTGTATTAACGTATTTAAACACAATCAAATATGCCATGCACACAGGATTATCCTTGAAAAAGCTGTGCAGCAGCTGAAATGATGAGTCTTGTTTTTAATACCTTCACTTTAAAATTGGAAGAGGTATCACAAAGTTCTGGAACTTAGGTTTTCTTAAAGTTACTCTTTCACTGGTTTGGTTTGAAATTTGGTTGTTATATTTTAGACTTCTTAGTTTACCTCTGCATTTTTGAGAGCTCTTAATTAATACTTGGTGTTTCTCTGCTTATCTTAACCTGTACGAAATATAAGTAACTTATTCACTGACAGGAAGTGTCAGCACGATGTGGCACGGGAGAGATGGGGTTTTAACACTTGGACATTGGATTTATAATGTGTGGATTAAATTGATTCAGCTGTCCTTGCCTAGATACCTGGGTATTTTAAATATCTCTGTTCTTCCTACTTCTGGAAATCCTGAGATGCACAAGGTGCAGTCGCACCACACGGATTGTGATGAGATGATGTGGGAGAGGAACCGCACGCGGCCGAACGCAGGGTGCCCCTTGGGTCACTGGACTGACCAGGAGCACTGCCAGGGTGAGCTTATCGGGGGGACAGCAAAGCACATCACACCACGTGTCTCTGCATCAGGATTTGTTACGTTTAGCCCAGGACATGTTGATGTTACAAGCAGAACTGTACTGGCTTTATAGTCTGTCTGGTAAGAAATAAACTGGCCTTTGTTGAAGATTGTTTGTTTTGCCCTTGTCTTCAGAGCCACTGCTCCCAGAACTTGATCCATTAACAGGGAGTTTTCAGTTAGTTACTGAAGTATGTTAGGAGGTTGTCAGGAGAAGAATCTGTGATCACTTGGGCAGATCTGATCTAGTAGTTAGTTTATTGAGTTGTAATCAGTAAATTTAAGATGTGAAATATTTAATAAGTACAGCTGGATTGGTGGTCAGTGCCCTGCTGCACTTCAAGTCAGAATGGGATGCAGGGATTATCAACCCAAGCTTACTGCACAGATCAAGTGCTCATGTGTGCAGAAGATTTCTCTTACCAAGCCAGCCATGCCTGGGGTCGGGCAGGGGGTCTCAGTCCTGCTCCAGGGGAGGCCCCACTGCACAGCCAGCTGCTGTGGGGGGGGAGCACGAGGGCCCCGAGAGCTGCAGATCTTTATAGCATCAAGGGGTTGATCCATAGTCAGGTTTTCTGCTGTGTTCACCCAGTTTGGCTCGTTTAACAGACCAGGCTCCAGCCAGCCAAGGTGTGTTGGAGACTGGAGGATGGGCAGCATCACTCCAGTCTTCAAAATGAGGCAAGCAGGAGGACCCTGGGCACTACAGGCCAGTTAGTCTCACCTCTGTCCCTGGGAAGGTGATGGAGCAGCTCCTTCTGGATGTCATCTCTGAACACGCTGAAGAACAGGAAGTTATTGTGAGTGGTCAACATGTATTTACTGGGATAAATCATGTTTGACCAGTCTGCTAGCCTTCTGTGATGATGTAACTGGTTGGTTGGATGAGCAGAGAGCAGCAGATGTCATCTATCTTGACTTCAGCAAGGCTTTTGAAACTTTCTCCCATAACATCCTCATTAGGAAGCTGAGGCAGTGTGGGCTGGATGAGTGGACAGTGAGGTGGATGGAGAGTTGGTGTGTGACAGAGCTCAGAGGGTTGTGATTAGCAGAGCAGGGTCGAGTTGCAGGCCTGTAACCAGTGGTATCTCCCAGGGGTCAATACTCAGTCTGGTTCTGTTCAATATACTCATCAATGACCTGGATGAGGGGACAGAGTGTGACCTCAGCAAGCTCACTGCTGACACCAAACTGGGAGGGATGGTGACACCCCAGGGGGATGTGCTGCCATCCTGCATGACCTGGACAGGCTGGAGAGCTGGACAGAGGACCCTCACGAGGTTCAACAATGGCAAGTGTAGGGTCCTGCACCTGGGGAGGAACAACCCCATGCACCAATATAGGTTAGGGGTGGACCTGCTGGAAAGCAGTTCTGAGAACAGTAAATGATCCATGAGCCAGCAATGTGCCCTTGTGGCCGAGAGGACCAATGGAATCCTGGGGTGCATAAGGAAGAGTGTGGCCAGTAGGTGGAGAGAGGTCATTCTCCCCTTCTACTCTGCCCTAGTGAGGCCACATCTGGAACCCTGTGACCAGTTCTGGGCTCCCCAGTTCAAGAGAGACAGGGAACTTCTGGAGAGAGTCCAGGGGAGGGCAACAAAGATGACTGGGGGATTGGAGCATCTCCCTGATGAGGAAAGGCTGAGGGAGCTGGGACTGTTCAGCCTGGAGAGGAGAAGGCTGAGGGGAGACCTTATCAATGCCTGTAAGTATCTCAGGGTGGGTGCAGAGAGGATGGAGCCAGACTGCTCAGTAGTTCCCAGTGACAGGATGAGGGGCAATGGGCATAAGCTGGAACATGGGAAGTGACATGGAAATAGAAGGAAAAACTTCTGCACAGTGAGGGTGACAGAGCCCTGGGACAGCCTGCCCAGGGACCTTGTGGAGTCCCCTTCTCTGGAGATGTTCAAGACCCACCTGGATGCAGCCCTGAGTAAAGTGCTCCAGGTGATCCTGCTTTAGCAGAGGGGTTGGACTAGATGATCTCTGGAGGTCCCTTCCAACTCAATTCTGTGATTCCCTGAATTCTCACCAACAGCCTCACACAGGGTCACTTCCAGTCAGGCCTTACCTGCTGTCCCAAAGCACAGTCAGCTCCAGCAGAAGGGGCACGAGTCACAGGTACAAAGCACTGCTGGTACTGACGTTCCTCTTGTAGATACATTACAGTAACATCAGACAAGCAAGGAAAAGTGGTATCACTGCAGTGAAGCCATAGTTGGTGTTTTTTTTCCCCTGTATTTTGTTAGTTACAAGCCCAGTGCTGCCAGAGAAAGGTTGCACCATCATTGCAGTATCTGCTCTGGAAATCTTGAGAGTCTGGCTGGAGTATTTTTTCCTACTCCATAAATGTGAGGGCTGATGCCCTCAGACGGAGGTTCTGAGCAGGCACGCAGCCGTGCAGGTCTCTGGCTGCAGCGAGTGCCTGAGCCTGGCACTGGTGCCAGAGGGAGCCAGAGGCACCGCGTGTGTGCGGTGCGAGCAAATCGATGATCTCCTCAGGCAGGTGGTTAGACTGACAGAGGAGGTTGAAAGACTGAGAATTATCAGAGAATGTGAGAATGAAATAGATTGGTGGAGTCAAACCCTGAGGCAAGGGCAGGAGGAAGAGATGCTAGAACAAGTGATGGATCCCCTCCCCTCCTGTTCTCAGACAGAAGGAGAGAACTTTAGGAACATGGAGGAATGGAGGGAGGTCCGTCCTCGGAGAGGAAAGAAAAAACCCTCCCAACTCCGTCCATCCTCCGAATTGCCCTTGAAGAATAGGTACGAGGTCTTGGAACTTCAGGGAAAGGAAAATGAAGCTGGAGTGACAGATTTGTCTAGTGAACCGCCTATGACTTGTCGCTCAGCTCCACGACTTAGGACTTCTTCAACTAAGAAGGAAAGGAGGGTAGTTGTGGTGGGTGACTCCCTTCTGAGGGGAACAGAGGGGCCCATCTGTAGACCTGACCCATCCCACAGGGAGGTCTGCTGCCTCCCTGGGGCTCGCATTAGAGATGTTAAAAGGAAACTCTCTAGTATGGTAAATCCATCTGATTACTACCCACTGCTGATTTTTCAGGTTGGCAGTGACGAAATTACTACAAGAAATGTAAGGGCAATGAAGAGAGACTTCAGGGCCCTGGGACGGCTAGTTAGGGGGTCTGGAGCACAAGTCGTGTTTGCCTCCATACCTCCTGCAAGAATGGGTGGAGAGATAAGCAGGAAGAGTTTGATGATGAACGAATGGCTAAGAGACTGGTGCCAAAGGCAGGGCTTTGGCTTTTTTGATCATGGGCTGCTCTATGAGACACCTGGCCTGATGGTGGCGGGTGGGATGCACCTGTCCCAGAGGGGGAAAAGGCTTTTGGGGCAGGACTTAGCAGGGCTCATTGAGAGAGCTTTAAACTAGATGTGAAGGGGGAAGGGGAGAAAACTGGGTCTGTTAGGGACAAGCCCAAGAGGAACATACCAGGGCCTGTAGGAGGATGGGCTAAGGAGGATTTAGTCCCACCGATGTGCTCTACTTGCTTCCTGAAATGCCTGTACACCAATGCACGCAGCATGGGGAATAAACAGGAAGAGTTAGAGGTCTGTGTGCGGTCTAAGGGTTATGATCTGGTAGCAATAACAGAGACATGGTGGGACAGCTCACACGACTGGAATGTGGCCATGGATGGCTATGTGCTTTTTAGGAAAGATCGGTCGGTGAAGCGAGGTGGTGGAGTTGCTCTTTATGTGAGAGAGCAACTAGAATGTATCGAGTTTTGTACAGGGGCTGATGAGGGGCGAGTTGAAATTCTGTGGGTAAGAATTAAAGGACAGGGTAGTATGGGTGACACAGTTGTGGGGGTCTACTACAGACCTCCTGATCAAGATGAGGAAGTTGATGAAGCTTTCTACAGGCAGCTGAAAGCAGCCTCACAATTACAGTCCTTGGTCCTCATGGGAGATTTTAACTATCCCGATATCTGCTGGAAGACTCACACAGCCAGCCTTTCACAGTCTAGGAGGTTCCTCCAATGCATTGATGACAACTTCTTAATGCAAATGGTGGATGAGCCGACTAGAAGAGGAGCGCTGCTGGATCTTGTGCTCACCAACAAGGAGGGCCTTATTGAAGCAGTGGTGGTCAATGGCAACCTTGGCTGCAGCGACCATGAGATGGTGGAGTTCAGGATCCTGTGTGGGAGGAACAGAATTTCCAGCAGGACCAGAACCCTGGACTTCTACAGAGCAAACTTCGGCCTCCTCAACCAATTGTTAAGGGAAGTCCCATGGGACAGAGTGCTAGAAGGTAAAGGGGCTCAAGATAGCTGGACAATATTCAAGGACCACTTCTTGCAAGCACAGCATCAGTGTGTCCCAATGGGTAGAAAATCTAGTAAGGGAGCTAGGAGACCAGCGTGGTTAAAAAAGGAACTGCTGGGGAAACTCAAGTGGAAGAGGAAAATCTATAGATCATGGAAGGAGGGACTGGTCACTTGGGAGGAATATAGGAATGTTGTCAGGGAATGTAGGGAGGCAACTAGGAAAGCTAAGGCCTCCTTGGAACTTAACCTTGCAAGTCGGGTTAAGGACAGTAGAAAGGGCTTTTTCAAATACATAGCCAACAAAGCTAATACCAGAGGCAATATAGGCCCACTGCTGAATGAGGTGGGTGCCCTGGTGACAGAGGATATGAAGAAGGCAGAGGTGCTGAATGCCTTCTTTGCCTCTGTCTTTACTCCTGCAGGCTTTTCCCATGAGCCCCAGATTCATATAACCCCAGAAGTAGTCAAGATAGGTGAGGACATAGTAGATGAGGATTGGGTTAGGGATCAGTTGCATAATCTGGACATCCATAAATCGATGGGTCCGGATGAAATGCATCCAAGGGTGCTGAGGGAGCTGGCGGAGGTCATTGCTAGTCCACTCTCCATCATCTTCGGTAAGTCATGGGTAACTGGAGAGGTGCCTGAGGACTGGAGGATAGCAAATGTCACTCCAGTCTACAAGAAGGGCAAGAAGGAGGACCCGGGTAACTATAGACCGGTCAGCCTCACCTCCATCCCTGGAAAGGTAATGGAACAACTTGTCCTTGGCACTATCTCTAGACATATCAAGGAGATGGGGGTCATCAAGAGCAGTCAACATGGTTTTACCAAGGGTAAGTCATGTTTGACTAACCTCATAGCCTTCTATGAGGAAATTACTAGGTGGATAGATGATGGTAGAGCGGTAGGTGTGGTCTATCTTGATTTCAGTAAAGCATTTGACACCGTCTCCCACAGCATCCTTGTAGATAAGTTGATCAAGTATGGGTTTGATGATCAGGCAGTGAGGTGGATCAAGAACTGGTTGAAAGGAAGAAGTCAGAGAGTTGTAGTCAATGGGGCAGAATCTAGTTGGAGGCCTGTGACTAGTGGAGTCCCTCAGGGGTCGGTACTGGGACCGGTGTTGTTCAATATCTTCATCAACGACCTGGATGAGGGCACAGAATGTACCCTCAGCAAGTTTGCTGATGACACCAAGCTGGGAGGAGTGGCTGACACACCAGAAGGCTGTGCTGCCATTCAGAGAGACTTAGACAGGCTGGAGACTTGGGCGGGGAAAAACCTGATGAAGTTTAACAAGAGCAAGTGTAGAGTTTTGCATTTGGGGAAGAAAAACGCCATGCACCAGTACAGGTTGGGGGCTGACCTGCTTGAGAGCAGTGTAGGTGAAAGGGACCTGGGGGTCATGGTAGACAGGAGGATGACCATGAGTCAGCAGTGTGCCCTTGTGGCTAAGAAGGCCAATGGCATCCTGGGGTGTATTAGAAAGGGTGTGGTTAGTAGGTCAAGAGAGGTTCTCCTCCCCCTCTATTCTGCATTGGTGAGGCCACATCTGGAATATTGTGTCCAGTTCTGGGCCCCTCAGTTCAAGAAGGACAGGGAAGTGCTTGAAAGAGTCCAGCGCAGAGCCACAAGGATGATTAAGGGAGTGGAACATCTCCCTTATGAGGAAAGGCTGAGGGAGCTGGGTCTCTTTAGTTTGGAGAAAAGGAGACTGAGGGGGGACCTCATCAATGTTTACAAATATGTAAAGGGTGAGTGTCAAGACGATGGAGTTAAGCTTTTTTCAGTGAAGACCAGTGATAGGACAAGGGGTAATGGATACAAGTTGGAGCATAGGAGGTTTAAGATGAATATCAGGAAAAATTTTTTTACTGTAAGAGTGACAGAGCACTGGAACAGGCTGCCCAGAGAGGTTGTGGAGTCTCCTTCGCTGGAGACATTCAAAACCCGCCTGGATGCGTTCCTGTGTGATGTACTCTAGGTGACCCTGCTCTGGCAGGGGGGTTGGACTAGATGATCTTTCGAGGTCCCTTCCAACCCCTAGGATTCTATGATTCTATGATTCTATGCCAGGGAGGCTCTTCCGGAGTATCCTGATTATCAGCCCAGCATCAGTGTTCAGTGCTCCAGAGGCATCTGCTTGGGCAAAGAGTCAGCATCACAACTTACTGACAGGGTCTGGCAGCTTGGAGAGGCAGGCAGAGCTGCAGCCTCACTGGCTGAGAGAGACTCGTGGCCATAGGGCTGCTGGACCCATCCAGGTGTAGCTGGAGCTGTGTCTGTGTGTTTAGACAAGGTGCAGCAAAAGAAACGTGGCCAGAAGGGCCAGGGAGGGGATTGCCCCCCTTTGCTTTGGTGAGAGCTCCCTGCAGAGCTGGGGCCAGTTCTGGGATCCGCAACACAAGGAGAACACGGAGCTGTTGGAGAGAGTCCAGAGGAGGCCATGGACATGATGGGAGGGCTGGAGCAGCTCTGCTCTGGGGACAGGCTGGGAGAGTTGGGGTGTTCAGCCTGGAGAAGAGAAGGCTCCAGGGAGACCTGAGAGCACCTTCCAGTGCCTGAAGGGGCTCCAGGAAAGCTGGGGAGGGACTTGGGACAAAGGCAGGGAGGGAGAGGGCAAGGAGGAATGGATTAAAACTGGAAGAGGGGAGACTGAGGTTGGACATGAGGAGGGAATTCTTTGCTGTGAGGGTGGTGAGACCCTGGCCCAGGTTGCCCAGGGAAGCTGTGGCTGCCCCATCCCTGGCAGTGTTGAAGGGCAGGTTGGATGGGGCTTGGAGCAACCTGGGCTGGTGGGACGTGTCCCTGCCCATGTAGGGGGTGGGACTGGATGACCTGTAAACCATCCCACCCAAACCATCCTGTGATCCTCTGACCCAGCACCCTGCTGAGCTCCAGCACCATCAGCCAGTGTCACTGCCTGGGTCAGGCTCTCCCACACGCAGCAGGAACCCCTGGGGCTGGCCCTGCCCATGCTCTGCTCCCTGTCCCTAGAAGGGCCCTGATAAACCACGGGGGTGACTCCTGGGCTGGGCAGACACATCACAAGGTCCCCATGTGCTTGTGTGGGCACAGGGCAGGAACTGCATTTGGGACCTGCCTGTCAGGGAGCTCTGGGGGTGCCTGTGGGACTGCACCCTGCTCAGAGCACCCCCAGCACGGGGGTCTGGGCACAGACTTGCAGCCTTTGGCTCATGAGCTCGGCAGGGGGTTGGTTCCTGAGCTGAGCAAGGCTGCTTTCTCCAGCCCTTTTCTGTGCTGACCAGGCTGGTCCCACTTGGGAGCAGAGGTCTGGGCACGTTCAGCACCAGGTCACAGCGTAGGAATGTGGAGAAAAAATCCAAGACTCTAGAGCAATGAGGAAGTGGAGGCAGGTTCCTCCAACCAATGTGTGGCCAGGGCAGCCCCAGGCCAGGGCGCTGAGCCATGGCTTGGTGCCCTCACTCAGCTGAGCACAGGGGATGCAAAGGGCTGCAAAACACAGGTGCTGGGCCTTGAGCACCCCTGGGGTGCCCTGACACACTCCTCCTTTAGCAGCTGCCCCTTCCTCCCTGTCCCACTGCAGCCAGGAACCCCACAGCACCCCAGACCAGGCCAGAAACCAGCCTTGGGGACAAGCAGAGTCCATTCACTGCCCTGTCAGGCCCTGAGTAGGAGGTGAAGGGAGGCACTGCAGCCTCGGGAAACAAGGTGTGAACAAACAGGGACCAGCCCCACAGCAGCAACGGGTCAGCCCTTGGAAATGCTGCTGTGGGGCAGGGGGAAGCAAGGACACGGGACAGCTCAGAGGGGAACCCCCAACACCCTCCCGGGCACCTCGACGTTCACCAAGACAGAAAGAAACCCACTTCTTGGCCAACGGTTTTATTGTCCCAGTCCCAGGAGGAAGCAGTTAGACTCACACTTGCACAGCAGGTTACACAGGAGGCAGGGCCCAGCAGCCAGGCTGGGAGCAGCACTGGGACAGGTCCCACAGCAGCTCGGGCCCTGCTGGGTGCTCCCCTCCCAGTCAGAGCAGGAGGCAGAGCAGGAGGCAGAGCAGGGCGAGGCACAGTGGGTTCCTCCCTCACCCCAGAATGTTGCAGTCCCTCCTCCATGTGCAGTTTACAGAAATTAGTGTTCTGTCCAGAGGTGGAAAACAAAAATGGCTGGAAACAGGTAAGAAGCCCTTTAGGGGCAGGAGAAGCGCTCAGCCCCGCCAGCAGCTCCGGGCCGCAGCCGGCACCAAGGCCCAGCACCTGTGACTGCAGCTCCCAGCCCAGCACTGAGCCTTGTTCCAGCCTTCATCCTGGCCCCTGCCACAGGAGTAAAGCTGACCTTCATCCACACGGAACACCAGGAGGTTTCCAAATACTGGCAGGAAGTCCTGGAACAGCGTGAGCGCTGGAGCGATTCGGTGCCGCTCTGGCTGCTGCCCAGACCAGCCCCCCCAGCCAGCGCCCCTGGGTGCTGCAGCCTCAGAGCTGCAACTCGTCTGTATTTCATCCTGATTCCTCTTGCTGCAGAGCAGGAGTTACCCTGGCTGAGGTCAGCTCCAAACCCTGCGCTCTCAGCTCAGCCAGACTGAAGATGCAGCATTGTTCTTGGCAACATAAATACATGTATTTGCAAATATAGTTTTTTCCAAGGCTACTGTAAATAGTCACTTTCACCCTGCAGCAGCATGTCCTTAATTACGTGTCAGAACAGGGCTCTGCTCTCAAATTGTAACACTGCAAACCGAGGCCCTGGCTCAGAACGTCTCTCCCACTTTTTGTCTTGCTTGGCTTGAAGTGGAGAGAAGTAAAAATCAATGGATCTCAAAGCAGGGACATCACCACATCACTGTTCTTTGGTACAGACATTGGCCACAACAACCGACTGGGACATTGACACCACAAGCACATGGCACTTCAGAGCTGCTGAAAACCTCTTTTTTGCTATGTAAAGGAAAGGGGAAAAAAGGAAATGCTTCCAAAGAGCCACTCACCAGCCACGTGCCCAGAATTTCTGCTGCTTTTTAAACACACACCGTATTCCTAATGAATTGCATCCCTTGGCAGTCCAGCTGCAGCACCCCAGCTACCGCTTCCGCTCGCCCTTTTGTGTCCTTTTCTTCTCCTTCTCCTTCCGCTCCTGCTTGGCAAGCTTGTCCTTCTCTCGCTGGAGTTTATCTTGCTCTTTTTTCTTCTGGAACTCATCTCGCAGCAGCTCCCTCTCCAGCTTCCTGGCATTCAGGACATCCTCCACGTTTGTGTTCCGGAACAGAGCTGGAGCTGTTAAGGGCAGACACGGCTCTGGCTGCACCCGCGCAGCTCCCGCCCTGGAGCTCTTCACCCCGGCTTTAGCACAGTGGGTGGTTTATTCTACCTTTATTTGTTTGTTTACAGGCTGGGAGAGTTGGGGTGTTCAGCCTGGAGAAGAGAAGGCTCCAGGGAGACCTTGGAGCAGCTTCCAGGGCCTGAAGGGGCTCCAGGAAAGCTGGGGAGGGGCTTGGGACAAGGGCAGGGAGGGATGGGATGAGGGGGATGGATGAAAACTGGAAGAGGGAGATTGAGGTGAGACATGAGGAGGAAATTCTTGGCTGTGAGGATGGTGAGAGCCTGGCCCAGGTTGCCCAGGGAAGCTGTGGCTGCCCCATCCCTGGCAGTGTTGAAGGGCAGGTTGGATGGGGCTTGGAGCAGCCTGGGCTGGTGGGAGGTGTCCCTGCCCCTGTCAGGGGGTGGGACTGGATGAGCTTTAAGGTCCCTCCAACCCAAACCAGTCTGGGATTCCATGATTATATGAATTTAGGTTTCACTTTTTAATTATGTGATAAAAAACCCGATTCCATCTCAAACCAGCAGGTGAGCTGAAGGAATGTCCAATTATTGTGTTGAGAAAAAAGGTAGAGGACTTGGTCCTTGTTCAATATTTACAGCTCAGCTGCACTGCGACCTCCTGAGCTTCAGGTAGTTTTGTTTCTGTTGCACTTTTAATAACTCTTGAATTGATTTACCCCTCTGCACACCAGTTAACTTCAAGCTGATGTTCTGGGAGGATTATCCTTATTAACAACATATTCTGTGAAGCTCCTGAGAGGATGGAAGAGGGAAGGAAAGAACTGAGGAGAGAAAAGGACAGGATCAGTCTCAGATGTGCACACGGGGCAGGAAGCAGAGGGACCTTGAACTTTCATTACAAGCAAAGTCAGGCTACAGGAAATCACCAAACTGAAAAGGTGGCCCTAAAGAAACAGGGAGTATCAACCTGGAGAAGGAAGGATGGGAGATTCACAGAGCAAACTGCCTTCCCTCCAACAAGCCTGGGTCACCAAGAAGTCAAAGGATACATTTTTCTGATCCAATATTTACTGCTGTGGCAGCTGATCCATCCTGCTCATCCTCCCCAGTGAGAGAATTAAGGAAATAAGGACATCAGTGATGAACTTGTGCCCCTCTACAGTCCCACTGAACTTAAAACACATCAAATAACACTTTATCGAGCCAGAAGGGAGCTAAAAATGAATGCAATCAAGGAGCAGGCAAACCCAAAACCCAACATTCAGCTCTCTCCTGCTGCTCCAGTGCCCAGTATGATTCCCTCCTCTTCAGCTTTGCTCTTCAGGGAAGAGCTGGTTCTCCAGCACTGCAAAGAGGTAACTTTATAAATTTTAAACTCTCCCACTCTACACATACATTCTAAAGAGCATCTCTTTGATGGGTTTCTCTCCAGAAAGCAAGAGGTTACTCCAACACATCAACTGCCCTGCACAGAAGGATCAGGAGGTGATTCATGTCTCTCCTGGACTGGGCAACCCCCACCTGGCCAAGCATGGGCTGGTGGGGAGTGTGGGAATGGGGGAGAAACTTCCTCAGAGGAGTGTCTGCTCCTGGCACTCCACAAACGAGGAGCTTCCATGCTTTTTCCATGGAAGTTATTCTGTCATGGAGAAGGAAGATTGAACTTTCCCCAGTTCTCCCTGCTAGACACCACAGGGCTGAGCAGGTGTCATTTTATGGGCAATGTAACCACAATTGTCCTCCAAAGCACCAAATCCCAGCTGGGTCAGGAAAAGGATATTCCTCCTCATCTGTCACGTTGGCATACTGGGCAAGCAGGGCAGCTTTCCTTTGCTTTTCCTCCTGGGAGACCTCCTTTGGCTTCACCACAATCCTGGCCTGCTTCTCCATCATGCTGGCGATGGCCTGGAGCTCATCTGGCAAGGAGAAGACAGAGGGTCCCTGCAGCCCTGGCCCAGCTGGGGGATGTCCCAGGCTGCTGCTTCCCACACCTCCAGCCCCAGAGGCACCATCCTGTGTCCCAGGCTGTGTCCCTTCTGCAGGGAGGCAGCTGTGACTGGGGACAAGTCTGCAGAGCTGAAGGGAGAAGCCTCACCCAGAAACACCCCCCACCCTCCCCACAGCCACCATCAGATCCTGTTTCTCCTGGAGCAAGAGAAGCCTCACAACAAAACTTGGAAATCACTAAGACTCTTGCTATTGAAAATCCATCTTACTCCAAATTGCATTTTCCTCTGGGTAGGAGCAGCTGAATATGTTCATTTAACTACCAACTTAAAACCACATCAAACAGAAATGCTGAGAACCCAAAGTGATCAGTTTAATTCTCTCTGATCCCCACGGAGGGAAAGGAGCAGCTGAACTGCCTCTTAACACTGAAGTTCTGCCCAGTTCTTCAAGTGACATTTGGGGTTTGACACCATTGTATTATATTTTTTAGCTTCTTCCTAACTCATCCTTGGGACTCTGTTATTCTCAGCAGAGATCCTGACTTCACTGGGGATTTATCCACAGGGAAATAATGAAATCCTTGCATTCCTAACAGCCCAGACACATCCTGCCCTTCTTTTAGTGACAAGGAACATCTCTGTGGGTAACAAGGGTCAGCAGGAGCCACCCAGCAACAGCTCCAGTCACTTGTCCCTAAAGGAGGGGTTAATTTTATTTATTGCACATGACAGTGTCACTTGTCCCTGTCCCCAGCCAGAGGCAAGGCCAGGCCAAGGGTGGGCTCTGTGGAGGTTTGGGAAGCACCACTGAGCTGCTGTGTGGGTCATCTGGGAGGAGGAGGGGGCTGATGTTTGGGCACTGCTGAGGTTTAGCCAAGGAAAGTGCTTAATTAAACACAGGCCTCGGGACAAGGGGGCACTGGGGGAGCTATTTCTAGAGTCACATCAGCCAGGGACAATATTCTGTTTGCAACAAGAAAATGCAAACAAAAAGGAGGACTTGGCCAAAAGGAACGTTGTGTTGTCCCAGGGGGGCTGGGTGGGTGCAGTGGGAAGGTGCAGGGTGCCCAGACCAGCACAAAACTGGTGAGGCCTCACCTCAAGTCCTGGGTGCAGCTCTGGGCCCCTCACTTCAAGAAGGATCTTGAGGTGCTGGGACAGGTCCAGAGGAGACAACGAGGCTGGTGAAGGGACCAGAGGGAAAGTCTTGCAGGGAGAGGCTGAGGGAGCTGGGGTTGTTTAGCCTGGAGAAGAGGAGACTCAGGGGGGACCTTCTCATTCTCTACAACCTGAAGGGAGGTTGTGGCCAGGTGGGGTCAGGCTCTTCTCCCAGGCAACCAGTGACAGGATGAGAGGGCCTGGCCTGAAGCTGCTCCAGGGTAGGTTTAGGTTGGATATCAGGAAGCACTTCCTCATGGAGAGGGTGATCAGATGTTGGAATGGACTGCCCAGGGAAGTGGTGGAGGCACCATCCCTGGAGGTGTTCAAGGAAAGGCTGGAGGTGGCATTTAGTGCCATGGTCTGGAGATGTGGTGGTGTCAGGTCATAGGCTGGACTGGATGATCTTAAAGGTCTTTTCCAGCCTTGGTCTGGCTTCCAAACCAGTGTAACCTGGAGCAGGGCAGAAGTACCAGAACTGCACCAGTGCCAGGGCTGCAGCACCAGCACTGAACTGAGACAGCCCTGGGTGCTTTGTGAGAGGAAATTTTAAAAAATCCTACAGAAGAAAAAAAAAACCAATGAGCTTTTCCTGTGCAGGATGATGAACCCAAGGGGCAGCAGGTGAGGGAGAGCCAGAGGGACCTCACCCCAGCCCACAGGGTGAGACCAAACAGCAAATCAGCAGCAATGGCAACCAGAAGCAAGATCTGCAGTTCTCAGCAGTGCTGGGTTTAACTCCCCAGGGAACAAGCAGGGGGTCTCAGCTGGGTGGGGGTCTCAGCTGGGTGGGGCCCTGCAGGTTGCTCCCAGGGGAGGGAAGCACACCCAGCAGCCACACTACCTGCTTTGTTCTCTTTGGCATCAACAATCTGAGCCTCAGACCACTTCTCCACAACTTCCCTGCAGACATCACTTAGGAGATCTTCTTCCTAGGGAGGGAAAAGAGACTTCTCAGTCTTGGAACATGGTTGGGCTGCTTCAGCCTAGAGAACAGGAGGCTCCTTGGTGACCTTATAGCAGCTTTCCAAGACCTGAAGGGGCCTACAAGAAAGCTGGGGTGGGGCTTTTTACACGGGTGTGTAGTGAGAGGAGAGGGGACAATGGCTTGAAGCTTAAAGAGGGGAGATTTAGATTAGGTATTAGGAGGAAATTCTTCCCTGTGAGGGTGGTGAGACCCTGGAACAGGTTGCCCAGTTGAAGGGCAGGTTGGATGGGGCTTGGAGCAACCTGGGCTGGTGGGAGGTGTCCCCTTCAGGCACTGGAAGGTGCTCTAAGGTCTCCCTGGAGCCTTCTCTTCTCCAGGCTGAACACCCCAACTCTCCCAGCCTGGCTCCAGAGCAGAGCTGCTCTCACTCCAAGCCTACAACAGCCAAGCACAAAATCCAGCAGAGATGGCAGAAAGGACACGTGGTGACACCATCACATCAAACAGCACCGAGTCCATGAGCTGTGATTTCTGCAGCTGCCTGAGAGGAGGTTGGAGCCAGGGGGGTCGGGCTCTGCTCCCCAGGAACAAGTGACAGGAGCAGAGGAACCGGCCTCAAGTTGTGCCAGGGGAGGCTGAGGTTGGAGCTTGGGAACAGTTTCTCCCTGGCAAGGGTTGTCAGGGCCTGGCCCAGGCTGCCCAGGGCAGGGGGGGAGTCCCCATCCCTGGGGGGCTTGAAGAAAATGTTTGGATGTGGCACTTGGGGACAGGGTGGGGTTGAACTAGATGATCTTAGAGGTCTTACCCAGCCTTAATGATTCTATGGTAATTACAGACAAGTTCATTAACCTCAGCTATTTTAGAAGAGCATTTCCCAAGGGTGTTTGCTCTGGCCCTAAGGCCGGGGATGCACCTTTGGCCTCTCCTGTTGCTTCAGGCACAAAGATGCCTGGCACAGTCACCCTGCCCTTAGAGACTGCCCCGGGGTGGGGAAGAGAGGTGAGGCAGGGAAGAGGGGCTCAGGCTTCGGGGAAAAGCAATTGAAAAGGGCACGTGGCCTGTGGGCAGAAAGAATCACATGATATGGTTACAAGAACTAACAGCTGATTGTAGCGACCTTTGGGTTTTGTGCTCCAAAACATCCATTTCTGCAACATCCCGAGATACAAGACACTGTAAAAAACTCACAGCCCCCAAAGGAGATGCTGTTGAAGAGAAATTATTTCCTGCATCTCCCAAACTCTCTCCCAGAAGCCTGGGGACCCACCCCCAGGGGCTCCCACCCCTGCCCAGTCTGGCCCAGGGGGGAACTGGGCTCCAGCCCAGCCCGATCCGAGGGCTGAGTCCTGAAGACACCCCCGTGCTGGGAGGAGCAGGACCTGCCAAAGGAACGAGGACACTCTACCACAAGCTTCTTTTGGCTGTTTTAAATGAATTGTTGTTTAAAACCACCTCTTAAAGCTGCCCCCGGACCCTGCCCAGCCCGAAGGTGAACCCTGTGTCTCCCAAGCAAATAAAGAACGATCATTTTTCCTCCCACACCAGCCACGCTCCTCAGAGGCTGCCCAAACTGGCACAAACCCCCAGCAGAACGAACCCCCAGATACACCCCGAACACCCAGAAAGCTGCACGGAGGGGCTGGGGACCCCGGGACCGACCCCCTGTTCCCCAGGGCTCTCCAGCCCGACCACCAGGAAGCCCCGGGCCCAGCGAGGCCGCCCATGGCCCCGGGGGGGGGGGCGAGCCCGGGCGGGGCAGAAGCTCCAGGCACGGGAACACGCGCCGGAACCGGCCCCGGGAGCCCGCCCCGCCCGGCCCCTCACCAGGCAGGCGGCCAGGACGCCCCGCAGCGCCTCCAGCCGCTCCTCGTCGCTCTCCTCCTCGCGGAGCAGCCCCTCGATGTAGGCCCCGTACACGGCGCGGTCCAGGCCCAGCGCCTCCAGCCGCCCCGCCAGCCAGGCCGCGAACGCGCCGGGCGCCGCCATCTTGGGCCAGCGCCGCCCGCCGCGGGCCGGGCGCGACGGTGGCCGCCGAGGGCTAAACTTGTGGCGGGGGCGCTGCTGCTGCAGACACCGGCCCGTCCGTGCCCGCTGCCGGGACAGGCGGGGCCCGGGGGCGGCGGGGCCGGGCGGGGGGGTTCGGCGGCGGCGGGAGCTGCCCCGAGAGCCGCCCTCCCCGCCTTCTCCTCCGGAGCGGCGAACGCGCCCAGGCGGCTTCGCGTGGAGCGGCCTGAGCCTGCGCGGCCGCCGTCGCGGCGCCGCTCGGGGCGGGGCGCGAGTTCAAATGGCGGCGCCGGCCCCGCGGCCCCTGCGCGGAAAGTCCTTCTACCTGGACCTGCCCGGCGGCCGCGGCGCGCGGGACCTGGCGGAGGCCATCGGGCGGCTGGGCGGGGTGAGCGCGCGGGGCGGGACCCCCGGGCCCCCCGGCTCCGGGCCCGGGGCTCAGGCAGCCCCCCAACCCCCCCCTCCTCTCCCCGTTTCTCCTCCCGCTCCTGCGGTGGGTTCCTTGGCGCTCTGGCTGCCCCCGCGGTTGGTTTTGTTCCCCCCGCAGCCGCCCGGGGGGGCCCCGCGTCCCCTCCTGCCCCCGCTGCTCCCTCTGCCCCGACCCCCGCGGCCCCGGGGGGCCCGTCGGCAGGAGAACGCTCCGGCCGCCCCGGGGCCGGTAACGAGCCCCTGCCTGGCTCTGCCTGCCCCTGCCTGGCTCTGCCTGCCCCTGCCTGGCTCTGCCTGCCCCTGCCTGGCTCTGCCTGCCCCTGCCTGGCTCTGCCTGCCCCTGCCTGGCTCTGCCTGCCCCTGCCTGGCTCTGCCTGCCCCTGCCTGGCTCTGCCTGCCCCTGCCTGGCTCTGCCTGCTCCTGCAGCACCGGCCCTTGCCCGGGGTCACCCCTGGCGGTGCCGACTGGTTACCTGGTGGTGGGAGCAAATTCTAGTCAGGGGCAGCAGGTTGCCTGGTCTGAGAGCACCTGGTCAGTGGTACCTGGCTCCTGATTCCCCCTCATCCCTCACAACAGCCTTTGGAGGCTTCGATTTTAGAGAAGCTGTGGGACTTCCTGCAATCCCTCTTAGACCAGAGCAGGATAACCCAGCCAAGCACCTCTTGTCATGTATCTCTGTGCTCCTCTCATGGCCTTCCCAGAAAAGCCATCTGGGCCCTTCCCCCTGTGAAGCTGCTGTTTGGGTGGATTCATTCTCCACGACCTCTCCAGGTCTCCTTGGTCTGGTGTCCCTCACCAACCCTCACATCCTCTCCCAGCACCCCTCTAAAAGCAACATCCCTCCAGTCCCCCAGGCTGGAGCTGAGGACAGGGCTTGTACCCAGCCCAGGCTTGTTCATCACTTTCATCTTTCAGTTCCCTCAGTTTGGTCCTAAAAGCTATTATTGTTTCTTTCAGACTGTTTAACTTGAGGCAGATCTCACGTGCACCCCAAAACTTCCTTTCAGTGCTCCCTGCAGGTGGGAAATCTTCCCTCAGCTCTTGCTGCTGCTGTGTCTCTGCTGCCAGGACCAGGTCTTGGCTGGAGAGAAGTGGGGACATTGACTGGTGCTTTTTTCCCCTTTTTTAATCACACCTTCATGTTGAACTTGCAGATCCTTTCTGTCCTCCCCTGGATGTGCTGTCAACACCCAGGGATGTTCTCCTGTAGCATTTCTCATTTAACCATGAATCCTCAAGCCTGAGAGCCACTTGCTCCCAGTCACTTCTGTCTCTACGTGGCTGCCCCATTACTTGGAAATAATTTTACCCTTTTAATTGTCCCTCTAGTTTCTTATCAAACATTGTCTCAGGTCACCTCCCTCTGAAATGTGGCAGTGGAGCTCTCATGCCTCTGGCTGCTGTGGAGATACTGAACTCACAGGTGCCATGGGCACCATCTCTAGGCAGCACCTCAGCAGAAATCTCCCAACCCAGGCCCCGTGTCCAGGCCCAAGTTAAGGGCATCTTGCTGAGGGGCTGGGGACACTCTGGGGTGTTATTTGGACAGGGAGACTCTGATTTCATTTCTTCTGTGTTTGCCTCCCCATGATCTCCTGTCACACAGGTGGCAGTTGCAGGGCAGCCCCTGGTGTCACTGGTGGTGTCACTGGTGGCACTTCCCACGGGGGGGTCTGGGATCCTGATCCACAGGGATCCTGTCATGTGGAACAACCAACTTGTTCAGCAGCCACGATTCCAGGCTGCTCTGAGCTTCCTCTTCCTGTGGCCTTCACACCTGTGAGTTAGTGCCCCACGACTGCCTGCCTTCTGCTGAGCTCCTGATAAACCCCCTGGTAGTGTCCCAAAGCTTGGGTTTCCACCCATTCCTCAGGCTCCTACTGTCTGCAAAGCTGTGTGTGTGTGTTTTGCCTTCCTAGTTCCCTGCTGCCCTGTTCTCCATGTTCTGCTTGTCCCACCTGCTCATTTTCTACTTCATTTTGCTAAGAAGTCTTGTCCTCTACAGAGAGCAAAGCCCTCCCACACTGATGCATGATGTCCAGTGCCTTTTCCTCAGCTATTGCTTCTTTTCTGAAAGCATTTCTTGGGGAGCAGGTAGTGGTGGAGTGTCACAGAGTGTCACCAAGCCTGTGGGCTTGGTGGTTCTTTGCCATGTGCTGCTCTCTGCACATCATCAGGTCCCCTCTGCTCCTGGGAGACACCAGTGAGGAGTGAGCAAAGGAGCTGCTTGTAGAAATCAGGACTCTCTCAGCTCTGAGTTGCACAGTTCTAGAGCTGCTCTGTTTTCTGATAACAGATTCTGTTGTAGACAATGAGCTCTCCATGGGACAACAATGTGCCCTGGTGGCCAAGAAGGCCAATGGTATCTTGGGGTGCATTGGGAGGTGTCCAGCAGATCGAGGGAGGTTCTCCTGCCCCTCTGCTCGACCCTGGTGAGACCTCCCTTGGAGTTTTTTGTCCAGTTCTGGGCTCCCCAGTTCCAGAGGACAGAGATCAACTGGAGAGAGTCCAAGGGAGGCTACGAGGATGATGAAGGGACTGGAACATCTGCCTGATGAGGAAAGGCTGAGAGACCTGGGGCTGTTTAGTCTGGAGAGGAGAAGACTGAGGGGGGATCTAATTAATGTCTATCAATACATGAGGGCATCAAGAAGGCAGGACAAGCTCTTGTCACGTGTGCCCTGTGACAGGACAAGGGGCAATGGATTCCAACTGGAGCCCAGGAAGTTCCACCTCAAGATGAGGAAGAACTTCTTTGCTGTGAGGGTGACAGAGCCCTGGGACAGGCTACCCAGGGGGGCTGTGGAGTCTCCTTCTCTGGAGACTTTCCAGACCTGTCTGGATGCCTTTCTGAGTGCCCTGCCCTAGTTTGGGTCCTGCTCTGGCAGGGGGGTTGGACTCGATGATCTTCAGAGGTCCCTTCTAATCCCCAACATTCTGTGATCCTGTGATGCTGCAGGTGACTGAGAGCTTCCTGAGCAAAGAAGTCAGCTACGTGGTGTCCAGCAACAAAGAAGCTAAAAGAGACAGAGCCAGGACTGGGACTGAGAAGTGGAACAATGTAACCTCAGGAGATGCAAAAGCCATGAGCCTGATGCCTTCTACCTCCAAAGGAAATCATGCCAGACCTCACCAGAAGCCACCAGACAAGGTAAGAGCTATAAAAGTTTAGGCCACCTCAAAGTTTGGCCCGAGAGATCTATAGAGTAGAGCCTGGGAAGTGCTGTTCCTGCTGTGAGCAGGGGGTGTCTTGCCCTGGCTGGTCACGTTCACACCCGTGTTCCTTGTGTCTGCTCAAATGTGTGTGTCACACCTTTGGGCCAGCAAACAAGGAGATCTGCTCCAGTGGCAGAGGAATGGTGGGCTTGGCTGGCTTCCCAAGGGAGAAGGCAGTCCTGCTGCTGCAGAGCTGCATCTAGAAAAGGCAGAGGAATGGGGACAAGATAAAAGCATTTCAGGCTGTGCTCACAGGCAGGACAGGGCCATGATAGCCAGGGAGCAGATCTACCAGGGCAGCTCACAGGAAGGGATTGGTCCAGTTCACTCTGCTGGGGCTGGGAGCTCTGGGCAGTAGTGCTTGTGGCCAGAGCTCCAACGTCCTGCAATGAGTGCTGGTGTCAACTGGGAGCTGGGACTGGGAGAGCCTGCTGTCCTGCCCAGGCACCTCTGCCAGCTGCAGGTGGGAAGCCTGGGCCCGTGCCAGGGGTGTCACTCACCCACAGCATTTGTCTCCTGTCCTTGCTCACAGTGCTGTCCACCTGTCTTGCATAGAGCTTAGCCTGTTTGCTGGAATCCTTGGCTCCCAGAGGAGGCCTTGATCCCAGGAAGGGCCAGTGAGGCTGTTCCTCACCCCCCAGCCTGGTGGGACGTGGCAGGCAGAGCTTCCCAGCTGCTCTGTGGCTTCCTCCTGGCTCTGTGCAGTATTCTCTGTGTTCAGTGCCAGCCTTGGCTGAGCAGCTGCTCAGTAGACCCCAGGGGTGCCCCTGAGATCCCTGGAAGTGCTCAGTCCTGCTTTGGAGATGAAGCCTTGGCCAGACTCCCCTCCCTGGCATGGTATCCCCAGAAGCCATCCCGCTGGACAGCCAGGCTGCCAGGCAGCTCTTCACTTTCACACAGCTCTTGGCTTCTCTCTCTGCAGGCCCTGATCAGCAGGGGGAAGGAGCTGCTGCAGAAGGCCATGAAGAATCAGGTGAGCAGCCTGTGGATGGGCTTTTCTCCAGCTGGGTGTGTTCAAAGGAGTGCTGAGCAGTGCAGAACCAGAGCCAGCCCCTGCTCCAGAGCCCCTGCCTGCTGAGAGGAGCAGAGCTGGGGGCTGGTAAAAGTGTGAAGCCATTGCTTGTTGTCCTGGTTCCAGCCAGGATGAAGCCAGTTTTCCTTTTACTGATTTATTTATTTTTTTCCTTCAGTAAGCTCTCTTTTAACTAGAATATTGTGCAGTGCTCCTGAGCACTGTCATGGAGCTGTGTCATCTGTCCATGTTTGTACTTCTAAGGCTTCTCCCAGGGATCTGGGTGCTCAACACAAGAGAATTATTGACATCTGACTTATTGTTAAATGATTTTTTAGCCTAGAAAGGACTAAAGCCACATAGCTGGGGCAAAAGGCTTTCCTGGAGTCCTTTCACTGATGTCACAAGTGTCCCAAACCAACTCACTGCCCACTTAGAGGGTCATGTTGTGTCAGGGATTGAAACTTCTGCCTAGATCCTACTGTTAATTTGGGGTAGATGGAGCCTTTCCTGCTGTGCCCTGATGTTAATACCAGCCATGCAATGCTCTGTCAATTGGGCTAGAGGAAAATCTGTCTCAGCTTGGGTTTTGAGCTGTGTGTGGCTCATGAGGTCACCCCTGCTCTGAGCTGTACTTGCCAAACCTCTGTCTGGGCAGGACCCCTGGGGTGGCAGCAGCATCCTGGCCAGCGCTCGCCTGTGGGGCATCCAGATCCTGCACGTGGATGGTATCCTTCTCTGGAGGCTGAGATGGAGCTGGGGTGGTCATGAGTGATGGCTGAGGGAGGTGGGGGCAGACGTGGTGCAGTGAGGGTGGTGCAGGAGAAGGAAGACGTGGTGAGAAGCAGGTGGTTCCTGACTGAGGCTGCCCTGGCCCTGCTCATCTGGGGCTGCCCTTGGAGACCTGGATCAGCCCCTGCGTGTGGAGCAGCTGCTGCCACAGCCCCCAGCACTGGCTGTGCTTGAGAGGCTGAAGCTGTAACGTTGGAAAATGTTAACAGCTTCATCAGTGCATTAATTTGTTCCAAAAAGACCATTTTTTACTAATTGACCTGGACGTACAGATCATGCTAATGGCAGGATTTGGTTGTTTTTAATTAGGAAGTGCTGGTGTTGGAGGATCTGTGCTGGAAGGCACTTCCCACCTCGGTGATCAATGGGGAGGGGGTGACGGGAGAGACAGATGGTGAAACTGCTGCTAAGAATAGGTCTGGAGTACAAAGCTCCTCAGCGGGTGACAGGGACACGCAGCCCCGCTGGGCCCGGGGGCGGTGCAGGGGCAGCTGCAGCGCTCCCGCCGGCCGGTGGGGCTGGGACACCAGGCTCTGCCCTAGCGGGGCCTCCCCCTGCAGAGCTGAGGCAGCCTCGGCGCTGCTGCAGAGCTCGGGGGGTGCTGGCCCTCCCAGCACTTTCTTGGCTGCGTTTTGGGTGGGGATGCAGATGGGGATGCTCCAGGGCAGCAGCTGGAGCACGGTGTGTTTCTCCTGCGGGTGGGGGGGGGTTGCACTGGTGCTGCAGGGGTGGTCAGCCCAGCTTCTCCCCTTGAGTGGTGGCTCCTTGACATGCCCCTGCACAGAAATGCTGTCACACGCCCAGCAGCTGCTCCGTGCTGCCTCTGGAGCCAGGAAGCGGAGCCAGAAGACAGAGGTAACTGCACTGTGGCCAACTCCAGGTGCTCAGGACCCCTGAGCTCTCAGCAACCCTCCCAGCTCCTCTAGTGCTACTGGACAAGCCAGGAGGGTGTCCCCACGGTTTTCATCCAACACTAGGCAATATAATGCTTCTGTTTATTGATGGAGATGTCAAAGTTCAAAGAACTTTACCTTTTTTAAAGTAGGGGTAAAACCAGAGGAGAATGAGGCAGCTGTTAGTTATCAACCTCACCTGTAGCACAGCTCCTACTGCCTTTGGCTTGCAAGGCACTAAGGGTGAAACAAAGATGCAGTCACTGCTTCTGAAGTGGTTTTTAATGTATTGGAGAGGCCAGTGGAAAAGCAGGGCACAAGATGAGAGAGTGGCAGCCTGTATATCATATTTAAACTCCCTCTAGGTAACTTGGGAGACCAAATATCAGGGGAGGGGACACAGCCTGTGATGCAGGAGCTCTGGAATGGTGAGGCTGCTGTAACCTCAGTTGGCTGCTCTGGGATCAGCAGTGATGGTTCTGCCTGGGCTGGCTCCTGTACTGAATGTGTCACTTTTTCCTTTAGGTGAGATGCCTTGCATCTGGATCCAAAATTCACCAAGGTAGGCCTGGAAGTTGTGCTCCTGTTCACATTCAGGTGCTCAAAAGACACCTCATTTAGAATTTGAAAATCCCTCTGAAACTTCAGCAATCCAAAGCTTGCCAACTGTGAAGGCAGCTTCTCATGTACAGTTTCTGTGACTCCTCTGAGTCTCCTGCAGCCTCCTGGTCCTGCTGAGGATGCCTTTGATTTCAGGCAGTGGTTTTGAAAATCCTACCAATAGTTTCCACGTTCCATCCCACAGCTCCCAGAGTCCTGAGGCACCCAAGAGCTGTGCTGCTGACACTGCATGTTGAATCCACTGGCTCAAGCCAAGTTTTGAGGAATAATGTGTTCCTCACAACCCCCTCACTGCTGTTGGGTTGAAATGTACTGCTGAGACTCCAAAGTAGGGATGATGCTTCCCAGGGACGAGGGAGGGGGGAAAACCAGGTCTTCATCTGCAATCCCAAGCACAGATACAGGCTGGGGGGAGAATGGATGGAGAGGAGCCCTGAGAAGGACTTGGGGGTGTTGGGTGATGAGAAGCTCAACATGGCCCAGCACCGTGTGGTGATCCCAGAACCCACCCGTGTCCTGGGCTGTGTCACCAGCAGCGTGACCAGCAGGGCCAGGGAGGGGATTGCCCCCTTGTCCCCTCTGCTCTGCTCTGAGGAGACCCCCCTGCAGGGCTGGGGCCTGTTCTGGAGCCTCCAACAGAAGAAGGATATGGAACTTCTGGAGAGAGTCCAGAGGAGGCCACAGACATGATGGGAGGGCTGGAGCAGCTCTGCTCTGGAGACAGGCTGGGAGAGTTGGGGTGTTGAGCCTGGAGAAGAGAAGGCTCCAGGGAGACCTTAGAGCAGCTTCCAGTGCCTGAAGGGGCTCCAGGAAAGCTGGGGAGGGGCTTGGGACATGGGCAGGGAGGGATGGGATGAGGGGGATAGATGAAAACTGTGAGAGGGAGATTGAGGTGAGACATGAGGAGGAAATTCTTTGCTGTGAGGGTGGTGAGAGCCTGGCCCAGGTTGCCCAGGGAAGCTGTGGCTGCCCCATCCCTGGCAGTGTTGAAGGGCAGGTTGGATGGGGCTTGGAGCAGCCTGGGCTGGTGGGAGGTGTCCCTGCCCATGTAGGGGTGGGACTTGATGAGCTTTAAGGTCCCTTCCAACCCAAACCAGTCTGGGATTCTATGAATTAGACAAAAGCCAGTTGTGATACTGAGATTAGCACCAGTGACACAAGTTAAGTTGTGACTGGTTTGACTGGGGTGTGAGTGCTCGGGAATATCTCGGAGCAGCCTCCAGCCTGGATTCTGCGTGTGACACTTGGAAGGTGATTTTCCAGTTTGGGATGGGGAAGGTGGTAAAAAAAGGCTTGAAAAGCTGTCGGGTGAAGCAGATCATCTGCTGCAAGCTCAGAGCTCTTGCTGGTGGCACATTGTGAGCCCTGCCTGGGGACTGAGGGTGACAGATGAGCCCTTTGTCACAGCTCAGCACTGTGCCACGAGAGCTCAGGACCTGAGCACCACTCTGGGTTTTATCTAGGGCCCTAAATGTGGCCTTGGCTTCAGAAGTGCTAAGCATTTGGCAGCGTTTACGTGGCAAAATTGATCCTGGACTGAAATAGCCACTTGGGTGACGTGGCAGCAGATTTGCTGCCAGCTCAGGGTGAGGCTGGAGGGACCCACGGGGGGACTTGGCCCTTCTGGAGGGTGAAGCTAAAATTTCTTTGGAGAAGGTAGCACAGAGTGTGCCAGGATCACAGGCACACAGGACACCTCGCCCTTCAGAGGCAGCTGGGGAGGCAGGAGAGGTTGGATTTCAGGGTCAGGCAGGTGCCCAGCGCAGGTACCTTGTGTTGGTTGGTTCCTCAGCCCAATCTGTGCTCGGACCTCCAGGCCGAGCATCACGTTGTTGCTGGAGCTGAAAGTACCTCCAGGAGGGACCTGGCAGCCTCTTCTCCTATCCTGGCCCTCAGTCTGTTCCCTGAATGCACTGCTGAGACTTTCTTCTGCTCCCTTAATGTACATTATGGCTCTGTGGGAAGCAAAGCTGCCGTGTGCCCTCCCCAGGGACCAGGTGAAGGCCAATCCTGCTCTTGAGTGGTGTCCTCCTGCCTGGCTTGGCCCTGCAGCACCTTGATTTGTCTCCAGCAGATCTTATTGCTTGGACTTAACTGAGCCATCCTGAGCTCCAAGCTGTTGTGAGAGGGTGAAAAAGGTGCTGGAAGGGTTGATGCAGAGCTCTGTGCTTGTGTGGTGGCTGCTGCAGTTTGTTTCTTCTAAACACTTCTCTTGTGCTTGCAGAGAGCTGTGCTGGGGTAGGTGACAGGACTTAAGTCAGAAGTGGAGTCCTGGGGTGGGGCACTGGCCAAGACTGAGTAGACATCACAGATGCAAAGAGCTTGTCTGGGTGGTCATTCCAAGGTGGGAACAGTCCACGGTTGGGCTGTCTCTAGGGTTTGGTCACACTGGAGGAAAGGGCTGTTGTCAATCACCCAAAGAGCTGTTTTGGCTGCCCTGAGCCATCACTTGGCATTGCCAGGTGTCAGAAGTACCAGTGAGCTTGGCTCTGCTGCCCAGTTCTGTTGGGGAATGAATGAGTCAGTGGGGAATTTGGCCAGGACAAGTCCTAACCAGCTTTCTTTCTAGCAGGAAAATTGAAGCCCCCTTTTCTGAAGGTTGAAGACCAGAGCAGGTAAGTGAGGTCTTTCTAAATATTATACCCTAAAGCCCCAGGAGCTCCCAGTGAGGGAATCCTTTACTGGTTTTATTTGCAGTGAATATTCTATCCCCAGGGTCTTTTCTGAAGACCCTGTTACACACCAGCAAGTTGGTTCTCTCCAGGAGGCAGAGTTTGGAGAAACAATCCAGGTGGCTCATATGTCAGGGGGGGACAGTGTGTTAAAGGAGACTTGACAACAGAGTTTCTTTCCTTGCTCAGATTCTGTTTGTGATCCTCAGCAGTCACTTAATCTGCTTGAGCCCTCTGACATGAGGAGAGAGACCGAGACACACAAGGCCAGGGCCTGTAACTTGATTAGAGCATCCAGCACAAGGGGATCTGATCTCCCTGGTGTTTCTAACAACTCTGTAACTCAAACAGTATCCACAGCACTAATTGATTATTCTGAAGATAACATTTTAAGGCAGCTGCAGAGTCAAATATTAGGTCTGACATACTCGTGCAATAAAGTGTGAAGGGAAAGGTGTGGTCTGGGAACCAAAACCTTCCCCTGCTGCTATGTAGCTCAAAGTGCTGCACTGGCTGCTGCTGATGCCCCCTGGGGCAAAAGGGGGGGTTTTAGCTGAGCAGTGAAGCCTGCCTGCTGCCCACCACATCCCCCCATCAATGCTGGAATGAGGAATCAGAACTGGGAATGAGGTTCAGTCCTTCCAGTGGGAAATGGGCAATCAGTGGAACAGCCAAATGAAAGGACAGTGATGAGCAGTGTCCCCTTGTGAGACCTCGGGCCCCTCAGAGGGAGGGACAGCTCTCTAACCATGCCATCACTGCCCCAAGTCTGATGTCCTGATCTCCTTTCAGGCAATTCCGACCCTTCCATCACCAGTTCAAAAGCTTTCCTGACCTGAACTTCCTGGCACCCAAAAGCTCCAGCCCATTCGAGCCTCTGAAGAGCCTCTCGAATCCTTGCAGGGCCAGGTAGGTCGGAGCTCCTGCTCAAGTTTTTAACTCAGCTCCCTTGCTAACTGCTGCTCTCCTGGTTCCTGGGATTTAGAGAATCTCTTTCCATCTGGATGCAGTGAGAGGAGCCCTGCAATGGGTTCCACAGCTGTAGGTCTAAACCAGATGCTAAGTGGGGGCAGGGAAGATTCTTGCTGTTCCCTTGCAGGGGTGCAGAGGGCCCGAAGCGCAGCGAGGGGGAGAAGAGCCCCCCATCCACACCAGTCACTGTGCCAAAGAAAAAGAGGGGATTCTGTGAGTGCTGCCAGGAGACCTTTGAAGAGCTGCAGAAGGTAAAGGCTCCCCTGGGAACTGGGTCCTTGCAAAAGTTATGGGGGCCACTCGGTGGCTTTGTTAATCATGTCGTGCCTGTGACCCTTTGGGAAGGGAGGCAGATTGCTGCACCTGCAGCCTCTGTGGTATCTCATGGATGAGAGCCATGGTGTTATCTGTGCCCTGACCTCCTGACCTGGGCAGACAATAGTTTTGAAGTTTGGAGCATGACATTATCATCTCTGGGGCTGGGAGAGCCTCAAGGATCATCCCTTTACCTGACCTGTAAGGTGGGATGCCATGGCAACCAGGGGGCACAGGCTGGTGGAAAAGGTGGGAAGGGGGTTTGTTACCTCCTGGAAGATGCCAAACAACCAGGCTTTGAGCCTGGTCTTTGGTGATAGATGTATTTGGAGCCTGTGTTCTCACAAGCTGCTGGGGTGAGCTGTGGGCTGCTGGATGCAGAGCTCATGGGGGTGACCATGAGCACCTGTGGGAGCACTGGGGGGTGACAGCGCTGCCTGTGCTGCCCAGTCTGCTTCCAAACAGTTCTACCTGGTGGAGGGGCTGTTTGTGTGCCCTCTGTTCTGTTAGGGATTGGGAAGGGCTGTCCCTGCACATTGACCCCCTGTGAAAGGGTAAGTGTTGCTAAAGGGTCTCTGCCCCATTCCAGCACCTCCAGAGCCCCCAGCACAGGCGGTTTGCGCTGGACGACTCCCAGTACGCCCCTGTGGATCGAGTCATCTCCCAGCTCACCAGCACCCTGGGCCAGCAGGCAGCCAAGTAAGTCTTTGGGAATCTGGTCTGTCCTTCAGGCCAAAAGCCACAGGGTGCCACGTGGCACACATGGGAATGGGGCCTGAGCCTCCGTGGTGCTGGGGCCCATCTTGGGATAAGCCAGTGGGAGCAGGGGGCTGGGGCTGATGGCAGGACCAGCCTGGCACCTGCCAGGCAAGGTTTAGATGAGCTGTGGGAGATGTTCTTCCTGAATTTCTGTGGCTTCTCTGCTTCAGGGAGCTGAAGGGAACTCGAAAGGACAGCTGGGCTCATCTCTTCTGTCCCCATGTCTGTTACAAACCCCACTGCTCTGTCTGTGCCCAGGCCTTGGGCTGTTGAGAAGATCCCTTGTGCTGCCCATGTCCTCTGCCAAGAGCAGTGTCTGTCTCTGCTGAGCCTCATCAATCTCAGGTTTCTTACCAGCTCCTGAGCAAGGGCTCCAAACACTCTGGGCTGCAGAAAGCACAATGTCTCCTGGGGGGAGGGTGTTGCTAGGCCTGGAGACACTGAGCATTAACTGATGGTTCTTCTCAGAGTGCCTTGGTCCTGCCTGATGGATGAACACTCAGTGCCTCAAGCCCAAGTGACTGGAGGAACGGAGATGCTGCCAGCAGAGCTGGGAAGAGAAAGGGAGCAGCCTGAGCAGTGTGTCATGGGACTGGTGATTGATGCAGAGCAGGATCCTGGTCTGCAGATTGGGGACAGGGTCAATAAACCCAGAGGAGGATGGGGGCTGTTGGAGAGCTGCTCTCAGGGGCTGCCTATTGGAGCAGGGCTCAGCAGAGGGGTCTGTGCAGCAGGTGGCACCACAGAGGGGTCTGTGGTGGGGGACACAGACCCAGCCTTGGCTCCTGACCTGGGCTGGGGTCCTGGTGTAGCAGCCACTCCTGTGGGAGAGGCAGTTGCTTCTTCATCTGAGCTTTGTAAGCAGCAGGTGTTGGGGTCCATCAGCCAGGCACAAGCACTTCCTGCCCCCAGGAAACGTCTGCTCCCCTCCAGCCAGGGCACCCAGCTGGGGAAGAAGCCCAGGCTGGAGCTGGGAGGTTCCCTCTCCCTGTATAAGCAGGAAAAGCTGGTGGGGGTTGGGATGGGTGTGCAGGGCACAGGACAGGACTCTGAGGCAGTGGTGGAAGCTGGCAGCTTGCCCCTGAGCACACAGCTCTCCAGCAGACCTCAGAGCTCCCTTGGTTTGGCCCCATGCCCACCTGGGAGCCCTGGGGACCCTGCAGCACGGCCGAGTTCCCTCCAAGCTCTGTCTGTGGGTTTTGGTCCCTCAGAGGCTGCTGGAACCAGCACTGCCAGCCAGCCTGGCTGGGACAGAGCAAACCTGGGTTCCCAAGGGATGCAGCTTGGAGGGGACAATGGAAACACACCCAAAAATGTGAATAGTCCTGATCAGGAGGGCACAGTGAGCAGGACCAGCTGTCCTCCTGGCTGGTTGCCCTCTCCAAAACTGCCTGTGGCTGAAGCCAGATGTAGCTGCTCACTCTGTGTCAGAGCAGCAGGAAAAATAGCACCCAAACTACCTGACCTCCCAGGCCACAGCCAGGAGCAGGTTCCCTGCCCAGGGCTCCTTCAGCCTCTTCCACACAAGGCCCAGGCTGGTCATGACTTCAGCAGAAGTTCTTCTGAGTCAGACTGGGATGTCCAGCTGCTCTCCACACTGACGGGCGTCCAGGACAGCAGGATCCAGCCTGTGGACAGGGACTTGCTCCAAAGGACACATGTCAATGTGAGGGACAGTGGGTATGAGTCTCAGCTCTGCTCTGTCCTGAAACAGAAATCAGAGCTTGCCTGGGCAGGCAAAGAGGACAAGAACTGCTGGAACTGCTGCACAGAGACCAAAGGAGCTTCTTTCCCCATGTTTGAGACCTTTTTTGGCAGCTGGACTAGTTAAACCCACTTCCTGGCTGTTCCTGGGGCCCCTGGGGGGAGCTGGGAGGTGGCTGGAAGTTGTTTACCAAGGCTCCCTCCCTGTCGGGCCCAGGAGGTGCAGCTGGAAGCAGGAGTGAGGACCATGATGGTCCCCAGACACCACAGACCTCCTGGGCAGCTCTCTTGTTGAGAACTGGTGGGTGATGTGGTGGTTTCACTGTCCTTGGCTGCAGGAAGGGCTGGGATCTTCCCTCCTCTCTGATGTTCAGAGCTGGTAGCTTCCTCCTTCAGCTCCTCACTGGGCTGCTGACAACATGGTCTTTCTCTGGAAGTCTCTCTTCAGCAGGAAGCTCTTTGCCCTTCAGACTGAGAGCATCATCTCACCCAGCCTTTGGAGGTGGAGAGGTGGTGCAGAGGAGTGCCCTGGGGGTGAGATGTGTTCACGTGGTTTGGGGTTTAGTTGGATTTCTTTGAGTATTTACAGAGGTTTGTAACTGGTCCTGAGTTGGAGGGTTTTTTTAGCAAACTTTTAAACTTTTAAATAAATTGGAAGATGAGATCCTGCTCTCCTGGCTAAAGCTTCTCTGGTGGCCTCCAGCTCAGGTGACTCAAACCTGCATGAAATGTCCATCAGTAGAGAAAGGCTGGTACTGGAAAGAACCTGAGGGTGAGGGTGGATGCCAGGCTGGCCATGGGGCAGTGGTGGCTCTGGTCACATCACATCCCCCTGGATGTGGTTTGCCCATGGAATGTGGTCCGGAGGCTGCTGGACCCAGCAGAGGGGTGGCCATGTGTGGGGTGGCCCCAGGTGAAGAGGGACATGGAGGAAGTGGAAAGCAGTTGGTGGAGACTCTTGAGCTCACCTGGACACAGTGGTGGGCTGGGTTTGTCTTGCCAAGAGGCTGAGGAGGGTCTAAAAGCAGCCTGTGACTCTTTGGAGGGCAGTCCCAGGTTGGCTGGACCCCAACCCTCCAGTGGTTCCACATGTCCCAAGCTGGGGCTTCCAAGGGGAAAAGGAAAGGCTCCTCCTGCCCAGGAGGGTGGGACAGCCCCAGGTCAGAGCAGGGGGGTCTGGCTGTCCATGGACATGTCCATGGTTTCCAAGCCTTGAGTGAAGGACAACCACCCTCCTGCACTCAAGGGTTGGAGGGCAGCCCTGAGCAGTTGGGTGAGGTCACCTGCTGTGAGCAGGAGGCCAGACTGGGGACACTAGAGGTTCCTCCTGAGCTAAGTCACTCTCACACCAGCCAAACTCTGACTCCTTCACCTGCTGAAGATGCTGCACAAGTTATAGAGGGCTGGACAAAGCTGCTGCAGGAGCTGAGCAGCCCCAGGCATGGGGCTCTGCTGTGGACATGTCCCTGGAGCTGCTTGCTGTCCCAGCTCCCAGTCCCTGGAAGAGAGGAGGTAAAACAGGCTGGGTACACCACCTGGCCAGTATCCTGGTGTGCTCCATCTTCTGGAGGAAGTGATGGGCTCTGTGCCCCTCAGACAGCTGAGAGGTGACCTGGCCAGGAATGGGTCCCTCCAGCCAGGGTGGTGGATGTGACCAGAACTCCAGGTGCTCAGCTGTGCCCTGCAGGGACAGGGACATGGCAGTGTTGTTCTGTGGAGGCAGTGAGGTGTTGGGGGACCAGCCGGGGGGCGAGGATGGGTGTCCTTCACCAAGGTTGGCCCTTGAGTGGAGGGGAAAGGGGGCTCTGGTTGCTGCATGCCCCCTCCCCATGTTGACTGCTGACCTGCATCATGATGGTCCTCGTCTTGGGGACTGTAGGACCTGCTTTATGGAGAATGTTCAGGCCTCAGGGCAGGTGCTCTTGCTGGAGACACACTTGCTGTCCTCTGGTGCAGATCCCCTCCTCTGAAGGACCTGTCGCTGTGAGGCTGAGGACCACCAGGAGAGTGACCTTACAGACCTCCCTGCAGAGCTGCTGCTGGGTCATTTCAGCTGTGTGTGGTACCACGGGTTCCTCACCTCGTTTGCTGCCTTTGTGGGTGAATCATAGAATCCCAGACTGGCTTAGGTTGGAAGGGACCTTAAAGCTCATCAAGTCCCACCCCTGCATGGGCAGGGACACCTCCCACCAGCCCAGGCTGCTCCAAGCCCCATCCAACCTGCCCTTCAACACTGCCAGGGAGCACCAGCCTGGCATGGCAGGGGCTGAGCCGGGAGGGGTAACACAAAATGGGTCAAAAAGGTTTAAAGGGGGAACGAGTCAACCTGGGGGAGGATGAGGGATGTGAACTGGGGGTTCAGACCCCCAGCTTGGTCTCTGTGGGGGCTCAAGGGTGGCTGGCCTCTGGGATGAGCTGGGGGCCACCCAGGCTCATTCTCCATCCGTCATCACCCCCCACCCTGCTGTGGGGCACCGTGGTGGCCGAGCTGTGCCCCTCATCCCTGGCCAAATGTGGGCAGGGTCTGCCCCTCACCAACCCCAGGGACACCCAGCACCCCCTGGGAACACCCAGTGCCCCTGGGGACAGCTCTGAGCAGCCCCTGGGGAGCTGGGGTCAGTGCTAAAGGGTCTCCAGGGGGTCCCTGTCCCAGCCCAGGCCCCATCTCTGTGACAGGGGGGACAAGTGCCAGTCCATGCTGGTTGGACTGTGTCACCTGGGGGCTCAGAGCCCCCCTGTGCCCCAGGGCTGTGCCCTTTCCCCCATGAGGCTGGGTGCCCAACCACCCCATCCTGCAGCTGCAATAAACAGGAATTTTTGGGGACTTTTCTCCCCCCCAAAATGTTCCATGACCCCCAGGTGGGGAATGTGGTCTTGCAGCACCCCCTGAAACTGGGGCTCCCCAGGAGGGGGGGGGGGGCTGTGCTTCTGTTACTCCCTGGCTGTGGGCAGGGGGCACCTCACAGCCTGCCCCCCACCTGGTGAGGGTCTAGGACTGCCCCCCTGCCCCAGGTGCTGTGGCTGCTGGCACCCCCAGGTGCAGCCCCTCTGGGCCCCCCCCTGCTCCATCTGGCACGGGCTGGGGGCCCAGGACCAGCTTGGGAGCAAGGACCAGCAGGAGGGGTCCAGGGGGGGCCGCGGCACGGGTTGGGGGCTCTGATAATGGCTGGTGCTCCAGTTGGAAGTGGGTGCTGCTGGGAGGGGCTCTGGTCCTGCCCGGGAGCTGCGGTGGGAGGCGAGGACCAGTTAGAGACTGGGTGCAAGATTGGGGGGGCCGGTATGGGCTGGGGGCTCCAGTCCCAGCTGGGGGCTGGTAAAGGGGGGGCAGTACTGGGGAGGGGTCTGTACTGGTGGGGGAGCTGGTACTGGTGGGGGGGCCTGTACTGGCTGGGCAGGTGTGTCTAGTACTGCAGTCCCAGCTGGGGCCCCAGTACTGGGTGGGAGAGGCTGATACTGGTTGGGCTACTTGTTCCTGTACTTGCTGGGGGGGCTGGTACTGGTGAGGGCTCCAGTCCCAGCTGGGGACCCGGCAGGGGCTGGTGGAGCTCGGGACGCGGCACCGGGGCGGGGGGGGCAGACACCGGCTGGGGGTCCCGGTGCCGGGGGGTGGATGGGATGACACGGGCGGAGGGGTCCGGGCTGCCTGGGGGTGAGGCGGGTGGGGGTCCCGGTGCTGCAGTGCCGGGGGTGCCGGCGGCGCTGCGGCAGCGGGGGGGGCGGGGCGGGCGCTGCCGGGGGCGGCGGGCCCGGGTCTGTGCGCGTGCAGGGGGCGGGGGCAGCGCTCGGGGCCCGGCGGCCGCTCCCGGCCCGGGGCGGGGGGACGGGCGGGGGGGACGGTCCCCGGCTCGGCGGGCCCGGCGCGGCCGCGCTCGGATGATGCGGGAGCCATGAGCCCGCTGCGGGGCTGGCTGCTCGCCGCGCTCCTCTCGCTCGCCCCGCGGGCAGGTAGGTCCGGGCCCGCAGCGCCCCGGCCCCGCATCACCCCGGCAGCGCTCCGCTCCTCTCCCGGCATCACCCCGCTCCCGCATCTCCCCGCTCCCGCATCCCTCCTGTCTCCCGGGCCCGGCATCGCTCCTCTCCCCGCATCGCCCCGCTCCCCGTCCCGCTCCCCGCATCGCCCCGGCCCTGGCATCGCTCCCGGCATCGCTCCTGTCTCCCGGCCCCGCTCCCAGTCCCCGCATCGCCCCGCTCCCGGCCCCGCCGCTGCGGCTTTTCCGCTGCATCGACACATTTTTCCGCAGCGCCGCCCCCCCCGCAGCGCCCCGGGAGGGGCCGGGCCCGCACCTGCCCCCGCGGGCCCCGCGCCCCCGTCCCCTGAGGTCCCCGCAGGGTGGATGGCTGTGCCAGCACCCCTGTCCCCCCGCTGTCCCCGCGGGAGGGGTCCCCGTGCCAGCCCTCCCTGTGCTCTCGGGAGGTAGCCCCATAGCGGCCCCCCCGTGTCCCCTGGGTGTCCCCACGGCAGGGGTTCCCATGGCCGCACCCCTGTACCCCGCATGTCCCCTCCAGAGATGCCCTCGTAGCAGCCTCCCATGTCCCCGCTCAGGTGTGTCCCCATATCTGCTCCCCTGTTCCCTGGGTGTCCCCTCCAGAGATGTCCCTATAGTGGCCCTCCGTGTCCCCTTGGGATGTGTCCCCATGGCAGTGGGGCACCCTCTGGTGTCCCCTGGGTGGACCCTGCAAAGCTGTCCCCTCACCAGCCCTCCTGTCCCCTCAGTGTCCCCTCTGGGGGGTTGTCCCCATAGAAGCCCTCCATGTCCCCTTGGGATATGTCTCCATAGTGGCCCCCGATGTCCCCTGGGATGTGTCCCCATTTCAGCCCTCCCTGTCCCCTGGATGTGCCCTCCAGGATGTGTTTCTGTGCCCAGCCCCCCCCTTCCTCCAGGTGCAGTGGCATTTCTGGGTCCCCCCTACATCCCTGGGTGCCCCCGTCTGGGATGTGTCACTTTACCAGCCACCCATGTCCCATGGGTGTCCCCTTCAGGACAAGCCACTGTATCTGGGCCCTCCTGAGCTTCCTTTCCCCAATGTGTCCCCCCATGCTGCTCCCCCACTTGCCCTGAACACTCCCCAGCCCGTGTGATGCCCCCTCCTGGACACGTCACCATACCTGGGTGTCCTGCCCATGTCCCCCAGCCATCCTGGGACACGTGCCCATAATCCCTCTCCATGTCCTAACGGTTCTACTCCCCAGATCCCCATGTCCCCTTCCCTCCAGGACACAAGTGTCCCCTCTGGGATGCAATGTCACACCCAGGTCACCCCCAGAGCACAACCCCAACCCCCCTTATCCCCAGCCCTGCTGTCCCCATCCCTCCATGTCCTCAGTCCCCACGTGCTTGTCCCCCCATGTTCCCATCCCTCCTCATCCCCAGCCCCCGTGTCCCCTGCTGCTTTGTCCCAAGCCCCCCATGTCCCCGTTCCCCTGTGTCCCCATTCTCTCATGACCCCATTCTTCTTCATCCCCATCCCTCTGTGTCCCCAAGCCCCCCATGTCTCCTGCCCCCATCCCCAGTCCCCTATTTCCCCACCCCCCTGTGTCCCCATCCATGTCCCCAGCCCCCCGTGTCTCTGTCCCCCTGTGTCCCCCTCCCTCCCTGGGCCGGGGTGACCTGCTCCCTGCCCCGCAGGTCTGGCCGTGCAGCCGGGCTGGCCACAGCGGAGGGTCCCCCGGGCCGGATGGCAGGACAGGGGGGTGGTGTCCCAGGTCACCCACCCCAGCAGGCTGGTGGGGCAGAGCTCCGGAGGAGAGGTCCAGAGGCATCAGCTGGACACCAGGGTCAGGAATGAGCCTGGAGGAGGAAGAGGAAGAGGAGGCCCGGTAAGTGACCCATACCCCCAACCACTCACTTCCTGGGGTCCCCAGGTGGGTTGCAGATCCCCAGGTGGGTGATGGGTCCCCAGGAGGGTGGCAGGTCTCCGTCACTGCCCTGGCCGCACCCCCGGGCACGGGTGCAGCCACTGGCATCCTGACCCGGAACCCCCATCCCCTGGGGACCGCAGCGCCTCTGTCCCCCGACGTGCACCCACGAGTGCTGCAAAATCCCAGTAAATCTGGGAACTGGGGGAGCAGGTGGGTACTGGGAGATGGAATGGGGGCAGGCAGGGACCAACGGGCTCACGGCTCTGGCAAGGACAGATCCAGGCCCCGTGGGAGTAGCCCCCCGCACCCCCTCAGCTGCCGACCCCGGCCCGCAGCCGCTTCCCCCACCCCGGGCTCGGTGCACCATCACCTGGGGCCAGTTTTCCTGCTGTTCTGGGCAGCCAGCACACGCTTCCAGCCGGATCTGGGTGGGGGTTGATGCTTTCAAGAAGCGGCGGCAGCGGCATCGATCGCACAGCGCCGGCGGTACCGGGCGCAGGACCGAGGCGCTGCGGCCGCGGGGGGGGTTGGAGCCGGAGTTCGGTGAAACCGCCGGACGTGGGGAAGCGCTGGGACGTGCCGGGAAGCGCTGGGACGTGCCGGGAAGCGCCGGGGCGGCGGGAGGGCGGGAGGGCGGGAGGGGGGCTATGGAGCCTGGGCGGGATGGGGCTGGGGGGGTGGAGAAGTGGGGAATGGAGCGGGGAGGAATGGAGCTGGGGGATGGAGTGAGGGGGATGGAGAAGGAGGGATGGAGCAGGGCGAATGGATCGGGGGTTGGAGCCAGGGGGATATGGAGCAGAGGATCCCAGGGGGTCCAGCGTCAGTCCCAGCTTTGGTCCCAGCGCTGGCACCAGCAAAGCCCGGGCTGGGCTCTCCCGGCTGCGCTGCCAGCCCTGGTGGACACTCACCTGGCTGGGGACATACTCGGGGGGTGCACAGTGACAAGTGGGTCCTTGTTCCTGTGTCACCATCCTGACCTGCGCCTGGGTCCCAGTGGGGGGGAACAGGGCACCCCGGGATTAGTTTGGCTTTTCCTGGCTGGGAAAAGGTTTGGAGTTTTCCTGGCCCCCCCGCCCTGGGACACTCTGCTCGTGCTGGGCCCTCACCCCTGTGGTGGGTTTGCAGGGTCTCGGGTGGGCTCTGCAGATCCCGCTGCTGCCGGCAGGAATTGGGGCAGGAATGCGGGCACAGGATGGGCACTGCCGCGGGGCGGGGGGCGGCCCCAGGAGGTGGGCAACGGGACACGAGTGCCCTCCCGGCACCACAGGAGTGATGATTTCGGGGCAAAACCCCCAACGTTTTCCTTTAAGTTGAATTTTTGGGAGTTAAAAATAAAACTGCACCTTCAGAGGCAGCGTATTTAGGTTGGGGTTTTTTAAAATTCTTTTAATTTTTCATTTTCTCGGGGTGGGGGGGGCTGGGGGCGATGGCTCCGGCTCATTTGCAGGAGCTGCACCTGGCCCGGGTGAGCTTCGTGGTGCCCGCCTTCGGCTCCGCCTTCACCCTCGACCTCCGGCTGAACCAGTGAGCAGCCCTGGGGGGCACCCACCATGGGGCTGGGGGCACCCACCTTTGGGCTGAGGGCACACACCGAGGGGCAGGGGGTACCCACTGTGGGGCTGGGGGCACCCTCTGTGGGGCTGGGGGCACCTGTGGCGGGGGTGGGGGTACCTGTTGTGGGGCTGGGGGCACACATTGGGGGCCGAGGGGTACCCTCTGTGGGGCTGGGGGTACCTGTTGTGGGGCTGGGGACATCTGCTATGGGGCTGGGACACCCCCTGGTGGGGGGGGGGGCACCTACCATGGGGCTGGGGGCACCCGTGTGGGGCGGGGGGCACTGACTGTGGGGCTGGGGGCAGCCGCCGGGGGGAGGTGCTGCCCCCTGGCGGGAGAGGGGTCGAGGGTCCGGGGGGGGCGGAGCCATCCCAGCCCGGTACCGTGTGGGGTCTCAAGGGGGGGGGGTCCCACAGCGGGATGTTGTTTCGTGCCTGGGTGGTGGGTGCCTGGGTGGGTGGGCGCACACCAGGGTGCGGCGGCCCCGCTTGTCTCCCTCCTCCTCCTCCCCCCGCAGCCCCTCACCCCCCGCCCCCTCCCCGCAGCCACCTCCTCGCCTCCCACTACCAGGAGCGGCACCTCGGGGTGCGCAGCAACGGCACCCGCAGCACCCACAGCTCGGTGAGCCCACCCGTGCCTCGGGGGAGCCCTGGGGGGTGACGGGGGGTCCCAAGGTCCCTCCCGTGGTTGCTGGTGACAGCGACTCCCAGGGGCTTCAGCCTCCTGGTGGTGCCCGCTCTGGGCACCCGACGCGCCCCGAGGTGACCCCAGAGCCCCCGTCCTGGGGGTGCTGGGGGCCAGGACGGGACCCCCCGGCCGGGCAGGGTGTGCGTGCTCAGGCTCCTCTCCGGCTCGGGCAGGGTGCTGGGGAGCACTGCTACTACCAGGGCCGGCTCCGGGGGCGGCCCCGCTCCTTCGCCGCGCTCTCCAGCTGCCAGGGCCTGCGGTGAGTGACCCCGGGGCAGGGAGGGGGACGGGGGCTGCACCCCCTGCACCCCCTCACCCCCCATCCCTCTTGCAGTGGAGTCTTCTCGGACGGCCGAGCCACCTACCTGATAGAGCCCCAGGTGGGCACCGAGCAGGGGCAGGTGAGTGGTGGCACTGGGACCTGCCACGTGCCTGCCTCAGTTTCTCCACTGCAGCCTTATGGGTCTGGGGACAGCCCTGGGGACACAGGGACATGGTGGTCCCATGACACTCCTCTTCCCGTGGCAGGGCCTCCAACCACACGTCGTCCAGCGCATCCCCAGCTGCGCCCAACCGGGTGAGCCTTGGCCTGGACCTGGTGCTCGTCCCCCAGGACCCAGAGACAGTGGCCCTGGTGGCCCTGGTGGCCCCGTGTCCTGCCCCCTGCCAGCTCTGTCCCTTCCCTCCAGGCTGCCTCTCCCCTGTGCTCAGCCAGCAGCTCACGGGCGGGTCACCAAAGCTGCGGCGGCGGCGGCAGGTTAGTGGGGGCAATGGGGGACACAGGGCAGGGGACAAGGGCACTTGACCCCTGTTGGCCTCTGGCTGCTGCTTGCCCGTGGCCTGTCTCTGCTGTGGGTTAAGACGGGCTGGTTGGTGGGTGCAGGGGACATTTGGTGGATACTGGAGACACTTGGATGGCCCTCAGGATGTTTGGAGGGTGCTGGAGATGCTGGGTGGGTGCTGGGGTCATTTGGAGGACCCTGGGGATGGTTGGAGGACACAGGGGTCCTTTGGTTGGTTTTGGGGATTTTTGGAGCATGCTGGGGATGTCTGATGGGTGCTGGGGACACTTCGATGACCCTGGGGATGGTTGGAGGACACTGGGGACATTTAGGGGTGCTCGGGCTGGGCACTCGGGCGCTGCCGGGGGGCTCAGCTGTGGGTCCCTCGGCAGCTCCGCCGGTCCCAGCACACGGTTCACAGCGAGACCAAGTACATCGAGCTGGCAGTGGTGAACGACCACCAGCTGGTAAGGGTGGGGGGTCCCGGGGCTGGGTGGGGGGTCAGGGCGGCTCCCTGGCTCAACCTGGCCCCGGGTGTCCCCCCCAGTTCCTGCAGCTCCGCAAGTCCGTGGTTCTCACCACCAACTTCGCCAAGTCCGTGGTCAACCTGGCCGACATGGTGAGAGGGTTTGTCACCTGGGGGTTGGTCCCTGGAGGCTTGGTCCTTGAGGGATGCTGTCCCCAGGGGTTGGTTTCCAGCAGCTGGTGGTTTTGTCCCTGGGGTGGATTGTCTCTGGTGGGTTTGTCCTTGAAGGGATTGTGCCCAGCACCTGGTTGGTTTGACCCCACCCACTTTGTCCCTAACACCTGGCAGGTTTGTCCCTTGGTGGCTCATCTCTAGTGGGTTTGTCCCAGGGAGGGTCTGTTCCCAGGGGTTTGGTCCTCAGCACCTGGTGGGTTTGACCCTTGGGGATTTGGCCCAGGGTTTGTCCCACTGTTTTGGTTTTTTTTTCCCTGGCACCTGGGGGATTTGTACCCAGGGAGTTTGTGCCCAGGAGGGTCATCCCTGGTGCCTGGTGGGTTTGTCCCTAGTAGTGTTGTCCCCAGGTGGGATTGTCCCCAGAAGGTTGGTTCCAGGTACCTGGTGGGTTTGTCCCTGGGGGGATGTTCATCCCCAGCCCTGTCCCCTCAACCCCACAGATCTACAAGGAGCAGCTCAACACCCGCATCGTGCTGGTGGCCATGGAGACCTGGAGCTTGGAGGACCGGATCCGCATGGGGGAGGACTCCCTGGAGACCCTGACTGAGTTCATGAAGTACCGGCGCGAGGGGCTGGCGGAGCAGAGTGACACCGTCCACCTCTTCTCGTGAGCACCGTGGGGCCGTGTCACCTCCCTGGGGCCGGGAGCCGTGTCCTCTGTCCCCATCATCCTCCTCTTCCTCGCAGGGGTCGGACCTTCCAGAGCAGCCGCAGTGGAACCGCCTTTGTGGGGGGCATCTGCTCGCCCACCCGTGCTGGGGGCGTCAACGAGGTGGGTGCAGCGAGACCCTCCCCCCCCCCATGGCAGGGGCCTGGGGGGTCCCACGGGTGACTCCCCCGTCCCTGGGCGCAGTACGGCAACGTGGCGGCCATGGCGGTGACGCTGGCGCAGACGCTGGGGCAGAACCTGGGGATGATGTGGAACAAGCACCGCACGGCCGCAGGTACCCACCACCCCCGGCAGCGGGGTGGGGACAGCAGGGACACACACCGCAGTGCCACCGAGCCAGCGGTGGGAAATTTGGCACCCCCAGCCCCTTTCCTCTCTCCCAGGGGATTGCCGGTGTCCGGACTCCTGGCTGGGCTGTATCATGGAGGACACAGGGTGGGTGCCCAATTGGGGTGGCACTGCCACCATCCCCCGTGTCACCAGCCATGCCAGTGTCACCCAGGTGGCACAGGGGTGACGGTGACCCTGTCCCACAGGTATTACCTCCCACGGAAGTTCTCCCGCTGCAGCATTGATGAGTACAACCAGTTCCTGCAGGACGGTGGTGGCAGCTGCCTCTTCAACAAACCCCTGAAGGTACCAGCTCCCCTGGTCCTGAGATGGGGAGCAATGCCCCAGGGGGGTCCCGAAGGTCCCTGGAGACTCGTGGTGTCCCCTAGCCCCTGAGGTCACAGCGCTGCCATCAAACCCTGTGTCCCCCACTGGGAACAGAGCCAGACCCTCGTGCCTGACGGCAAAAAAAAGTGGGTTTTGGGGGTGGAGAGTTGAGGGGGTTTGGGGGTCCTGCCACTCCCCTGGGATGTGATGCCTTTTGGGGGGGGTGGCAGTGCCCAGCCTGGGGACACCCCCAAGCAGCTCTTGCTCCCCACCCACCTCCCTTGGGTTCCTGCAGCTCCTGGACCCTCCGGAGTGTGGCAACGGCTTCGTGGAGGCGGGCGAGGAGTGTGACTGCGGCTCGCTGGCGGTGAGTGGGCACGGGGTCTGCTTGTGACAGGGGTCTGCTCACCACGGCCATGCTGGGGGTCTGCTCCCCATGCTGGGGGTCCACTTCCTGTGGCCGTGCCGGGGGCTGAGGCTCCGTGTCCCACAGGAGTGTGCAAGGAGTGGGGGCAACTGCTGCAAGAAGTGCACGCTGACCCACGACGCCATGTGCAGCGACGGGCTCTGCTGCAAGGGCTGCAAGGTGGGGCCTGGGAGGGAGGGTGGCACCCGGGGTCCCTGGGGCAGAGGTGTGACGTGGTGGCTCTGTCCCCCGTGCAGTACGAGCCGCGCGGCGTGTCCTGCCGAGAGGCCGTGAACGAGTGTGACATCCCCGAGAGCTGCACCGGGGACTCCAGCCAGGTGAGCCGGGCTGGGGACCTGGGGAACGTGCTGCAGGGACACCTGGCATCACCTGTCCCCTTCTCCCTGTCCCCTCAGTGTCCCCCCAACCTCCACAAGCTGGATGGCTACTTCTGTGAGAACGAGCAGGTGAGTCCAGCCTGGCGTGGTGGGCACGGCCTGTGGGGCTCTGGCACATCCCTGGGGGCTCCAGCATGTCCCTATGGGGCTTGGACACATCTTATGGGGCTCAAGCAGGTCCCTGTGAGCTCAGGCACATCCCTGGGGGCTCCAGCATGTCCCTATGGGGCTTGGACACATCTTATGGGGCTCAAGCAGGTCGCTGTGAGCTCAGGCACATCCCTGGGGGCTCCAGCACCCCAGTGCTTGGCCGTGCCAGCAGCTGTGCCCACTGCTGGGCCATGCACACAGTCACAGAGGGTTGAGGTGAGCCAGGGTTCCCAGGGCACACAAGCCCTCCCCATGCACCAGTTTGTCATCCCCTCGCCATGGTCCCTCTGTCACTGTCCCTGTGTCACTGTCCCTACACTGTGGTCCTTGGGTCATGGTTCCAGTGCCATGGTTCTTGTGTCAGAGTCCCTGTGTCACAGTCCTTGCACCATGGTTCCTGTTTTACAGTCCCTGTGCCACCATCCCTGTGTCACTGTCCCTGCACTGTGGTCCCTGTGCCAGGCACCTTCCCCGTGTGTGTCACCCTGTCCCCTGTATCCCACACCTTCACCCAGCTCAGGCCTGGGTCCCTCCCTGTGCACACACATGGCAGTGGTGGCCACACTTTGGCCACCTGCAACTTGTCCCCACGGACACACCTGGGGCCCCGTGTCCCCAGCGCGGCCCCGTGGCTGCGGGTGCACGTGCCTCCCGGTGTCCCCGTCCCCAGCCCGTGACCCCCTCTCCCCAGGGACGATGCTACGGCGGGCGCTGCAAAACCCGGGACCGGCAGTGCCAGGCGCTGTGGGGCCGCGGTGAGTGCCAGCCCGGGCGGGGAGGGGGCAGGGGAGGGGACAAGGGGGTGACGCCCGTTGCGCGACAGGCTCTGCCGAGCGCTTCTGCTACGAGAAGCTGAACGTGGAGGGGACCGAGAGGGGCAACTGCGGGCGCGAGGGCCTGGGCTGGCTGCAGTGCAACAAGCAGTGAGTGACCGTCCCCTCGGTGTCCCCCCGGGTGCCACCCGCCCCCCGCGCTGATGCCACCGGCCCCTTGCAGGGACGTTCTCTGCGGTTTCCTCCTCTGCGCCAACATCTCGGGCGCGCCGCGGCTGGGCGAGCTGAGCGGCGAGGTGGCCACCACCACCTTCTTCCACCAGAACCGATACGTGGACTGCAGGTGGGTGCCCCGTCCGGGGTGTCCCCAGCTAGAGGGGAGGGGATTCCCAGTGTCACCCAGTGTCACCATCCCGGCGCAGGGGAGGCCACGTGCAGCTGGTGGACGGGTCGGACCTGAGCTACGTGGAGGACGGGACGCCCTGCGGGCCCGGGATGCTGTGCCTCGACCACAAATGCCTTCCAGCCAGCGCCTTCAACTTCAGCTCCTGCCCCGGCAGCTGGGACGGGAAGATCTGCTACGACCACGGGGTGAGGGACACGGCCAGGGGACACCCCCGGGGAGGAGGGGTCATGGCAGCGGGAGGGGGTGACGCTGTCCCCTGGCAGGTTTGCAGCAACGAGGGGAAGTGCATCTGCCGGACGGAGTGGACGGGGAAGGACTGCAGCGTCTACGACCCCATCCCCGAGCCGAGGCCGACGGGGGAGACGGAGCGATACAAGGGTCCGTGCGCCCCCGGGGGGGACAGCAGGGTCCCCGTGTCCCTACTGTCCCCAGCCCCCACCCGCCGGGGTGGCCCGCTCTCTCCCCAGCCACCCCAGGGGCCCTTGGGGATCCTCCCCGTGTGGGGTCCTGCCCTCCCCTCCCACGTCCCCACGGCGCTGGGGCTGCGTCCCCGTGTCCCTTCGCCACTGACATGTGTCCCTGTCCCCCCGCCCCGTCCCCTCTGTCGCAGGTCCCAGTGGCACCAACATCATTATCGGCTCCATCGCGGGGGCCGTGCTGGTGGCCGCCATCGTCCTAGGGGGGACAGGCTGGGGATTTAAGTAAGCGGCCGCCACGGGGCTTGTCCCTCTGCTGCTGTCACCGGCCACGTCCCCACTGTGCCAGGGCCAGGCCCCCGTCCTTCTGGGGACGGCCCTGGGGAGGGGGGAGCGGGGGGCACTGCAAATCCGCTCCAGATGGGCATCACCTGTTCACTGGGGGCTAGGGATGCCTGGTCCCCTTGTCCCCACCCATTTCCCTTGTCCCCGCCTGGTCCCCTTGTCCCTACCCATTTCTCTTGGCCCTGCCTGCATGTGCTATGGGGGTTCACTGTCCCCTTGCTCCGTTCTGGCCGTGCCTGTCCCCAAGCATGGGGTGCTTGGGGGGGGGGGGGGTCGGTGGCCCCCGTGTCTGTGTGTCCCCGCCTGGCCCTGGGGCACGTCCGCTGTCTGTGGGACCGGGGACACCGCGTGGGGGGGACACTGGGGACAGGGGGTGGCACTAACGCTCGTCTCCTCTCCCCCCGCCGCCCCCCAAGGAACATCCGCCGAGGAAGGTACGACCCGGCGCAGCAGGGAGTGTAACCACCCCCCCCCTTCGTGTCACCGTCACTGTCACCCCGACGGCGTGGGACCCCCCCGGCTGGGCCCGTCTGTCCTGTCGCTGTGTGTCCGGCCGTGCTGTCTCCATCTCTGTGCCCCCCCTGCTGAAAAGAGACCGCGGTTTGGGGGGGGGACGACGGGACTGGCACCAGCCTCCTCCCCCCCAGTGCTGGCTCTTTTTGGCTCAGTGTCCCCCCCCATGTGTCGTCACCCCCCTCCTGTGTCACAGCCCCACACTAAACACACCCCACTTCTGTGTTGCAGGTCCGGGGGGGCCTGAGGGGGGGCAACCCTCCCCCCACCCCCCCCAGCGCCTCATTAACAGCAATTAACCGGGGTGCTGCTGCTGAGAGGTCGACTGAGGAGGAGAATGGGGGGGGAGGGGCACGCAGGACCCCCTCAACCACCCCATGAATGTCTGTGCCCCCCTGGCCCCTGCCCCGGGGTGGGCAGCACCTGGATGAATGTAACTGTCAGGAGGGGACAAGGGAGGTGTCCCCACACCCTGCCCCTGCACCCCCCATCAGCATCTTCCAGCCTTGGGGCCCCAATTGCCAGCCAGTATATCCCAGTACCGGGCCAGTACCAGGTCAGCCCCCCCCCCCCCTTCCCCCTCAGAGCAGGGCTGGGAGTTGTGTGTCGTCCCCCCAGATGCCAGGTCTGGGATGGCCTCTGGGGGCCAGCTCTGCACCCCCAGGCATGACCCCCCCTCCTTGGGGTACATCCCCCCAAACTGTTCCCCACCCCCAAATGTCACAGCTGCACCCCTCTGCCATGGGACCCCTAGGTTCTCCACCGTGGGGACTGCTCCCCCTCTCCCCCAGCTCAGGCAGGTGATCCCCAAACTGGTGGCACTGGGGCTGGTGGGCAGCAGACAGAGTGAGCCCTGGGCTGGTGGCACATGGGGCTGCTCAGTGGGTGGCATGTGTCACCCCAGCCCCATGGCAGGCTGATGGCACCTGTGTCCCCCCACCCCAGGCTGGTGCACAGCCCCTGCTGGGTGTCCCCCATCCCCACAGCAGGTGGGTGGCACATGTCACCCATCCCTCTGGCATGTGTCACCCTGCACAGAGTGGCTCTGCAGGGCCACCCAACCCACAGGACCATGAAGCACCAGGGGCCACACAGATCCCTTCAACCACTGGTGACACTCAGCATCAGGGGGAACAGCAGGGGATGACACCCCACACCCCTGGCAGTGTGGGGGTGTCCCCTCTGTGTCCTCCCTTGCCCCCTGTCCCTGCCTGTCACCAGGTCTCTTTGCCATGGTGGCAGGGAGTGAGCAGGGGTGTCCCCAAGCCCGGCCACAGCCAAGGTGCACGGTGACCCCCAGTGTTGTGTGACAGCCCAGCTGGGTGCCCTGGCTGTGGTGGCATCAGGCAGGGGACAGGGCAGCCATGATGGCACGTTGGGAGATGACAGTGGGACCAAGGCTGGCTGGATGTCCCCAGGATTGGCTTTGGTGGTGGCTTCTTGTGTGACAGGCTGGGGACCTGGGGACCTGGGGCCACCATGGGCATGGGGAGGCGTGTCTGGATCAGCCCCCCCATCTGTATCACTGTCCCCACAGCTGTTACAGCCACAGTGCCAGGGTGGTCACTGCAGCGAGGGGACACCCCGGGTTCAGAACAAGAAGCCCCCGTTGTCACTGGGTTTAGGAACATTAATATAATATATCTATAAAAATACTGTTTTTTTTCTTAACGATGTTAATGCTGTCAGGTCAGGTGGTGCCGGGGGGGGCGGCCTGGGGGTGCACCCAGTGCTTCCAGGAGAGCAACCCCCTCCCCAGGCCCCCCCAGGCTGAGCCGATGGGCCCGATCCTGGCACCGGGGACACAAACACAAGCACAGCGGGCGGAGACACCCCCCCCCTCCCCCGCCGCCAACCCCCCACTCCTGGAAGGGGGGGGGGGGAGGTGCTGGGGAAGGGGCTTTTCGGCCCCCCCGCCCGCCTTGTCCCCCGCTCCCGCTTTTCCCGCCGCGCGGAGCCGCGGGATCCAGCGGCTGCTCCTCCCGGCGCAGAGTTTATTTACAATAAAGGTTTGGAAAACGATGGGAAGAGACTCGACCTTCCTGCGGCGCTGGGGGGGCCACCGCACCTGATCCCACCGACACCCTCCCCACGGCTCATGCTCCACCCTGGCCTGTCCGCAGGGGCTGGGAATGTCTCGACACGGCGGGTGTCCCCTCCCTCCGAGGGACCCTGCCCCACTCTCCCCATCCCACCTCTGGGATGCTCAGTCCCGCTCCTGTCCCAGCGCCAGGACACGGCGCCATCCGTGTCCCACCACGTTCACCAGTGACCGTCCCGGGTCCACGGGCACAGGAGCCGGTCCCGGTCCCTCTGCAGGGACAGGCGGGCAGGGCCCTGTCCCCTCCCCAGGGACAGCTCGGTGGGGTCAGCTCTGTCTGGGGGGTGCTGGGGTGAGCAGCCCGCTGCTGGTGCCCCCTGCGCCTCGGCGACCCGGGGTCCCTCAACCCCAGAGGGACCCCCAGGGCCGGAGCAGCCTCCCGGAGGGCAGCGCGGCCGCCCCGGCCCGGGCTGGCGGGGGGAGCTCGGCACATCGGCCACGAGGGGGCCCCCCCAGTCCGGGCCACGCGCGCCTGGACCGGGCGCACCGGGGCTGCGCTGGCATCCCCGAGATGCTGACATTCCTCCGGGGCTCGGGGGCCACGCGTGTCCCCAGCCCCGAGCTGGGAGGAGGGAGCCCGAGGCCAGAGGCAGGCGCTGGGGAGGGGGCTGCAGCGCGTCCCCCCTGCCCAGGGACACTTGAGGGCAACATTGATGGGGACACCAGATGAGCAGGTGCTGCCGGACCCCTTGGCCCTGGTAGTGGCCAAGGGACCCCCCAGCACCCCCTGACATCCTCTGTGACACCCTGGCACCCCTTGTCCCCCCTCCCCGCCCCCCAGCACCCTCCTGCACCCCCTGCCCACAGAGGGTCACTTCCCTGGGCACCCCCTTCTGTGCTTACCAGGGACAAGGGGTGGGACACAGGATGACACTGCAACAGCCCACCCTGAGTGGTGGGGCTGGGGGGGGGGGGTCCCACACCCCACAGAGCCCTACAGGGACCTGCTCTGGTGTCCCCAAAGCAGCATGGCACAAAAAGACACCCCAGAAGCTGCAGAACCAGGACACTGGGGTGCACGAGCTCAGCTGCTCTGCTCTGAGCCCCACACCAAGCCAGGGGTGCCTGGTAACACCTTGGGGTGTTGCCAGGGAGCTCCTCGGGGTGTTCTTCATGGAGCTCCTCAGGGTGCTGCCAGGGAAATCCCTGGGGTGCTCCTCAGGGTGGTGCCTCCCTGGGGGGCAGACTCAGACTCAGGCTGGTCCCTCTCTCATGGCTTTGGAAGGGTCAAGGCCACCTTGTTAAAGCAATCACCATCACCTTCCTGCTGTGCCCCCAGCCACGGCCTGGCAGGAGGTGGCATAGTGGGGGGAGATGCTGGAGGAGCCTCTGGTCATGTCAGAGAGCAGGGGGGGAGCACTGGGCTGAGCTGGGGAGGGCTGTGACTGCAGTGTCCTCCCTGGCAAAGGGCTTGGTGCAAACAGTCCCTTTTCTCCCCACGTACCCTGAGCCTGTCACAGCAGAGACATCTTGATACCCCTCAAGGACTTTGGCTGCAGATTTGCCACCAGCCAGAACTGAGACACATCCCAGAAAGGAGCTATTTTGGGCTGGTGTCTAGATACAAGCGATGAGTGAGCCTGAAAAACTCCAGCTGCACGGGCTGCTGCTGGATCTTGAGGTCTTCAAAGTCTTCAGGGTCAGGAGGGCAAAACCCACCACTTTATTCCAGCCCAGCTGGGGGCTGCAACCCTGTGGGGTCACACAGCACCCACACCACTGGGCTGGGGGGACACTGTTGTGGGGCTGGACATGCCTGGCACAGGGAGATGCTCTTGGCCAACTCCCAAGGACCACAAGAAGTGGGAGAGGCAGCAAGCCCCAGTGCCCAGGGGTGCTTGACACCCCAGGCTGCCACTTCTCTCCATCACAATCATCTCCAGCTCCTTCCCAGCCTCCTCCATGACATCACCCAGGGCCTCTGCCTTGAAGAGGGGCCGCCCCAAAAACCAGGTGCAGAGGCTGGCAGGGTCCTACCTGCCCACCAGCTACTTTTCCCACCCCTGACTCACCAGCTGTGTGTGACAGACCCTCCTTGCCCTCAGCTGGGCCATGTTCCTCACCCACCACTACCAGGTTTTAATGGCACTTGCTGAGGTTAACCACAGCACCCAAGGGAGAAGCCAGAGTCCCATTTCTGTGCCAGGTGCCCAGTTGCTCCTTTGACAAAGGCCACAAGGTCAACATCAGCTTTTGGCTTCCTCTGAGGTCACCTGCAGAGCTCTCTCCCTAACCCCCTGGAATTCACCCCCCTGTGCTGCAGCAGACCTGAAGGGACACACAGGAGCCACAGGCAGGCCCAGGGGACACGTCTGTCCCAGCAGCTGCTGCTCAACAAGGAGAAGCTCAGATCTATTTGCTCCTCCCTGTGCTGAGAACAGCAACGGGCCTTGCAGGGGGGATCCTGCCACCCTCCAAACCCTGTGATGGGTGAGAAAACATTTCACATTCCCCTCATTTGTAGGTAAAACCAAAGAAATAAGTAATAAGAAATAAGAAACCAGCCACCCCTTCCAGAGCCACCCCTGGGTCTGTTCCCTTTACATAATGGGAAACCCTGGGATCTGAGAAGTCTCAGCTCCTTCAGTTGCTGGAGCTGATGGACCATCTGGCTGCAATTTCCCAGCTCCAAACTAATGAGCAGGCTCTGCTTTCCAGGTGTGGATGAGGAAAGAGCCCCTCAAGGTCTCCTCAGGAGCAGGGGGGCTGCCATGTGAGCATGTGGAGGTTCCAGGTTTCAGCTCTCCTGTTCCTCAGCAACCTGAGGTGTTTGGGACAGCTGTTGGGAGCAGAGGACATCAGAGGGCCTGGGGGCAATGCTCCATGTGAAGGGAAAAGGGGAATGTCCTGAGGGGAGTTTTATTTGGGGGACAAATCGCAGGGAAGAGAAGGGAACACTCCAAACACCAGCTTCCCAAAGCAGCCAAGAAAAAAACACATCCTCATTTTCCATGCAAATGAATGAAGAACCTGAACTGATCTCTGACCTCAAACCAGGACAAGCTTTTTCCAAATGGGAAAGCCTCCAGAGGGTGACACAAGGCCCAGAACCCTCCGTGCAGGGAGGGACTCGGGTCACAGCCCCACAGTGACAGGTGCCCTCCCCCAGTGCCCATCCTGCAGCACAGCAGGACCTCTGGGTGCCTGAGGTCTGGGGAGGGACAGAGGGGAGGAGAGAGAGGGGCTGGGAAGCCCTGAAGCCTCCTGGCACACAGCATGGCCTGAGGTGGAGCAGGAACAAAGAGCATCCCTGCCAGGCCTCAGAGCTGAGGATCTTACTTGTCCCAGGGAAATTTTAGGGAAATCCATCTTTTCACAGAATGTCAGAATTCCAGGCTGGTTTGGGTTGGAAGGGACCTTCAAGATCATCAGGATCCAACCCCCTGCATGGGCAGGGACACCTCCCACCAGCCCAGGCTGCTCCAAGCTCCATCCAACCTGCCCTTCAGCACTGCCAGGGATGGGGCAGCCACAGCTTCCCTGGGCAACCTGGGCCAGGCTCTCACCACCCTCACAGGGAAGAATTTCCTCCTCATGTCTCACCTCAATCTCCCTCTTCCAGTTTTCATCCATCCCCCTCATCCCATCCCTCCCTGCCCTTGTCCCAAGCCCCTCCCCAGCTTTCCTGGAGCCCCTTCAGGCACTGGAAGGTGCTCTCAGGTCTCCCTGGAGCCTTCTCTTCTCCATCTGACACGTCTCTAGTTGGTGAGCAGCCTTGGAAAGTCTGTTCATTCACTGATGTCTTTAGTTCCTGCTGTTCCCCTTTGGTCACTGGGGTCTCAAATGTCTCAACAGCCCAAATGTGGATGGGAAGAGGAAGGGGATGGAGAAGAGGAAAGGGGAGGGGAGAGGGGAGAGAGAGAGGGAAAGGAAAAATGGAAAAGGGGAAGGGAACAGAGGAATGGGAAGGGGAAATAGGAAGGGGAAGGGGAAGGGAAAAGGAGAAAGGGAAGGAGAAGGGAAAAGAGGAAGGGAAAGGGAAAGGGAAAGGGGAAGGGAAAAGGCAGGGTTTCTGCCAGCCCGGAGCCAGCCGGGGGCCACAAGGCGATGGAATCTTCGGGCTCACTCGGGCTGCGCAGGCGGCGGCTCCGGGGGCGGGTGCGAAGAGCCCGGGGGGAAGCGGGAACCCCCTCCTGGAAGTGCCAAAAATGCCCCTTAAGAAGGGACCTCCTGCCGCAGGACCCTGCCCGCGCTGCCTCGTGTCTTTCCAGCCCAGTGCCCGTGCCATTCCAGGCCGGGCCAGCATTCCCGCTGCTCTTCATTCGCATTTCCCCCCGCACCAGCGCTCGGGGGCTCATCCCCGCCCCGGCAGCCCCGGCAGCCCCAGGCGGGACCCACCCCCGGTTGCTGCCCGGGTTGTGCGGGCTTGGGACGCAGCTGAGACCCACCGAATTCCAGCCGGGATCCCCAGGGGTCAGTGCCCCTTGTCAGCGCCCTCAGGGCGGGCAGCAGCGGCCGGACCCTCAGCCCCATCAGGTTGCACAGCACCCGCATCTCCCCACTCTGCTCTCCAACCTCCCGAGCTTGTGCTGAGCCCAGGAGGGTGGGGAGCACTGAACAGGTTGCCCAGGGAGCGGCAGGAGGCCCCATCCCGGGAGACATTCCAGGTCAGGCTCGATGGGGCTCTGAGCAACCTGCTCTAGCTCAAGAGGTCCCTGCAGGGGCTTGGACGGGGTGACCTCTCAAGGTCCCTCCCAAGCCCACACATCCTATGATTCTAAAATTCTATGATCTGTGAGTCTCCCCAGACCCCATCTCCCACCCCCTGGATATTGCAGCCCCCAGGTCAGAGCAGCTCAGGGAACTGTCCCCATCCTGCTCCGGCCACCACCGCTTCTCTGGGCTCTCCTTTCCTCTCCAGGTCTTTCCCTTCCCTCACTGGACATCAAGATACCAACACAAACAGGAGAAGCACAGAATCCCTGCATTGCTGAGGATCATAACTTATATTTTTGTTAAAAACCCCAAACCCCAACAGGATCATTACGTAACTGTGCTGCTCCAACCAGGCAGCAAGAAAAGGCCACCAGACCCGAGGCTGGACCACAGATCAAACCAGAATTTCATTTCACAATTTAGTGACACAATCTGAGCTCGTTCCCTTCCCTGACAGTCCAGCAGGGAGCTGCCCTCCCTCCCCCAGTATCCAGGGGAGGAATATTCAGGCACACTGGGATCTATGGGACATGCTGACAAAGGAAGCTCTGAGCCAGAGTGTTCCTGGAGACAACCTCATAGTGAAGAATTCCCTCCTCATGTCTCACCTCAGTCTCCCTCTCACAGTTTTCATCCATCCCCCTCATCCCATCCCTCCCTGCCCTTGTCCCAAGTCCCTCCCCAGCTTTCCTGGAGCCCCTTCAGGCACTGGAAGGTGCTCTAAGGTCTCCCTGGAGCCTTCTCTTCTCCAGGCTGAACACCCCAACTCTCCCAGCCTGGCTCCAGAGCAGAGCTGCTCCAGCCCTCCCATCATCTCTGGCCTCCTCTGGCCTCTCTCCACATTCTCTGTGTCCTTCTTCTGTTGGAGGCTCCAGAACTGGCCCCAGCCCTGCATGGGAGTCTCACCAAAGCAGAGCAGAGGGGACAATCCCTTCCCTGGCCCTGCTGGTCACGCTGCTGGTGACACAGCCCAGGACACGGGTGGGTTCTGGGATCACCACATGGTGCTGGGCCATGATGAGCTTCTCATCACCCAACACCCTCCCAGGGTGTCCCATCGTGTTCGGCCCCCTCGGTTCTTCTGGGAAAGCCACAGACTCAGGTCCTCAGGTGGGTGACATGTCCCTTGCCAGAGCAACCAGAACGACCTCCTGACCAAGCAAGAAGGAAGCAGTGGGGGGGGGGGGGGGCAGCAGGTCCCTAAAGCCAGTGAGCACCAGCAGGTGCCTTCACATCCCTCTCCCAGGGCATTTCCCACCCCCCCCAGCAACACGGAATGCACACCCCAATGATCACCTCAGGCTGTAGGAAACAAATTGTCCTTTTTCCAAGCGATGAGGAGCTGATATTTGAAGTCTCCCCTGACACAGAGGAGGCAAGTTCAAGGGGAGCAGGAGCCCCTGGGGGAGCAGGAGCTCCTTCCCAGGCTGCTGCAGGGAAGTGGGATCATCCCAGGGACATCATTAACAGCAGATCCTGATCCCACCCCTGCCAAGGGATCAGGTCCCAGGGCTGTCACAGTAACAGCACGAGGGGCTCACACAGCCCAGCCCCATCATGGGAATCAGAATTGGCACAAACTCCTTGGGAGCAGCTCTGGGAGAGGCTCCTCTTGGAAGTCACCTCATGGCTGGTGAGCTCAAGATTTCTGGAATTATTAACAACTCAAACCACAAGAAGGATGGTGGAGTGACACCCAGCTGAGCTACAGGCAGAACACTCACTGCTGACACTGCTAACCCCCGGCCTGTGCTTCCAGCTGGGAAATCACCGGGAGGAGCTGATTTATCCTGGCAGTAGCCAGAGTAAAGCACGGTCGGTGCCTTCCTCCCCTCCACCGTGGAGGGACCCAAGGTGGAGCTGCCAGCCCCTGATCACTGGGGTCACTCCAGGTGCTGGTGCTGCCAGAGAGGCCCCCGAGCACCACGTGGGGCTGCCAGATGGGACCCAGCACCCCTGGGAGCTGCATCCTCCCAGAGCAGCAGCTGGAGGCCAGGAACACCCAGGGGGCCCCAGGCAGCACCCTGGGTCTGCAGGGAGGCACCCAGCCCAGCGGGGCTGCCACCCACCCTGGGGGGCTGCCAAACACCCTGGGGGGCTGTGAAACACCCCGACTTCCACCACGGGGTCTCCTGCTCCTGGCCTCTCCCGAGCACCAGATGGGACACAGCATTGCATGATGGCTTCTCCCAAAACATATTCCATATTCAACACATTCCAGGGTCCCACTTCCAGGGATGGGGCATCCACGACTTCCTTGGCCCAGGTTGCCCAGGGAAGCTGTGGCTGCCCCATCCCTGGCAGTGTTGAAGGGCAGGTTGGATGGGGCTTGGAGCAGCCTGGGCTGGTGGGAGGTGTCCCTGCCCATGCAGGGGGTGGGACTGGGTGAGCTTTAAGGTCCCTTCCAACCCAAACCAGTCTGGGATTCCAAGCTAATCCTGCACCATCCCCTTCTTTTTCAGCCATGTAATTCCCTGCAGCATTTCAGAGGTTCTTGCTGCAAATTAATTGTTAAATGAAGGTTTCTGCACCTCAAAACACTCAAGCATGAGTCCTGGCTGCACAACCCCACGTTCAAAGGGAAGGACAAGGTGAAGTGTCCTTCAGAGCAGCAGAGAAGCAGCAGGAGCCACAGCCTTGGAGTTGCTCCCAGGTTCTCCACGTCCTGCCTGGGCACAGGGCTGGTTGCTGCCTCTGGGCTGTTCCCTGCTCCCTTTATTTCCCATCCCATGGACCCTGTGGAATGCTCAGGCGTCCTGGCAGGGACAAACACACTATTACAATGGCAGGATCCCACCTGGGTCACTGTCACCCACCCCTGCCACCACTGCCTGGGTGCTGGGGCCCAGGCCCTTCACTGCCCATCCCTTTGGCTGCCCTTTCCTTCTCACTCTGAACAACCTGCTTCCCACCCCAATCCCCCTGGATCCATCCCAATCCCAGCTTGCTCACAGCTGCATCACCCAGCAAACCCCTCCAAGCCTCCTCAGACAGATTCCCAGTTTTGAGGCCAGATCTGCAGGGAGGGGGAAGCTCAGGACACTGAGGGAAGGCAGCCCCTGGGACAGCCACACAGAGGGGCATTCAGCTGCAGCCTGGAAGGGGAGCTGGGCAGCCAGCTCCGTCTGCTTCTTGCAAAATCACAGCTAAATTAGGCCAGGCTAATGCTGCACAGTTCACTGGACAGTATCAACATGCTCATTCATATGCATAAATGCAGATTTCCATGTTTTCATAAGAGGCACAAGGGCTGACTTGCAAAAGTTCAGGGAATTGGTTTTATTGAATGCAATCGTTCTCCTCACTGAAGAACAACCCACGTGCAGAAAGGCACAGTTAGTTTCCAACCAACTCTTTGATTACACTAAACAAGGTCAAATAAATAAAAAAATCCAAGCTGTGGCTCTGAAAAAAAAAAAAAAAAAAATCATTAAAATCTCTCTCTCCCCTCCCTCACATACTCAGAGCATTTCTATTGCTGGAATAAAAAAGAAGCCACCTCACTCAGACTGGAGTAATCCACTGGATTTAATAATTATTTTTTTTTCCAAAAACCAGAGAATGACAAGACAAACCCAAGGTATGTTCAGTGGTTTTTTGTCCAAAAGTCTCTTCTGAACGTTCATTTTGGAATGGCCTGCATTAAGCCAAAGCAAGAGAGCATTTTAAAGTAATGCATGTATCACTTCTTCAAAAGGAAAAGTCAAGCCAAAGACTTTGAAACTGAAAACAAGTCACAGACATGAACATTTAGAGCTTTAACAGACACCCTCTACCAACAACAAACACTCAGTTTCAAAGCAAATGTGCACTTTATACACCATTAAAATGAGAACGAACAAAGAGTAATAGGAACAGCTCCATTACTTTGCATTTTCGGAATGAATTCAGTGCTGGGGCTGGAATATTTTGTACACTCTGCTCACTACAGGGAGGATTTACTGGTGTGGAGAGAAGCTCACGGGCCTGACCTGAGAGGGCACTGTTGGTGGGTAATGGTTTGGAGCATGAACTGGGAAAGGACAAACACAACCAGTGGGGAAGCAGCTGGTACCACCTGGCTGGAGCTTGCAGCCATGAATAAGGAATTGCTGCAGTTTGTGCTGAGAGCAGCAGGGGAAGGATTTTCACTTCCTGCCATTTGGCTGGTGAGAGGCTGTTCCAGAGCCAAGGGGTGAAGAGCAACATCACCCTTTGGGGGAGCTGAAAAGAACCAACCCAGCGTGGGGGACAGTGAGAGGATGGTGGCCACGCAGCTGCCTGGACCTCCAGGCTCCACGTCTTGCCCTGGTGCTTTCAGACAAGGTGTTTCCACCCAGTTTCTCCAGGGCATTGAGAGCTCTGCTGGCACAGCCTCCCTGCACACCCTGAGCCCCCACAGACTTAGAGGAGTTCCTGAACTCCCTCTCACCCCAGGCAGCCAGACCCACCTCCCTGCTCACAAAGCCCACTCAGCTGTCACAGACCTCTCTGTGCTCACTGTGGCACTTACACTGACTCTTTGCTCACATCACTTTGCAACTTTTCTGCATAAATTCAGAGGTTGCTGCTCTCTCTCCTGGAGCTGCTGAGGAACACACAGCCTGAAAGCAAGTTTGCTTCCAAACATCTCTGCTGGAGCTGAGCTGGAGCAGCTCCTCGTGCAGAGGGTTCACCAGCTTGGGGCACAAAGAGCTGAGGATGCCTGGGATCTGCACCTGGACTGCCTGGTATCCCAGAACAAAACCAGACTGAAAGTCACTCAGCAAGATACCAGCTTTCAGCAGGTGCTTGGGCAGAGGAAAACCTCAAGAGTGAGCTCATATCCCCTTTGTCTGAATTTAACACAAAGCCCAGGCTTGGCTGCTCTGTGGGATGGGAATGAGTTGGGGTCACCTGTGTCCTCCACAGAGCTGGGCTGCTCAACCCTTCCCCAGCCAGGTGGGCACTAAGGACTGAAGCAGCCTCCAAACAGAACAACCCTGCTTGAAACAGGCCCCAAAAATACATTAAAACACACAAAGACCTATAAAAAAAGGAGAGCAGAGCCAGGTCCCAAATATATCACAAATAGTAGCAAAAAGCAGACACATTTTTCAGCACCCCCAGCATGAATCCTTGCCAAAATAACACCCCCCAAGGGCAGTGGATCCTGCATCCTCCTTTGTCCAATTATAAATTCCAGTTGAATGCCAAAACCCCAGAATGCCACATCTGACTGGTCTCCCAAGCAGCAGTGGAAGTTCTATGTCTTGCTCTGGCTGAACTGAACTCCTCAGGCCCAGGGGCAGAAGAGGGGTCTGGGTAAGGCAACATCACTGATCCTGGGAAGGGCTTTGTGAGAACTTCTGCAGGCAGCTCCTGGCTCCTGCCTGGGGGGAGGTTGCTCCTCAGTGTAATGCAGGGAAAGACAATCCCCATGGCTCCATCTCACCAGATCACTCTGGAAAAGACAGAGATCTTATCCCAGAGGTATGGGCAGAACCTCCTGCCTGTGGGGAGCAGGGTGTTATGTGACCACAGCCCTCAAACACATCCATTTCCATGGGTGTCCCACCAAGAGGTGGGATGACTGAATGCAGGCATTTCTGTTGGCTTTTTTTGGGGATGTTTGACAGGGGTTTGAAGTCTCTCTTCCCTCCTGTAGCAAAAAGCTTGCAGGGAGGTTACAGCCCTCCCTGGTACTCCTGCTCTGCACACAAGTATCCTCCCCATGTACCTTTTTTCTTCTAAGTAATTTTCCAGAGGGTGAAAAAACCCCCTGGCACAGAACAGCTCTTGTCCAACCCTTCCATTTTATGGGGAGCACATTTCTGTAAAAAGAGTCAAGAGCACCAGGAGCAGATGTTCTCCCAGTCTTTCCACTGCTCAGTAACTGGCACCCATGGGCTGCCTGGAGAACCTGAGACTCCTCTGTGCTGTCCACACCTTCAAGGCACTTTGGAAAGGCAGCATGGAAAAGTTTCCTGTTTAAAACAAGGGAGAACAACGACCAAACTGCAGACCACAAGTCATCATAGCAAAATGCTACCAGGTACCCATTGCTTTCTCCTCCTTAATATATATAAAAAAAAAGGTAACCTCAGAGATCCAGTGTACAAATAGAAAAAATTGTGCATAATAAATGTACTATAATACTGTACATACAGCATAAACCGTTCAATGAGAATGATTTAAATATACCTGTTTGTCTCCTGACTTGGAAGACAGAAGAATAAAGTCCTATTATCCTAGAATATGCATATAAACCTTTCTGAGAGGCTGAATCACTAGCCAAAGGTATCCCTGAAAACAAGCAGAGTCAAATATTTACTCCATGGAAGCCATTATTGAAGGGGTTGCTGGTTATGATAAACTAGGAGAAAAAACACAAGATACCATCAACTCAACCAACATCAAATCCAGACAGAGTTCTTCCCATCCCCTGACTTGCTGCTGGCACTGCTTTTGTTTGAGCCTGCTTTGGATTTCTTCTCTCTGGAACTGCTGGGGTTGTTTTGGTTGTTGTAGGCCTGGATGGCAAGATCCAGGCGCTCCTGAGCCACTTTAATTTCCCTCTGCAGATTTTCCAGGTCGGCAGGAATGTTTTCCTCATTGCTTCCATACTGCTGTTCCTGAGCTATGTTGGCTTTGTTCTGTTTGTAGGCCATCTTGGCATTGGACAGTTCAGTATATTGCATTTGTTCTGGTTTGACTGCAATGTTGTAGCCCGGAGGAGCAGACGGAGTGTTCCAAGTGAAAGGGTAGTTGTAGGTACCAGAATCTTCCAGCTCTTTCCTCTTGTTGTTCAACGTGTCCCGGATTGTGCCAAATCCCAAGTGGAGCATCTCCCAGACATTCAAAAGCAAACACATGCAGCTCACCCCGTACATTATCAGCAGGAAAATGGTCTTTTCAGTTGGCCTTGAAATGAAACAATCTATTTTGTGGGGGCAGGGCTTCCTGCTGCACACAAAGCTGGGGCTCACCTCGAAGCCGTACAGGAGATACTGACCCACCAGGAAGGCAATTTCAAAGGTGGTCCTGGCCAGCAGCTGCAGGACGTAGATCTTCATCAGCCCATCCTCCCGGATCCGCCGCCTGCCATCGTGCTTGGCTTTGGCAGGAGGCTGCTGCTCCTTGTTCTCCCTCTCGCTCTCCAGCTCCACCTCTGGGTACATCATGGGGTCTTCCTCGTGGTCCTCCTCAGTCTCCTCCAAGCCACGGTGCTGCTTCCAGCGCATGGAAAAGCTTTTCCTCCTGACCCTTCTGTCGGCCTCGCTGTGCTCCACCATCCGGGCGATTTTATGGATTGCGTAGCCCAGGTACATGACGGATGGAGTGGCCACCAGGATGATCTGGAAGACCCAAAACCTGACGTGGGAGAGCGGGGCGAAGGCGTCGTAGCAGACGTTCTCGCAGCCCGGCTGCTCCGTGTTGCACACGAACTTGCTCTGCTCGTCATAGTAAATGGACTCTCCCCCCACAGCAGTCAGGACAATCCGGAACACGATCAGCACCGTCAGCCAGATCTTCCCAACAAAGGTGGAGTGATTGTGGATCTCCTCTAGCAGACGGGTCAGAAAACTCCAACTCATGGTGGTCAAATGATTTTACCTAAAAAAAAACAACAATCAAACAAACACTCCAAAATATTTATGAGTTTTTCAGCTTGAGCCTAAATGTTGCATTTAACCAAGAGAGTTGGACATCTATGGAGCCAGGCTGGGAGAGCTGGGGTGTTCAGCCTGGAGAAGAGAAGGCTCCAGGGAGACCTGAGAGCACCTTCCAGGGCCTGAAGGGGCTCCAGGAAAGCTGGGGAGGGGCTTGGGACAAGGGCAGGGAGGGATGGGATGAGGGGGATGGATGAAAACTGGAAGAGGGAGATTGAGGTGAGACATGAGGAGGAAATTCTTGAGTGTGGGGGTGGTGAGAGCCTGGCCCAGGTTGCCCAGGGAAGCTGTGGCTGCCCCATCCCTGGCAGTGTTGAAGGGCAGCTTGGATGGGGCTTGGAGCAGCCTGGGCTGGTGGGAGGTGTCCCTGCCCATGCAGGGGGTTGGAACCTGATGATCTTTAAGGTACCTCCAACCCAAACCCTTCCATGGCTCTATGAGGGTGAGAAGACCCTAGAACTGTACAACCAGCACATCCCTCCTTGCAGCATCACCTGCTATCGGGACACTCCAGCTGCCAGGATTTGTTGCTTGAAAATCCTACGTTTCCTCCACAGGCTTTTGAGAAGTCTGCTGCAAAAAAAAACACCAAACCCAGCAGTTAACTGCCACTTCCCACCCTGAACCTGCTCCCAAAGCTGCAGAAGAGAAAGTCCCAGCTGCTCTGTATTTCAGCTGTTCATAAAAACATTTACACTTCAGGCTGAAGTCTCCAAAACACAGGGGATGGACACCTAAGCTGCTGTGACATGTTATGGGCACTGCTGGTTCCATCCCACCACTGACAGTGAGATGGGTGTTAACTGCATGGAGAGGACCAAAAAAACCCCTGAGCTAGTGATCCCAGCTTCAACCACAGCCCATGGAGAGAAGCAGCTCTGTCCACAGGGCAATGTCAGGTGTCTGGAGACAGGAATGATGATGATAATCCACCCAGACCAAACCTGGCAACTGGCCTTGAAATCTGGGATTCAAAGGCAGGAGAAGCTGAGTGACTCCAGCAGGGTCCCCCTGCAGGTCCAGAGGCAGGTTCTGAACAAGGAACATTCCACTTTGTACCTGCTGCTTAAACTGTTCCATGGATTTGGGTTCAGACCCTTGGGGAAGCTAAAAAATTCTCCCTTCCAGGGCCAGAAAAGACTTTAGTTTGTATTTTCTAGTGTTCTTTGGGAGAGAGGCAAGGAAAACTAGTTAAAAAAACTATGTCAGAATTTTTTTAAGAGATATGAGATAGAAATCCATAGAAATTTGCAATCCTGACAGTAAAAACATGAAAAACACACCAAAAAAAACCAAACCCAAACAACCCACATCTGGTAAGAGGGTGAAGTATTGCAGCAGGGAAACCTGGCCAGGCTGCAGGCCCACCTGGAGCTCTGAGGAGTAATAAAATCCTGAGCCCAGGAAGAACTGTTTGATGTTCTAGCAGAGGGGATAAGACATCTTGCAGTCCTCTGCTGAGTCAAAGATGCAGCAGTAATAAAGATTTTTACAGAGTAACATCTGGTCAAAAGGTTCTTAAATCAGGATTGGACAGATCTCTGGCACTCTGGTCTTCAAAGTGATTTATTCTTAACCTGGAGGAAGAAATTCCAGGTGTTTGGAAGTAAAGGAGTTATTTGCAGCTATTCAGCTTCTTCCACCCAACTGCAGAGTTGGTCACAGGCAGAACAATGAAGCTGGAGGAGATGCAATCAATTCAGAATTAAGGGATATAAATGTAATTCCCCTGCTGGTGAAATTCAATGTTTCATTGAAAAGGCAACAACAGCTCAGACATAACCTGGCTGGGCTGTGGAGGACGTTTGATTTATGACTTCATGACAGTGTGAGAAAGAAAATAGTGCCAGAGAGGATTAAAAAAGCCTGTATTAAGTGGATTAAAATTAACAAAGACCTTGACAAATGGTTCCCACATGAGAGCCAAGAGCTATTGTGTGTAATTACAGCAAGTTCTGCAGACCAGGAACAGCAGCAAGGCTGCACCTTCCCCAGACCTGACCAGAAAATGGCTGCTGATAAAACCTGCACATGGCCCCAAAGTTTGCAGGCTGACAAAGAAATTACAAATGAAAAGCAGAAGAGCAGAGACTGCTCCAGAGGCAGAGTCCACCAAAACAAACCCAGAACTTCACCCACGCTGAGTGCAGAGACACACAGCGAAGGGAAAGACCAGCAGGCTTTTGATTCCCAGGGGAGAGCAGTTCCTCTGGAGATTAAGGAACAGGGAAGGGAGGCAGGGTCTTCACAGAGGACCATCTCAACCAGAGCTGGTGCCACAGCAGAGATGATGAACACAACCCTGGGCTGTGTCACGAGGCAGCCTGAGCAAGGAGGGTGGTCTTACCTCCTTGTCAGCAAGACAGCACTCGAGGCCTGGGTCTGCATCCTTCACCAGTTGCTTGAACATCAGGGAGTGGGTGTATTAGTCTTGCAATCAGCTGAAGAATGGGGAGGATGCCTAAAAGTGAGAGATTTAAAGAGTCCAATTTGTTTGGCTGGGAAACATGGGAAGCAAATGAAGGACAATGTCATCTGGTGACTGTCAACTGTGCACGCCGACAACCCAAGGCTCAAACCAAAGCTCCTCTTCCTCCAGAGTCAGAACTACCTTTCTGGTTAGAAAAGACCTTTTAGATCATCGAGGCCAAACATAACCTAATTCTGGATGGAGCTGAGTCATGTGGTTCTGGAAGCATGGATTGCAGAGCAGATAAATGACCCTGCCTGGGCGCTTCTCACACCCCTGGCATATCCCCAGGTCCCAACCCTGCACGCTCAAAGAAATCCAGACTCGACTGAGTTTATCCAAAGCAATTTTTTCCAACTCAGGAAAAGAGAGGCTTGGTTGGCACCAGGCCAGGCCATGCTAGTGCCATGCACCCTCTCCTGCAAACCACCTACATGGCTACGTTGCCACTGGAGGTTCCAGCAGCACTGGTTGGAACCACATGTTTTTAACAGAAGAAAAGACCAGTGGGTTCCAGTCCCAGGGCAGTGATTTACTGCAGTAGGTGGCTCTGAACCCCATTTCAGAGAGGGGTTCTCTGCCACCCCCAGTGGAGCCAGCACTTTGACACCCCCACATTGGGCGCTTCCCAGCAGGAGTCACAATGGGAGGCAGAGGGACTCTCTGACCTCAAGTCTCCAAAAAGCTGCACAGACACAGCACATAAACCAGCCTTGGCGGCAGGGACAGCAGGGACAAGAGCCACAGCTGCCACAGCAACTGCACTGCTTGGGCACCCAGCACCACCACCCTACGTGCTGGGAGCTGACCTGACATTATTTGTCAATTAAAAAGGAGAGAAAACCCAAAGGAGTCAAAGAAGGGATTAATTTTCACCCACTGAAAACATCAGGGTCAAAGCCTTTGCTGTGAGTAAAAGCCAGAGTAAATTTGAAACTAATTAAATACTGTTTGCAAAGTACATTGGAATAAAAGCAGGAACTGCCCTTTTTCAGACACTGTCAATGTTTATTCATCAGTGGTTACTGACAGAGACCTTTCTCGTTTAAACGAGAGGGGACATGGAATCTTTACTTCCAGATGAGTTGCTACCTTGCCAGCTCATCAGGTCACTTGAGGTGTTGATCAGATATTGATCATGGTGTGTTTTGAACCTGCAGAGCACAGACCTGTGGTCAGCTCCAATTGTACCTCGGCAGGTGCGCAGAGAGAGACATGGAGTGAGTTAGAATGGATGGAGAGCAGCCCTGAGGAGAAGGACTTGGGGGTGTTGGGTGATGAGAAGCCAAACATGGCCCAGCAGCATGTGCTGGAGCCCAGAACCCACCCCTGTCCTGGGCTGTGTCACCAGCAGCGTGACCAGCAGGGCCAGGGAGGGGATTGTCCCCTCTGCTCTGGTGGGACCCCACCTGGAGAAGTGGGTCCAGGCTGGGGTCCCCAGCAAAAGAAGGACATGGAGCTCCTGGAGAGTCCAGAGGAGGCCATGGAGATGCTGGGAGGGCTGGAGCAGCTCTGCTCTGGAGCCAGGCTGGGAGAGTTGGGGTGTTCAGCCTGGAGAAGAGAAGGCTCCAGGGAGACCTTAGAGCACCTTCCAGGGCCTGAAGGGGCTCCAGGAAAGCTGGGGAGGGACTTGGGACAAGGGCAGGGAGGGATGGGATGAGGGGGATGGATGAAAACTGGAAGAGGGAGATTGAGGTGAGACATGAGGAGGAAATTCTTCCCTGTGAGGGTGGTGAAACCCTGGAACAGGTTGCCCAGGGAAGCTGTGGCTGCCCCATCCCTGGCAGTGTTGAAGGGCAGGTTGGATGGGGCTTGGAGCAACCTGGGCTGGTGGGAGGTGTCCCTGCCCATGCAGGGGGTGGGACTGGGTGGCCTTTAAAGTGCCTCCAACCCAAACCATTCCATGGCTCTATGACTGTATGACATGGGGAGGGGGTGGATCCCACTGAGCTGAGCTCCTTGGAGGAGCAGGCAGCTGCTGGAGGGCACAGGACATCTGGCTGGCTCTGAAACTTGCTTGAGGAGAAAGAGGAGGATTCATGTCCTGGATTCCAGCCGTTATGTAAAGCAGCACGTGACAAACTGGGGGGCAGAGCCCGACCAGCCTGGCTGTCCATGTGGGTCAGTCACAGCCTTCGAGGCGCAGCACGGCGCTACCAGCCGCCTGCCTCATCAGCGAGACCTCTGCTGATTAGAGAGCTCCAGCTGGGAGATGGGAAGGTGCTGAGGAGCTCTGGTTCTCCTCAACAAGAAAGTGCCACTTACTCTAAATTTAGTTTTATTCCAAAGCAAAGCCACTGACACCAAGCTGGAAGAATCCACCAGCAGGCAAAGAACTCTGCATTGAGGAAGCGTTTTGGTTCCAGCGAAAGGACCTGTTACTAAACCTTCCTTTCACTAGAAACATTCAGCCCATCCCAATTAAACACTGAAGAAAGCAGGAATCTCCAGGCAGAAGGATGGCATTTGGAATGGTGTTGTCCTTCAGCTTCATGAGCTCAGCCAGCTAGAGGCTGTGTGTTCTGTCTCCATGCACTGCAGGACACAGGCAGGTCGCAGTCACCTTCACCCCACCGACACTTTCCCTCTCCCAGATTTGTTGTTCTGGCAACATTTAACTCAATAATTTTCCATTGTTTGAAATAAAAGTCTATGGACACTGACACGCATCTGAAAAAGGCAGAATGTCAGCAAGTTCAGCTAATTTAAGTCACGCCAGAAAGTGCATTTGAGAGAGACTTTCATTCCTTGTCTTTGTCATCCAGCTCATTCCAGCACTTCCAGAGGAGGAGGCTCCTCAGAGCAGGCAGGAAAGACACTGCAAATACCACCATGTTCATCTCTGACATGGGCTCCTGTGAGCTGAGGAGCTACACACACATCCAGGAAGAGCAGAGAATTTGGAGCAGGCACATGGGAAAATAGAAATCAGCTTGAGATTAAGAGATTGACTGGAGATATTTCTCGAGTTGTTTCACCTGTTGGAGAGAGGCCAGAGGAGGCCATGGAGATGATGGGAGGGCTGGAGCAGCTCTGCTCTGGAGACAGGCTGGGAGAGTTGGGGTGTTCAGCCTGGAGAAGAGAAGGCTCCAGGGAGACCTTAGAGCACCTGCCAGTGCCTGAAGGGGCTCCAGGAAAGCTGGGGAGGGACTTGGGACAAGGGCAGGGAGGGATGGGATGAGGGGGATGGATGAAAACTGGAAGAGGGAGATTGAGGTGAGACATGAGGAGGAAATTCTTTGCTGTGAGGGTGGTGAGACCCTGGCCCAGGTTGCCCAGGGAAGCTGTGGCTGCCCCATCCCTGGCAGTGTTGAAGGGCAGGTTGGATGGGGCTTGGAGCAGCCTGGGCTGGTGGGAGGTGTTCCTGCCCATGTAGGGGCTTGGAACCTGATGATCTTTAAGGTCCCTTCCAACCCAAACCATTCCATGGTTCCATGACTCTGTGACATGGGCAGGAGGTGGATCACACGGAGCTGAGCAGGAGCTGCAGCTCTCAGGTCTCTGAATTTCCATAATTCACCAGCACCATCTCAGACAAGGTTTGTCTTAAGCAGCACACAGAGAAGACAGACTCTGTAGCCAAAAGGCAGCCATGAAGGGGAACGTATTTACAGGAAGACTTTTTTCCCCTTAAAATATATCCTCCCATGTCATGCTAACGAAATTCGATTAATTTATTAAGGATAACTTTGTTTTGTTTTGAAGCAGCTTAAAAAGACATGTGCTGACCAGAAAAAATAGTGCATGGCAATTCTGTTGATAATCAAAAGAGGTTTCATGCTGCATGAAAGTGAAATTGGGCCCACAGGCTAATTAAAATAGGATTTGAATGAGGATGAATGATTAAGCAGCATTATTCATTCAAATCTCATTTACATGGAAATGGAAGAAATTGCACAATTTATCATTATTTTTGAGGCAGCACGGGGGCTCCTTTTTTGCTGTTTTTTAACCTGAAAAATGAGTCAGACTTTTTACTGCTCAAGAAGGGAGAAAACTGTGGCCAGACCCAGCACCAGCAAAGCACCACACACCACAGGTCCTGGGGACAACTGTGCCAGCATCACTTGCCTCCCCAGCCCAAGATGGAATTCCAACATCCATTCTCTTCACGGACACCAGGAGAGGGATGGGAGATATTCCTGGGATGACAGAACTCATTGCTACCACCCTCCTTCTATCATTGAAGAGAGTGGCTTCAATCACTAGCAACTTCAATGTTTTCCAGCACCGTGGAGCTGAGTGAGGGAACAACTGCACTGGATTCCATTTTTTAATCTAGATTAAAGAATATTTGGGAGTGAAAAGGCTGGGATCTTTGGGGCAACACCCAGTGCTTTTTCCAAGTACATCCCTGCTCATCTGGCAAACCTCTCATGGCAAAGAGCAGAGAGTGGTTCTGAAAAAGCCACAGCGTCAACATCAATTTGGAAACGATTTCTGAAGGGTGCCTTCAAATCCCAGGCATGTTAACAAGGTTCTGCTGATCTCCAGACCAACCCCCTCGGGCCTAAAAACCCCTCGCTGAATTATCAGGCTGCAGATCCTGCATGGGCTATAAATAGAACACTAAAATATGGGTAAGAGGTAGAGATAGAATAAGATTCTTGCACTGTCAAAAAAATGAAGATGTCAAATACGCATCTTTTGGAAATTCAACCTCCACAGACCCACCCCCAGCATCCAGCTCAAGGATGAACCGGGATTTGCAGAGCAGATATGAACCCCCCGTGGCCCCTGCGTGGCCTCCAGGCAGGGCTGACATGGCCACCCCAGTGACAGTTTTAGCAACACTCCCCCCGTGGTGACACGACCCAAGTGGAATCGCGACGTGTTTCGTGCTGCTCAAAGGGAGCGCTTCCTTCCCCTCCTGCAGGAATCCCATGGGATGGGTCTCCAGGGCAGAGACCCCAGGGCACCATGATCCCAACCAGAGCTGTGGCCATCAGAACAGCCTGTGCTGCAGCACGAGGACACAACAAGCTCTGAGCCTGACTCAGGTTCATCTGAGAGCAGCAGCCTGCAGTGACCACAGCAATCATGGAAAATGGAGGCTGGGCTGCAGAGCCTGCTACTTCACCAGATCTTTGGAGATCTGTTTTGGGCTCGTGTCAGCCTGGATCCCTTTACACCTGCTCAGCATCCAGAATCCCTTCAGGGTGATAGGAATGAGGTGTGACAGTTTGGAGGCTGAACAACGAGCTCCCCAGTTTGGCATTATCCTGGTGACCCAGGAGGAGCCGTCAGCTGCTCCACAAACCTGAGCAGGGAGATCTTCAGACCTGTCCTACAGACCTGAGGTGTCAGGAGACAGGAGCAAGCCCCGAGAGCTGCTGGGGCTCTGGAGAGGGGACATGTAATGATGGAGAAAACAGAACCACAGACTCTTCATGGTTGGAAAGGACCTCTGAGATCACCGAGTGCAACCATCAACACACACACAAAAAAAGACAACCCAAAAAACTACAAAACAAAAAACAACCAACGTCAACCTTGGCCAACTGGAGCACGTCCTGAAGTGCCACATCCCCAGGTTTCTGGAAGCCCTCCCGGGATGGGGTCTCCCTAGCCTGACCACTCTCGGGGGCAGAAATTCTTCCCAACACCCAGGCTGAACTTCCCCTGGCCCAACTTCAGGCCATTTTGCTCTGGAGCCCTCATCACAGGAGAGACATGGAGCTGCTGGAGAAAGTCCAGAGAAGGCCATGAAGGGCTGGAGCAGCTCTCCTACAAAAACAGGCTGAGAGAGTTGAGGTGTTCAGCCTGGAGAAGAGAAGGCTCCAGGGAGACCTTAGAGTACCTTCCAGTGCCTGAAGGGGCTCCAGGAAAGATGGGGAGGGGCTTTTCACCAGAGAGGGCAGTGACAGGACAAGGGGTGATGGTTTTAAACTGACTGAGGGGAGATTAAGGTGAGACATCAGGAAGAAATTCTTCACCATGAGGGCAGAAAGGCATTGGCCCAGGTTGCCCAGAGAAGCTGTGGCTGCCCCATCCCTGGAGGTGTTCAAGGCCAGGTTGGATGGGGCTCGTGCAGCCTGGTCTGGTGGGAGGTGTCCTTGCTTATAGCAGGGAGGTTGGAGCCTGATGATCTTTAAGGTCCCTTCCAACCTTCACCATTCTGTGATTCCATTACTTCCTCTGGTTCTCTAGCTCTCCACTTTGCAGAAGAGGCCAAACCCCCTCACCACAACCTCCTTTCAGAGAGAGGGCAATGAGGTCTCCCCTCACCTCCTTGTCTCCAGGCTGGACACCCCCAGCTCCCTCAGCTGCTCCTCCTCACACTTGTGCTCCAGCCCCTTCCCCAGCTCCCTTGCCCTTCCCTGGACACGCTCCAGCCCCTCCATGTCCTTCTTGTCCCCAGGGGCCCAGAACTGACCCCAACACTTGAGGTGCAGCCTCACCAGTGCTGAGCAGACCACAGAGCATGACACAGGGTGAGTCCTGCAGTGAAACACTCCATCCTCGGGGCAAGGAGCCACAGGCAGAGTGACACAGCACCACACCAAACCCTGGTGGCACCAGTGCAGCTCTGGGACTGGGGCTGACAGCAGGAGCCATCCCTCTGCCTCCAAAGAGAAGCTGGGACAACTCCCAGGGAAGTGCTGCTCTAGCCCAGGAGCTAGGCCTGCCCGCGTCCCATCTCACCCATCTCTTCTCCAGACTCATACGTTCCAGAGCATCTCTCTACAATGAAGGTCCACTCTCCAAAGCCCAGAGGGGTTGAGGAGCTCCTACGTGACCTGGCCTCATCCAGCATCAGCAGGTCCAGCACAACTCACTGACCCAGCCCTGCCTCACTTGTTCCTCACGCCGCAGGAGCTGGTAACAAACCACAAAATGTTGGGTGCTGAAAACAAGGAATTCAAGGAACTACAGGGTAGGTAAAAGGGCTTTTGAGTTTGAATCTGAAGCTCAGGCCATACTAGAGAAAACACCCAACACTGCTGCTCGGAGATCAAGGGCAAGAGTTTAGCCCAACCTATGCTGTCAGGCCTTCAACCTGTGCCCCAGGGATCCAGCTCATTTCAGGACCTGCTCCCCAGCCTGAGCACCAAGGAGGGAAAGAAACTCCAGGACAGTGTCCTGCTGCAGTCTCTGCAACAGAATCACAGAATCATCCTGGTTGGAAGGGACCTTGAAGATCATCAAGTCCAACCATAACCTACATCCACCAACCATAACCTAATCTACCCACTCAGTGCTTAACTCATGTTCCTCAGCTTCACATCTGTGTTTCTTTTCAACACTTCCAGGGATGGTGACTCCACCACCTCTCTGGGCAGCCTGTTCCAGTGTCCAACCACTCTCTGGGTAAAGAAATTGTTTCTAATATCCAGTCTAAACCTCCCCTGGTGCAGCTTCAGGCCATTTCCTCTGGTCTTCCCATTATTCACTTGGGAGAGGAGCTCAACTCTCACCTCCCTACAACCTCCTTTTGGGTAGTTGCAGAGAGCAATGAGGTCTCCCCTCAGCCTCCTCTTCTTCAAACTAAACAATCCCAGTTCAGAATCACAGAATGTCAGAGGTTGGAAGGGACCTCCAACATCAAGTCCAACCCCCCTGCCAGAGCAGGACCCAAACTAGGGCAGGTCACTCAGAAAGGCATCCAGACAGGTCTGGAAAGTCTCCAGAGACTCCACAGCCCCTCTGGGCAGCCTGTCCCAGGGCTCTTGTCACCCTCACAGGAAAGAAGTTCTTCCTCATGTTCAGGTAGAACTTCCTGGGCTCCAGTTGGAATCCATTGCCCCTTGTCCTATCACAGGGCACAAGTGACAAGAGACTGTCAAAGCAAACCCCTGAGGGACAAGTGCTGGTGGAGAGCAGCAGCCTCTGCACTCACCTGAGTCCCTCCAGCCCCTGGCAGCCAGGTCGGGGCAAGGCCACCATCACCCTCACACCACTGGGGTCAGGCCTGGAGAGACTTCCCCATCCTGATGTGATCAGTGATTTGAGTAACCCCAGCACCCTTCAACTGCTCCTGACTCCACTGCAGCCAACAGCACCAGGACACGTCCCATCGGGCTCCTCCTCTGTGCCCAGAGGGATGAGTGTCAAAAGCAAATGACACCCTGGAGGCAGGTGACCCAAATATCACCCCCACGGCCACCTCAGTAAAGGACAGAGAAGCCAAAGGGGAGCGATTCTGTCGGCTCCTGCACATCAGCCGGCTCCTGCTCAGCTGGGCTGGATGCAATCAGATGGGCATGAACACCCAATTCACACATCACCACCATATTATGACAGTCAAAAGAAATGACAATGGTGTTTGCTTCGTAGATGAGCCTCAAAACCCAGTATGAAGATAAAATAGATCTACAATGGCTTGTAGATAAAATAGAAGCCACAGAGCGTGACACAGTCTGCCACAACCCCCCAATCAGCCACCCTGCAACACTCAGGGATGGCAGTTGTTTCACTGTGACCCAAATTAAAATAAGAGATTTTGGTTCCCCAGCTCTGTCATCTGGCCAAGCAGGAGGCAGCATCTCACCCTCTGACTGCTCCAAATTCATCTGACATTTCCTTCAATGGCAGCTTTGTGACCATGCAGAGAAGCTGTGGAAGGGATGGGTGCTCAGAAGGCAGAGCAGGACAGTGCAGTGGACACTGCAAACCCTCAGCACCAACGGCTTTACAAGACGCCCAGCACTTGGAACAGCTCTGCTAAGCTTGGCCAGGACCTTTCACTCACTGAGACACAGAGGATTAGAAAGCTCTGCAGACCTCTGTGACCTAACACGACTACGTCTGCTTGTGTGGAGAGCACCCAGCTCAGGAGGATGGTGGCCAGCCACGCCAGAAGGACTGTCCGTCAGAACCAGATCACCAGAACCAGAGCACAGCGCCCAGCTGCAGACACTCCTTCCAGAGCAGGGTGTCCACTGCAGCAGGACAGCCACCAGCTTCCAGGCACACTGTGTGCTCTCCTGCCACGCTCCAGCCTCAGGCTCTCCTAAGAGCTACTGAAGAGCAGCAACAATGGAAGAGTTTTGTTTCAGTCCCTGGGTTGGAAGTACAGTTAGTCTGGAGGGAAGGAGCACAGTAAATCAGGGCAGCCTGCTCTACTGGCACCAAGACGTTACTCCAGCTTGAGTTCAACTGCTTTATTTTGCCAAAGTTTAGATTATTAATATGCACATAAATTGACTAAGTGAATAATCTGTTGAAAAAAACCCCACAAAACAAAACAAATTACTTCCTACAGTGAAATAAGAAACCCAAACTTGTCATTTTCTGAAAGTCTTGAATACTCTTCCAGAGCCCCTGGGGAAGGGACCTGAAGGACTTGCAGGTTGAATCCCCCATGCTCCATCACCCCAGCCAGGAGCACACACATCAACTGCTGCCTTTCTTTTTGAGAGCAGCCACAAGCAACCCCAGTCTCACCGGAGGAGGCTGGAGCCCTTCCCCAGCACCCCTCATGCCCCAGGGAGGGAGCACTGCACCACGCACAGAGGAGCAGGCAGGGCATTTTTTGCCACCTGACTGCTTGACATGGCCATGAATTTTATCAGACATGTTCTCAGCACAGATGATGAAAATGAGCAGCAAATTTAAGGCAGGTTGGGCTTCCAAATGTCCAGAAACTGCTCAGCCAAGCACATGACTTGGCATGAGAGTGCAAACAGGACAAGGCTCTGGAATATACTGCTTTTTGGTCCTGCTACAGATGAGAGAAAGCACACTGAGATACCACAGGGCCAGCTGTGGGCACTGCAACTGTGCCCAGCGTCCTTATTTCCAAGCTTCCATGATTTTAGGAGGGTGGTCACATCTTGATACAACCTTGGCAGTCCCTGAGTGAGCCTGGTGCTTGTTCTGCACAAGTTCTCTTCAAGCTCCAAGCAGGAGCCAGCAGAGCACTGCCACTTCACAAGACCACGGGTAATCAGGACTTGCTGTCGTGACAGGAACTGGGTGTCAGAGCAAACCAGGTCATACAGCAACTGCCAGGTCAGAGCTCTGGCCTTGAAAGATTTGACTTAGAAACAGAGCTAGAACACTAACGATGGAAAAAGGCCTTACTTTTCTTATAACTAGAAGAAAACAGAACCTGTACCAACAGGACAATCTCCTTCTAGAGAGCACCTGGCAGCCCCTGAGGTCCTTGGACAAGCCTGTTCACTCCCAAGCCTGGCTGAGGCCAATCTGCAAGTTTGGATACAAGTGATTTCCCACCTGCATCACTGGAAGAAAACATTCACAGGAAGATTATAGAATCATTGACTGCTTTGGGCTGGGAGGAATTATCTAGATCCAACCCCCTGCCATGGACAGGGACACCTGCCACCAGACCACATTACTCCAAGCTCCATCCAACCTGTTCTCTAGACCCTTCATCAGCTTGGTGGCTCTTCTCTGGACATGGATGGGGTTCACCCCCACCCCAGCCCATGGTTTCCCCTCATCCTGGCCCCAGCACACAACCCCAGTCACTTCTGCCATCATTCACCATGGAAATAGAAAAGAACTGAAGAGCTTTGAAGAAGAGGGATGGACTGGCTGGTGTAGGGAAAAGAGCAGGACAACAAGAAGGCTGAGGGAAGAAAGAGGGTCAGGAGCTGTAAAACCTGGAGTAGCCTGGAGAAGGAAAGGCCCTTAAAAACTGAAAAAAAAATAGACAGTGCTTTATCAGTGGGTAAATCTCCAGGCAGGGCCCTCCAAACACTGAGGGGGTTTCAGAGGCTTCTGCCTGGCTCCTGCTGGAGCTTCTTGTGTCCAACAGGGCTCTGGCCCAGCTGGACGCTCAGTCTGACCTGGCACGGCTGCTCCCCAGGAGCCAGCACCTCCCAGGGGCTGTGGGAAGAGCAGGTGAATCCATCATCTGGAACAGAGGTGCTGGTGGAAGCCAAGAGGGAAAAAAGGCACCTCAGGTTATGAATGGCTGATTCCAGCCAACTGGTGTTCAGTGTTTACTGGCCTGGCAAACCTCAGGCCATGGGCCCACTGAAGGGCAGCAGGGATCCCTTCTGTTCCCGACTCCCCAGCACGTTCCTCCAGGGAAGCGGGTCCTGCAGCCACCCGGATCCATCAGGCTTTGCCACAGACTGCACAGAGCAGGCTGAGGAATGCAGATCAGGCTGGGCACTGCCAGAGGTGGCCATTTCAAGGAAACACTCGAGAAGGAGCAAAGACCAGGGAATAAAGCAGCAGACTTCCACATGGCTGGCTGGATGATCACTGTGCACTTCCCCCCAAACACTTCCATTTTCTTTTATTTTTTTGATATCCCAGGAATCACAGTCTCCAGTATGAAAATTCTTCTCCTTTTAAAAATAGTTTAACTACATATTTGTATGTCAGCCTAATAAGTCTAGTGAGTGAATGCCTGAATGAAAATCCAGTCATTTCTCAGCTACTTAAATACGGTTACTGTGAAAATCAGATTTTCAGGAAGTGCTGCATGCAAACCAGGACACCTGCAAGACACACGTTAAGAACCTGAATTATTTTGGTTTCATGCCATTTCCAAACACACTCACAGCAGGGCCAGCCCCATGTGCACAATCTACCCCCCAGCCCCTCGCCTGCCTGATCAGCCCCCGGGTCCTGCAGCATCACTTGTCAGCTGCATCCCCAGCTCCATGGCAGACTTCCTGGAGTGAAGGAGTCAGCAGCTCACCCCAGGGCAGCATGGAAACCATCTCGACACGAGGAATCCACCATCCTTCCAGGCACTCTGCTATTTTAAGCACAAGAGAGATACAGGACTTCACAGACCATGTCTTGCTCTGCCCGACTGGCACAGCTGCACCACCCATGAGTGCCCAGCACTGAGATGTCACCACAAGCAGGAGTCACTGTCCCTGCTGCACAGCACCCTCGCCCATCCCTAAGCTGTGTGCTCCTGAGGTGCCCCACAGTTACACCCCAAAGTCATTTCTCCACATTCCTCCATCACTTTAGTTCAAGCAGAAAAGCCAAGTGCAAACAACCAACTCCAAGGTGCTGCCTTTTTGGGAAGGCTTTTGGGAATTTTTAGAATCCAAGACTGGTTTGGGTTGAACAGGACTTTAAAGATCACCCAGTCCCACCCCTGCATGGGCAGGGACACCTCCCACCAGCCCAGGCTGCTCCAAGCCCCATCCAACCTGCCCTTCAACACTGCCAGGGATGGGGCAGCCACAGCTTCCCTGGGCAACCTGGGCCAGGGTCTCACCACCCTCACAGCAAAGAATTTCCTCCTCATGTCTCACCTCAATCTCCCTCTCACAGTTTTCATCCATTCCCCCCTTGTCCTCTCACTCCCTGCCCTTGTCCCAAGTCCCTCCCCAGCTTTCCTGGAGCCCCTTCAGGCACTGGAATAGAATAGAGAAATAGAACAGAACAGAGAAGTGTTGCACACAATTACCCACAGGGCAAATAAAACAACCTGGGAAAGAGGATCAAGACCCGAGCAAAACACAGTGACGGGCATTCAAAAGGGAATCACAAAATTCAATTGTCAGGTAACTCTCCAGCACCCCACAAATGCCACATTCCTACTAAAAAGAACCACAGGCACAATCTGCTCCTCATCCATATGTATGTCATCTCTCGGTACTTCAACAGGATCTTAAACGAGGTCAGGCACACGGCTCAGAATTGTTTCCTGACTAATTTGTAACTAAAAAGGTGGAACTAATATCTGTAAGAGCTGAAAGCTGGTATCATGTCCTTATTTAGGCAAAAAAGCTGGCTGACCCCCAAGCTTTTCAAATAAGCAAGGTAATAGGGAGAAAACCTTCAGTCCTGTGTAAAAATGCAAATTCCAGGTCAGTCAGTGAGTCATTCAAGCACATGCTTAATGTAAAGCTGGAAAGAAATCCTGCTAATAACTGGGCAGCTTGGAGATCCACAGCAAGGCAAGGGCTTAAGTACCTGGATGAGCTGGAAATACCCCATAGCCCCTGGAAAAGAGACTAAAACAGGCTGGTTGGTCAATTAATCACAGTGGTATGAACAGAACTGCTAATACTAAACTGGGGGGACTCTGTGTGTGTGTGTTGAAGCATCTGTTCAAGTTTAGGCATATAAAACATTTTTCAACCCAATGACTCCACAGGGAAATGCCTCATACATCAGCTCATCTGACTCAATTTTTCCATCACATTTCCCTTAATATGGTCTGGTCCATAAATACACTATTTGTTTTTTCTTTTTATTTATAGACTCAGAAAACCTTCTAACTTGTGTTATTACTTAAAGCCCTGGGTTCTTCTTTGCAATGTAATAATTAAGGAATTAGTAGCCAATCTTGATGCATGGAACTGAGTCATCTACATGTGCAGAAGGAAAAGGGGTTTCTGTTTGCTACAATATTTACGGTTCTCCGCGTTTCCTTCACCAGAAAACCCCCCATAACACGGTAACTGCCCAGCCAGACATGGCTGTGTCAGCTCAGCCACGAGCACAGCCAGGAACCTTCACCTCAAACCTTTGTTTTACACAAAAGAAAACGAAGTTTTTCAAAATCCCAGCCAGATCTTGTAGCGTCCACAACTGGGGTGGAACCATGAATCCCTACCCAGGCAATGATAAGGACTCGGACTGATGGTACGAGGAGGTCAGAAAAGGACATTTAAAACATTGCCTTCTCCTCCTCCGAGGAGCTTTTTGAAGATAAAAATCTTTTTTGTGGCTTTTAACAGAAAGCAAATAGCCTGCCAAGGCTGCCAAGCACAAAGAGTGGCCGGTGAATGGATAATTTGGACATTTTAGAAGTGTGGGGTTTTATTGGAGGCAGAATTTAGACACCGAGCAACACTGAACGGAGTGACTGAAATGTGATTTAATAGACGTGACCATTATCAACCACAACTTCCATCAAAGACAGGTTTATTCCATGGCCCAAATACAGGGTGGTGGAACTCCACCCCTGCTGCTTGTGAGAAGTGCAAAGAAAAGCTGGAACAGCTGATAATGTGGATTCTGCAGTAAAATATTCCTTCCCAAAGCACAGCAAACAGGATCAATCCTCTGCAAGGAGGCAGCAGTGTGGCCACCCTGGAGGGCTGACCCGGCTGTGGTCCAGGAACCTGCTTTTGGAGGCACATTTCTGATTCAGGGATTCCTCCCATATGCTGGGCAGGGATGCCAGGAAGGATCCTGTGCAGGTCAGCAATGGCAAAGCAGAGCGAGCATAAAAAGTAGGGAGAACTAATGGAACTTTTTCCATGGGAATAAATGTCTTCCTACTCACCAGATTAAAAAATCAATAAATCTGGAGCACAAACTCAGTCAAAACACTTTGTTGAGTGGCAGCATAAAAAACAAAAGCTGGAAATGGGGTGGGAAGGATCACATTCCTGCTAATGAGGGAGCAGTGCCCATCCTCTGGGACCCACCACAGAGCAGCCAGACAACAAAGGGGCTCATTCTCTGCCCAGGATCTTCCTCCAACTGCTTGATGATTGTTACCACTGCTCGGGGCAGTGGGGCTGTCCAGAGAGCCCTGCCAGGGCAGCAAGGCTGAGGCAAGAACCAGGAACCTGCTGCAACTCACTTTGTGCTTAGAAAAGTGAGAATCTGAGGGAAAGATCCCCCAAAACTGCCTCCCTCTTAGCTTGACACAATCAAGGCTACCCACTGAATTCGTAACTCCTTCTCTTCTCAGGCTGCAGCCCCTTGTAGGTACTAACGACTGTGAGAGGAATGCTGGCCAACCCCCAATTCCACCTGAGGAGCACAGGCTGCCCCCCCATTCCCAGCCCACCCTGCTGTGCTGAGGAGCTCCAGGACAGACGCTCCCCACCCCATGGCAAGTCCTCCCTCTCCAGCACCGCAGCCAAAACAGCAGCATCAGCCACAAGGTGAAGTGGCAAGAGAAGCACCCGAGGCACAGGAGCACCAGTAACCCCCTCCACAAGGCACCTTCCAAGACCCCCTGACTCCAGGCAGTGTTTCTGGGTGGCTGGACTACAGCAATGTGCACTTGCAGGCACTGCAAGTGCTTGGACCTTATCCTTTGATTGGCACAAAGGGATTTAGGAGAATCTGGGAGGTTTAGGAGAATCTGGGGTTTTTTTGGTCTCCCAGAAGTTGCTGGCAGTCAGTAAATTACTAGAGCAACAAATTTGTGTCTTAAAATCAATTACAAACTCTCCCCCAGTGATTGGATCTCATGGCTTGTAAGAATTTTGCTCCTGAATCTCACCTTTGCCAGCTACAAAACCCTATAAAGCCAAAAAACACATCTTAAGATAAAGTTTCACCTAAGTGACACAATTCCCAAACTGATGAGCTCCAGGACCACAGAAAATTCTTTAGAAAAACTGTGTCTACAATTAAAACTCTTCCTCATGTACTGAAATCTTTGCTAAATTCTTGAAATTGGTGTAAACTTGTCCAGCACCTGGATCCCTGCCCTTCTGCACTTTTGTCCCCACAACCACACTCATTAAGTGCTAATGAGTTTTCTTTTAACCCTCCCTCTGTTCAGAGGGGATGGTCCTGCTGAAAGTCCTTGCTCTCAGCACCATTTCCAGCCCTTTTGGGTCTCTTCTCTCACTCATTCAAAGTAAACCAACCACTCTCAGTCTGCAACCCCTGATTCTCAGTTCTTTACAGGTGTTTGCATCCCTTGCAAGTTCAACTGTGCTGACTGGGATGTTTGTTTGGAAGTAAGAAGCAAAAATAATCACTAAACAAGGTCTAAGAATGGCTACCAGTGGAACTCATCCAGAAAACAGGTTTTTCATGGCAATTCCTCGTTTCTAATTATGCATTCAGACCGGCAAGTTTATTCAAAAAAACCCAACACTTAATGTTGTCACATCAATTAATAAAACACTTTGTTTTTTAAATGAAAATTTTCTCTTTTAGCAGTAGCTCAATAGTCCACGGCACGAGAACGAACACAACCTTGCAATTTTAGTCTCAAAGCACTAAAGGTAGCCACGTTGCTAAGGGTGCAGCCACTAGGATTTCTTTAACGACTTTTTGCAATTTAAATTGATCCAAAACTTGACAAAGCCAGTTTGAAATCCCATTGGATGAGAGAAGCTGGGTGATGAACCCAACCCGCCACAAGAAGCAACAGCTGAACCTCTGCAAAACAAGTTTCACTCTGATCTGAAACACAAACCTTCAAACCAACATGTCAAAGCGTAATGCAATAAATCAGCACCGTGCTGTTTTCCTTCACCCGTTGCCATCTCCCTCAGGAAATGCCAGCTAAGTTACCACTTTTTGGGTGACACACCACAGAGTTTTCTCACCAGGAGCCACAGAAATACTGGCAGGGGAGACGCCCGCGCTCAGAACCCCAGAGGTTCTGAGCCCACAGCCACCACAGCTCACCTGAGCACAGCTCACCTGAGCACAGCCCCTCAGCTCAGCCTCCCCGCGCCCACGGACATGGTCAGGAGGCCACAGAGGGTCCCACAGAGGATCCCACAGAGGATCCCACAGAGGATCCCACGGAGGATCCCACAGAGGGTCCCACGGAGGGTCCCACGGAGGGTCCCACGGAGGATCCCACAGAGGATCCCACAGAGGGTCCCACAGAGGATCCCACAGAGGATCCCATGGCAGATCACCAGCGGCACCGCGGCAGGAAACCCCCCAGCAGAACTACTCTACCTCAGCTTCCATCGTCAAGACCATCGACTCGTGAGGAGCTTGTGCCACTGACCAGAGAGAGGAGGAGGAGAAGGAGGAGGAGGAAGGCGCCAGCAGCCTGCGCATTCGTCAGACACAGAAAATATGGAACTGCTCACCCCTCCCACTGCCGAGCCCTCCGAGCCTTCGCAGTCACCAGCGCGACGCGACGCGAGGGAAAACAAACATCGTCCCCTCCTGCCCTGTCAGAGCTGCAGAAAACCTGGAGTTAATTTTAGGATCGCTGGGAATACAGGACTTGGAGCATCTTTGCAGGTGCACGGGGAGAGCACAGGAGGGCACCACGAGGCTGGGGTTACCGGAGTTTGTACACTCGTTTTCTTTTAAAAACCTTTACAGAACGGAGCTGACCTGTTCCCCCAGGAAAGCACAACTTCAGAACATACTTGGAAAGAATCAAAACCACAGAGAAGCCATGTTTTATTTTCCTCATCACAAGTCTTGACAGAAAACAACAGCTTTCCCTTTCTTAAATGACCAGAAAGGTGGGGTTTGGTGAACTGACTGACAGCTCGCTTGCTGGACATCACCACAAAACACATTTTTAACAGACATATTTTGTTTTCCTACCAATTATCCTTGATTTACAGCTGGCAGAAGACATGGAAACAGTAACAGGAACAACCAACTCTCTGTCAAATGCAAGGTTTTTGTTCCTCCTCTTAATTCTAAATACCAACTGAACACCCACTGAAAGAGCTGAACCCAGTGTGCCCAACTGTTGCTTGAGCATCCACCCTGCACATCCACATCCTAATTAAATCTCTGTGCACCCTCTCCTATCTGTAATCAGTTTGACAGCTCTTTCCTGGGAAGCAAGGTCACAACCAGAAAGACTCAGAAGGAATTCCTACCAGCAGAAAAGAGAATTGGCTAAAAAAAAACCTCAAAGAAGCCAGTAAAAATAACTGTACACATGTCATTCTTTTGAAATTTTAAGTCGACGGGGAGAAGTTGGGCCCAACAAGAGACCCAAACTTTCCTTGTCTGATCCCGAGGGTGGATTGTTGAAGCCAGATGCGGATCCCTCTGCTGCTCCCGGTGCTGCAGCCGCTTCTGCCGCCCCGGTGCTGCGGGCTGGGCTGGGCTGGGCTGAGGGCGGCGGCACCTCCAGCGAAAACACAAAACCTGCTCCTTGGACCGGAGGGCAGCACCAGGGGAACGGGCAAACCCGGCCGGGCAGGAGGGGCGGGGCCCGGGGCTGCGCTCCCCGCGCTCGGAACGCGCGGCCGCGTCTCCTCACCCCGAACACGGCGCCGGGAACGCGGCCCCGCCGGGCCCGCCCGCCGCGGGACCCGCGCTGAGCCCCGGGGGCCCCTGGGCCCGCGCTCCCCTCAGAGCCCCGGGACCCCCGGGACCCCTCCCAGCCCGCGGCCCCGCTCCGGGCCCCGCTCCCCTCAGGCTCCCGCCTGCCCGCGGCTCCGGCCCTCGGTCCCCTCAGCCTCTCCCGCTATCGCAGCCCGGGGGGCTCGGTTCCCTCGCAGCACCCGGGCTCGGCGCCCCCAGCCTTCGGCCCCCTGGAGCCCGCGGCTCCCCCGCCGCCCCTCCCGGCTCCCCCCGCCCCTCCCGGCTCCCCCCAGCCCCCCCGGGCCCCCCCCCGGCTCCCCCCGGGCCCCCTCCCCACTCACGGTCCCGGGGCCCCTCGGCCGCCCCCACGCGCCGCCGCGGCGGGCCCGGGCGGGGGGCGCGGGGCGCATGCGCAATGAGCCCCCAGCCCCGCCGCCACGTGCCGCCCCGCGGGCTGGACACGGGGGGCAGGGGGGGACACGGGGAGGGGACACGGGGGGACATGGGGGGGGGACACGGGGGGACACGGCTTGTGACCGCCCGCGGTGACCTCGGGGAGCAGGGAGGGCCCCTCCGGGACCGGACGGGGACACGTGGAACCGGGCAGGGGCAGGTTTGGGATGGGGGCATCGGGAGGACAGAGACACTGGGAGCAGGACAAGGATGGGAACAAGGGGAGCAGGGGGGGACACAGACACAAGGAGCAAGGCAGGGATGGGGACACTGGGAGCAGGACAGGGACAATGACTTTGGGAGCAGGGATGCAGCGGAGGCATCAGGAGCAGGTGGGGAGCGGGGCCTGGGACCACCCCCCGGAGCCAGCTCCTCAAGGCAGCTTGTGCCTCATCCCCGTCACGTCACTCAGGCTGGGGACAAACGGGGACAGCGAAGGGTGGCAGCGTCACAATGGCCCCCAGGGCTGAGCCCTGAGGAACTCATGCCATGGACGGAGCCCCCCAACACCCACAGCCCCTGTGCCTCAGTTTCCCTGCTCCCCCACCCTGGACACCTGGCAAAGCTCCAAAGCAGGGGGAAAATTCCAGCTGCTGGGAAGGGGCTGGGGTCATGGCCTGGCTGAGCACTGCCCTGTTCCCAGGGAAGAGCCACTTCCGTGGAAAATTCCCAGCCCACACACAGCAGGCCAGGGTTGTGCTGCGGGAGCCCGGCAGGGCCCGGCTGCGGGTCAGCGCCTTCCAGCCCCTGGGAAGGGCTGCGTGAGAACTGGCTCCTTCCCACGGCTCCGGGCTACAGCCCAGCACCCTGCACGGGGAGACCCCTCCAGGACCGTGCCCCGAGCCCTGGGGATCCATCCCACCACCCCTCCAGGACTGTGCCCTGAGCCCTGGGGATCCATGGGAATCCCTGTGCTCCTGTGGGCAGGGGTACCCAGCACGATGCCTGGCAGTGACCAGGTGCCCCTGTGGGACCCTCCAGCCCCATTATCCAGGCCTGGGATCAAGCCATCCCATGGGACAGGGAGCTGACTGGAAAGGGAGCCACTGTTGTTGCAGGAAATCCTTCCCCCTGCCCACTTTCCAAGCTTGGAATTATCCCCTGCTATATCCCATTCCTGCAGGATGGCTGGACACTCCCATGGCTGTTTCCTCTTCCCATGCCTATGCCAGCCCAGTGCCTCCCAGTTTCTACCAGTGGAGGTTGAGGTGGATCCTCAGCCCAGTCCGTCAGAGCAAGGGGATGCTCTGGGGTAGGTTTCCTGGTCCAGGGCTTCCATGGCCAAGTCCTGCCCAGAGCAATCCCAGACAAGGCTCAATCCTGGGCCAGGGAGGGTGCAAAGGCCTCCAGGAGGTGTCATCCAGCCCCAGTGTCACTGCACGTGCTTGGAGCTGGAGCAGAGGAGGGGACAGGAGATCCCTAAAAACCCAGCAGGAGGCTGAGAAAAGGAAAGGGAGAGGGTTGTCCTGGGCTGGCTGGTGGGCTGGCTCCTGCAGGCAGGACCAGGATGGCACTGGGGGGGTAGGACGCAGAGCCCTGGGGGTGGGGACAGCAGTGGGGACATTAGGGCTGAGGGTGGAGGAACAGCCTTGCCCAGCGCTGCCTCTCCAGGGGCAGTCAGACCAAATCCCACCCGGAAGTTTGTATTAAACATTTATGAGGGGTCACAAAAGGTGTAAAAAAAAAAGGGAAAAGCCTGGGAAGGCTGGAGACACGTTTGTGTGTCCCCTCAGCTGCCCACAGCTCCCCTCCCACAGCCAGGAGCTCCAACACTCGACTCATGTTCAGGCTCCATCCTCCCTAATCCCAGCATATCTGCTGCTCTGCTGGGAGAGCCAATCCAAAGGGAAAACCCCCTCACCAGGGGCCACGGGGGCTGAAGCCCAGTGATACAAAAAACATCAGACTCTGGGTGCTCCCCCTGGGGCAGGACCTGAGCCATCAGGCCACGAATCCTTGGGGAGGCTTCTACAGCCATGGCAGAGCGACAGGAGAAGTGTCCCGGAGCCAGGGCTGGGACCAGCAGGGATGTGGAAGGACAGATGGATGCTGAGAGGACATGGGTCAGCACGTTCACATGGGGTAGTTGAGAACAACGTCTTGCTTGGCCAGCTCCAGCAACATGGGGTCATCAAAGAACTTGCTGATGCTCACGTCCTCGCTCAGGCCCTGCAGGGAACAGCAGAACAGAGGTCACTGCTCTGCAGCTGGCGGCAGCTGTCCTGGCAGAGATCCCACCCAAAGTCCTGGTGTCCCACAGCAGGACACGTTTGGAGGCTCCAGAGGAGGCAGGAGAATTTGCCAGGGATCTGGTGCTGCTTCAGCAGCTTGAAAACACCCAAGTGCATGGTTGCTGCTGCCAAGCACATCCACCCTGCCCACCCAACGGGGACCTTAACTCCCTGGAGTCCCTCAGCCACTGCAACCCCTCAGTCCAGCTCCAGGAACCAGCACAGGAACCAGCTGATGCTACCGCAGGAGAAATGGGATCAATGGGGCCATCGAGGAGCTGGGGAGGGAGCTGGAGGGGGCTGGAATCCAGCCATGGACCATCCCAGGCACCAACAGGCAGCATGGGGGGACCAAGAGTGAGGGAAGTCCTGGGGTGCAAAGGACATTGGTCTGCTCTGGGAACACATGGGACATGGTGTCCCCAGGGGACACCACCAGAACAGCTCAGCTGCCAGGAGGGACAGAGGGACACTGCAGGGATGTCCCCAGACTTACCTTCCTGCGCCGGGTCTTGATCATGAACTCCCGGGCCAGATGTGGGGCTGGCTGGGGCTCCAGGGGCCGGATGACAATGCTCTTGTCCAAGGGGTCACCAGGCACAATCTGAATCATGGAATCACGGAATCATTCAGGCTGGGAAAGCCCTCCAAGATCATCAAGTCCAACCACTAACCCAAACCCACCGTGCCAACTAAACCACCTTCTGAAGTGCCACGTCCACACATATTTTTAACACCTCCAGGGATGGGGACTCCACCACTGCCCTGGGCAGCCCAGTCCAGTACTCCCACACTTCTGTAAATAAATTGTTCCTAATATCCAATTTAACCCAACCCTGGCACAACTTGAGGCCACCTCCTCTCATCTGATCACTTGTTTCTCAGAAGACCAACAAAAAAACTACAGGGCCAGGTCCTGAGAGTGGTGCTGGGGGCTGGTTCAACCTCCAGGAGAGCCTGAACTGCCACAGGAGACATCCCTGGGCCCTGAGGACACCCCTAGCCTCGGGGTGACAGCCCCACCATCCATCTGCTCGCCTGGCATGTCAGTGCTGGTGATCACTCCTCTGAGAAGTCACCAACACGGTGCTGCTAATCCAAGCCAAGAACACGTCCCACCACGTGCTGGTCCAAGACCTCTGAAAACCCACTGACCAGGACACCCCGCGGGGGTCCCAAGCAGCACAACCCTCTCCAGAAATTAGGCACATTTACTCTTTCCAGGGCCAGGCCTCAGACCTTGAGCTCTTGGGGCTCAAGAGGCCTGGCTGTACCACACATGGCTCTGCACCTCATGGTGGTGGCTCCCACACTACGTGTCTTGCCCTGGACAGGGAAGTGGCCAGAGTACAGCATTTTGTCCCCAACCCTGTCTGCCATAGGCTCAAAAGCCTCCTCTGAGAGGCAAAGCCAAAGTGTGGCAACTCATGTCTTAAGCAGAATAAGTCCAAGCCCTGCTCCAAGCCCCTCTGATCCCCAAGCTGCAGAGCACCCAAAGAGCTGCCCTTCTCATGGATGAAGGTGTCCTCCCACCTTATGCACAGCATTTGGTGCTCCTTTGACAGGGCAAAGGGTGATGTGACATGGAACAAAGCCATGGGCTTCTGGCAGAAACCTAACAAAGAGTGTCCAAAGCCTCCCCAACTCCAGAGCCTCTGAGAATGTTCTCCAGAGCCATTCTCCTGCCCAGTGGGAGCCATGGCACTGAGTTCTACCAAGAGCACCAACCTGCCACCATATCCTTCTTAACCCTCTTCTGTCTTGCCAGGGCCTGGACTCACCTGCCAGTGGTGGAAGACAGAGAGGGAGAAGGCTTGTCCCTGTGTGTGGGTCCTCAAGTCTGTCTCAAACCCGAAGGAATCGATGGCTGGGATGAAGGCTTTGATGGTGTAGAGAGGAGAGCCTGGGATGGGGGCATCCTGTGTCACATGGCCTCTGCAATGTGGCAAAGGGTTAGTCCTCATGTCATAATCAGACTGGTTTAGGTTGGAGGGACCTTAAAGATCACCTAGATCCAACCCCCTGCATGGGCAGGGACACCTCCCACCAGCCCAGGTTGCTCCAAGCCCCATCCAACCTGCCCTTCAACACTGCCAGGGATGGGGCAGCCACAGCTTCCCTGGGCAACCTGGGCCAGGCTCTCACCACCCTCACAGGGAAGAATTCCCTCCTCAGTCTCACCACAATCTCCCTCTTCCAGTTTTCATCCATCCCCCTCATCCCATCCCTCCCTGCCCTTGTCCCAAGCCCCTCCCCAGCTTTCCTGGAGCCCCTTCAGGCCCTGGAAGGTGCTCTAAGGTCTCCCTGGAGCCTTCTCTTCTCCAGGCTCAACACCCCAACTCTCCCAGCCTGGCTCCAGAGCAGACCTGCTCCAGCCCTTGGATCATCTCTGTGGCCTCCTCTGGCCTCTCTCCAACAGCTCCATGTCCTTTTAATTTTGGGGACCCCAGAGCTGGACCCAGCCCTGCAGGGGGTCTCACGTCCTCCTCTCTGATGCTCAGGAAGAACCAGGCACAAGCCAAAGGCTGCGTGTGATCCTGGACTTCCCTATCCCACACAGCAGAGGGGCTGGGGTCAGTCTGTTCCTCTCTCACTTCAGAGAGATTTCACCCTCTTCCTCTCTGGACAAGCAGTGCCAGGTTGTGACCATCTCCAGCTGCCCAGATCCCATGGGAGCAGCTCCCTCCAAGAGCTGGTCAGAGCAGCCCACCTGCGCCTGGCCAGCACCGTGTACACCGCGGACACGCAGTCGGCAGGAGCCTGAACCTCCACGAAGTAGTAGGGCTCCATCAAACGGGGGGTGGCCTGTAAGGAGAGAGGGACACAACCCACTGAGCCTCCAGCAGTGCCCACACCCTCCAGATCAAGTCAGAGTGAAGGACTGGGATGCTCTGGTCGAGCAGTGCCTGGCTGGGGGTGACAGGGCTCCTGCTGCCCCACGCCTGCCTGGGCCAACACCAGCAGGAGCCCTCTGAGTCACACACAACCTTTCCTCTCCCCCAGTGCCACCCTTCCCAGCCAGCAAAAAGGGGAAACAGAACAGATACACACAAGCTCCACAGAATCACTGAATTGTCACTGTTAGAGAAGACCTCTAAGATCAGCGAGTCCAACTGTCCACCCAGAAAACCCCCTCCCAGGCCCACAGGAGCATGGCCTGAAGTGCCACAGCTACACGTTCTCTGAACACCTCCAGGGATGGTGACTCCACCACCTCCCTGGGCAGTTCTAGGGCCTGACTGGAACACATCACCTGTAACACCCATCTGCCAGCCTGCAGGGGCACAGGAACTGAGATTGTTGAGTTTGGAGAAGAGGGGGCTGAGGGGAGACCTCCTGGCTCTGCAGCTGCTGGAGAGGAGGCTGTGGGCAGGGGGGGTTGGGCTCTTCTGCTAAGTGGAAAACAACAGGCCCAGAGGGAATGGCCTGAAGTTGGACCATGGGAGGTTCAGCCTGGATGTTGGGAAGAATTTCTGCCCCCAGAGAGTGCTCAGGCCCTGGAAGGGGCTGCTCAGGGAGGGGCTGGAGTCCCCATCCCTAGATACTTCAAGAAACCTGGGGATGTGGCACTTGATGGCATGTTCTAGTTGGCATGGGGGTCGTTCTGTGTTGGTTTTGTGGGGTGTGGTTGTGGTGGTTTATTTTGCTTTGTTCTTTTTAAACTGTTGTGTGTCTGGGTGGGCTGTGTTGGGTCCCCCCCACCTCTGAGTGGACACTTGAACTCGGGCCATCTTAGAGGTCTTTCCAACTGCGACGGGTCCCTGATTCTGGGAACCATTCAGGGATGGATGAGCCCAGACCAACCCCCCCAGGGCAGACCCCAGGGCACAGCGACCCCCGGGGCTGCTCCGTGTCCCACCAGGTGCAGGTCTCACCATCAGGAAGGCAGAGTAGACCACCCTGCGGGCGGTGGGGATGATCTGCCCCCCGCCGCGGTGCAAGGGCTCCTGAGCAATCACCGCGTCCAGGATCTTGAACTTGACGTTGCGAATCACTGCGAAGGGCAGAAGGGACAGCAGTGACCAAGGGGGACATTCTCTGCCCCCCCAGCACATACCACATGTCCTCGGAGACCCCAAGCACGTGGCAAATACCCAAAGACCTAGAGCCACCAGGAGTTCTCCTGAATTTAATTCCAGCAGGGAAAGCACAACCAGGCCCTGACCCCACATATCAAACACCAGCAGCTCAGCAGCTTCTCCTGCAGGGTGCCCAGGGGCTGTACCTGAGGAGAAGCCAAATCCTGGGGGCCACCTCACCTGCACCAGGCCCTGGTGTGCTGGCAGATGGCCAGTGCCAGTGCCTGGGTGGCCTCTGTGGCCAGGGCAAAGGGGGAGGGTCCCTTATCTATCACCCATCCCCAGAGCTGTCCCCAGAGAGGACAGCTGAGGGGTTGCACCAGCTGAACCACCTGAATGCTGAGGGATGGAGGAATTTAATGGATCTTCTTAGCTCCATCTCTCCCCAGGTCCTACTTACACTCATCACAGAGAGGCCCTTCCCTGGTGCCCCACTGAAATCCCTGCACGATGCTGTCCTTCACAGAGCCCAGCAGCGACTTGTCCACCTGCAGACAGACAGACAGACAGGCCCTTCAGACACCAAAGCTACATCACAAGGCACTGACAGACAGAGCCCAGGGTTTACAAGCCAGTTCCTAGAAGAGCACCAATGCCAACCCCCCCACAATGTCCATCCCTCCCTCTCACAGCTCAGGAGCATCAGAGTGGCCTTCCAGTGCCTGAAGGGGCTCCAGGAAAGCTGGGGAGGGACTTGGGACAAGGGCAGGGAGTGAGAGGACAAGGGGAATGGATTAAAACTGGAAGAGGGGAGATTGAGGTTAGAGGTCAGGAGGAGGAAATTCTTCCCTGTGAGGGGGGTGAGACCCTGGCTCAGGTTGCCCAGGGAAGCTGTGGCTGCCCCATCCCTGGCAGTGTTGAAGGGCAGGTTGGATGGGGCTTGGAGCAGCCTGGGCTGGTGGGAGGTGTCCCTGCCCATGTAGGGGGTGGGACTGGATGAGCTTTAAGGTCATAGAATCATAGAATGATTAAGGTTGGAAGGGACCTCAAAGATCATCAAGTTCCAACCCCCCTGCCATGAGCAGGGAACCCTCCCACCAGACCAGGCTGCACAAAACCTCGTCCAACCTGGCCTTAAAAACCTCCAGGGCTGGGGCATCAACAACCTCCCTGGGCAACCCATCCCAGCTCCTCACCATCCTTGTAGTGAAGAATTTCCTCCTCATATCTAACCTAAATCTCCCCTCTCTCAGTTTAAAACCATCACCCCTTGTTCTATCATTGTCTTCTCTGATGAAAAGCCCCTCCCCAGCTTTCCTGGAGCCCCTTCAGGCACTGAAAGGTCCCTCCAACCCAAACCAAGGATTCTATGATTTGAGATCTGGCAAACCAATGAGCTCTCCAGCAGCATGAGGCCCTTGCTGCAGCCTCTGGAAGGGGCAGTCACCTCTTGGCAGCACAGGACAAACATCTCCCTGAAAGGTCATCCCCTGGCCATGCTCCTCACCTCTGAGGGCAGCGTGTCATCCACCAGGATGTTGGGGCCAGTGGCATCAGGCCCAAAGGCCCAGATGGAACGGGCAGCCAGCAAATCCCAGTCATACTTGGTCTGGAAGAATTCACCCAGCTTCTTCCTGGTAGAAGAAGAATGGAAGAAATTTTAAGAGACAAGTATCCAACCTGCACTCCCAGAAACATTCATGACCCTGTTCCCTTCAGGCAGAAAATGGTGTCAAGTTTTTCACTTGGAGCATCTCTGTTGCTGGGGGAGGAACTCCCAGACTACCTGGTACCAATTTTGGACCCAGGAGCCCTGGCTAGAGGCTGCTGGCTGATCTGTGCACCTTGCAGATCCCAACATCTCCTTCTTTCCCCCATTATTTGCTTCTAGATGGTCCCTGCTCTCCCCAGATGGGTCCTACCTGTTCCACGTGATCTGGACCACTTCATTTTCAATGTCCTCAGCGAGTCCCTTCTCCAGAGGCTCAGCAATCATTGTGATCTTGTTCCTGAGAAGAGACAGTTGCAATTAGCCCATGGAATGATGGAAATGGGACTAACTGGCAGGACTTCAGGGACTGTCCACTGCCTCGAACCCAGCTGGGGAGAAGAAGCCATCCATGTCCTTCTCTGGTACTGCCTTGCTTGGAAAGGCAGCCCAGACACTTAACAACTGCTCTCACAAGTCTCCTCATCTCCAGAAGCAGATGGCTGAGGGTAAGTGGGCTCCATCCCACTGGCCAGATGTCCAGGGCTCGTCCAGGCTGCAGGAGGAAGCCCAGGGACCAGCAACATGGCTCTGTCACAGCCAGGACCTGCTGTGTCCCACACATGGAGAATCCACCGAGGAGAGCAACCTGCCCCAAGCAGGTCCCTCCACATACCCAAGGGTCAAGGACTGTCCTAAGGCTGGAACCTTCCCCCCCCCTGTAAGGCTGGAACCCTCCTGTCCCCCTCACAATAAGGCTGGAACCCTCCTGTCCCCCACACAATAAGGCTAGAACCTTCCTGTCCCCCACACAATAAGGCTGGAACCTTCCTGTCCCCCTCACAATAAGGCTGGAACCCTCCTGTCCCCCTCCCCAGTAAGGTTGGAACCTTCCTGTCCCCCCCACAATAAGGCTGGAACCCTCCTGTCCCCCACAATAAGGCTGGAACCTTCCTGTCCCCCTCACAATAAGGCTGGAACCCTCCTGTCCCCCTCCCCAGTAAGGCTGGAACCTTCCTGTCCCCCTCACAATAAGGCTGGAACCCTCCTGTCCCCCTCCCCAATAAGGCTGGAACCCTCCTGTCCCCCTCCCCAATAAGGCTGGAACCCTCCTGTCCCGCCCACAATAAGGCTGGAACCCTCTTGTCCCCCCCACAATAAGGCTGGAACCCTCCTGTCCCCCTCACAATAAGGCTGGAACCTTTCTGTCCCCCTCACAATAAGGCTAGAACCTTACGGTCCCCCCCACAATAAGGCTGGAACCTTCCTGTCCCCCACAATAAGGCTGGAACCTTCCTGTCCCCCTCCCCAGTAAAGCTGGAACCTTCCTGTCCCCCCCACAATAAGGCTGGAACCCTCCTGTCCCCCTCCCCAGTAAAGCTGGAACCTTCCTGTCCCCCCCACAATAAGGCTGGAACCTTCCCCCCCCTGTAAGGCTGGAACCCTCCTGTCCCCCCCACAATAAGGCTGGAACCTTCCTGTCCCCCCCACAATAAGGCTGGAACCCTCCTGTCCCCCCCACAATAAGGCTGGAACCCTCCTGTCCCCCCCACAATAAGGCTGGAACCCTCCTGTCCCCCCCACAATAAGGCTGGAACCCTCCTGTCCCCCCCACAATAAGGCTGGAACCCTCCTGTCCCCCACAATAAGGCTGGAACCTTCCTGTCCCCCACAATAAGGCTGGAACCCTCCTGTCCCCCACAATAAGGCTGGAACCCTCCTGTCCCCCACAATAAGGCTGGAACCCTCCTGTCCCCCCCAGTAAGGCTGGAACCACGGAGAGAGTACAACAGGATGAAGGAGGGTGCCAAGCAGCAGAACCCCCAGGGAACACAGCAGAGGTATCTTCTGCCTGTTTCCCCTGAAAATTCATAGAATCATAGAATCATGAAGGTTGGAGGCACCTTAAAGATCATCCAGTTCAAACGAGGTTTGAGCCTGCCATGAGCAGGGACCCTCCCACCAGACCAGGCTGCACAAAACCTCATCCAACCTGGCCTTAAAAACCTCCAGGGCTGGGGCATCAACAGCCTCCCTGGGCAACCCATCCCACTTCCTCACCACCCTGAGAGTGAAGAACTTCTTCCTAATATCTCACCTCAATCTCCCCTCTCTCAGTTTAAAACCATCACCCATTGTCCTATCACTGTCTTCTCTGATGAGGAGTCCCTCCCCAGCTTTCCTGGAGCCCCTTCAGGCACTGGAAGCTGCTCTAAGGTCTCCCTGGAGCCTTCTCTTCCCCAGGCTCAACACCCCAACTCTCCCAGCCTGGCTCCAGAGCAGAGCTGCTCCAGCCCTTGGATCATCCTCCTGGCCCTTCTCTGGACCCTCTCCAACAGCTCCATGTCTCTCCTGTGCTGAGGGCTCCAGAGCTGGACACAGCACTCCAGGTGGGGTCTCACCAGAGCAGAGCACAGGGGACAATCCCCTCCCTGGCCCTGCTGGCCACACTTCTTGTGATGCAGCCCAGGATGGGTTGGCTCTCTGGGCTGTGAGCACACACTGGGGCTCATGTCCAGCTCCTCATCAACTGCCACCCCAAGCCCTTCTCCTCAGGGCTGCTCTCCAGCCACTCTCCCCCCAGCCTGGATTGGTGCCTGGGGTTGCACCAACCCAGGGGCAGGACCCTGCACTTGGCCTTGTTGAACCTCCTGAGGTTGGCACTGGCCACCTCTCCAGCCTGTCCAGGTCCCTCTGGATGGATCCCTTCCCCCTTGGGTCTCAACCACACCACACAGCTTGGTGTCATCAGCAAACCTGCTGGGGAGACACTCAATCCCACTGTCCATGTCTCCAGCAAAGATGTCAAACAGCACTGGTCCCAGTACTGACCCCTGGGGACACCACTTGTCACCTGCCTCCATATGGACACTGAGCCATTGACCACAGCTCTCTGGGTGGGGCCATCCAGCCACTCTCTTATCCACCCAGTGGATAAGAATTCAGGAATTTAAACATCCAGTGCTCCTGGATTTCACCCTGTTCTCTAGCCTTGTTCCCTCCCAGGCTTCCCTCTCTCAACCATGAGCATCTGACAATGAATTGCTGGAGGAGACAAGATGAGGCTGTAAGACTCCAGGGTATCAGCAGGAAGGAAAAAAGTCTGCTTCAAGCTAAAGATTGAAGAAGAGAAGGCAAAGCTTTTGCTCTTGAAATGTTTGGGGAGTTAGTGAAGGCAGCACTGGGCTCTCAAAACATCTAGTTTTGGAAACACTACAAAACTGCTGAGAAGCTGCAAAATTTTGCTGGAAGAGGAGGGTATTGATCAGTTTTTATTCCCTTCGTTCTGAGAGTTCCTTCAAAGCACAGAAACATCCCTGGGGCTCCAGTGAGTCACTGAGGAGCTCAGCAGAGCTGCTGCAACACAGGGTTTCCACTCACAGAATCATAGAATGGTGAAGGTTGCAAGGGACCTTAAAGATCATCAGATTCCAACCTCCCTGCGTGGGCAGGGACACCTCCCACCAGCCCAGGCTGCACAAGCCTCACTTGGACCAAACCCCTTGGAGAGATGAAGGGGCGTTTCCAGTGACCCCCTCCACCTGCCTGTCCCCAGTGCCCACCTCCCCCATGTGGTCTTACTTCTTGTTGGGTGTCTCAGCAAAGCACTTCAGGGAGGATGTTTCCACCACGGTCTCACAGAATGTCACAACTGGATCAGCAACCTGGAATGACAGGAAGAGGACATGGAGCTGCTGGAGAGAGGCCAGAGGAGGCCACGGAGATGATGGGAGGGCTGGAGCAGCTCTGCTCTGGAGACAGGCTGGGAGAGTTGGGGTGTTCAGCCTGGAGAAGAGAAGGCTCCAGGGAGACCTTAGAGCACCTTCCAGTGCCTGAAGGGGCTCCAGGAAAGCTCGGGAGGGACTTGGGACAAGGGCAGGGAGGGAGAGGACAAGGGACAATGGTCTTAAACTAGAGCAGGGGAGATTTAGATCAGACATTAAGAAGTTCTTACCCAGGAGGGTGGGGCAGCACTGGAATAGGTTGCCCAGAGAGGTGGTGGAGGCCTCATCCCTGGAGACATTCAGGGACATGATGGGGCTCTGAGCAACCTGATCTAGTTAAGAGGTCCCTGAGCACTGCAGGGGCTTGCACTGGGTGACCTTTAAAGGTTCCTTCCAACACCACACGTTCTGTCACTAGGATTCTATACGGTTTCCAAGTACTTTTCTGTTTTTAAAGAGGCTGTTTCAAACCTTTGAACATCTACAAGAAAAAATGCTGGTTCATCCACCAGTGTTTTAATCACTCTTGTGGACACACCAGTGGGGCCTGCACAGGCAGCTTTACTCATTCCTTCATTCAGCCAAGACAGGAACAGTTAAACCTCCTGCCAGGCATGAAAAAATCTGCTTCATTTATGTATTTGATGGTAGCTGGGCACCAGCTGAAGGACAGGAGAAGGCTGGAACATGGTCACACATCCCTCTCCAAGCCAGTTTTCAGGCTCTCAGTCACAACAGTGTGACACACTCAGGCTGCAAGAGTTACCTTTTGTGCTGGTTTGGGTTGGTGTGTTTTTTGGTAGTGGGGGAAGGGCCCCAGGGGTGGCTCTGGTAAGAAGCTGAGAAGCTGCCCCTGCTCCAAACCAGCCAAGGAGCCATTAGAGGGACAACAGATGAACCTCTCCATTAACATAGGAAAGAACTGAGATAAGAGCTGAGCTGAGAGGAGTTGGAGAAAGAGCTGAGCTGGAAAGGCAGAGGGTGCCTGTGGGTGGTGAGGGAGAAGGGGAAGAGGTGCTCAAGCAGAAGTTTCCCTGCAGCCCATGGCGAGATGGCAGCTGTGTCCCTGCACTCATGGAGGAACGTGGTGGAACATTCCCTGGGGGCACCAGGAGGGGTGAACTTGGCCAGTGGACTTGGATTTTGTGGCCAGAGGATTTGCTGCCCATGGCCTGGGATGGTGCAGCTGTGGAAGCCCCCGGGCAGGGGAGGTGCCTGTTCCCGAAGCCCCCGTGACTCTGCGGGCAGCGCTGGAGCAGCTCCGGGCCTGGGGGGAAGGGCTGATGGAGGAGAGGTTGGTGGAGGACTCTGCCATGGGAGGGACCCCGTGGGGAAGCAGGGCAGGACTGTGAGGAATCCTTCTCCCTGAGGAAGGAGCAGCAGGAACCACCAGCCTGTGAACTGACTCTAAACCCCATCCCCATCCCCCTGTGCCGCTGGGGGGAAGGAGGGAGAGAAACCAGGAACAAAGGGATTTGGGCCCAGGAAGAAGGGAGGGGTGGGGTGAGGTGTGTGAGCCCTGCTCTGAGGGTGTCTGTGTCCTGTGGGCACTGATAAGTGTGAAATTAAATGATTAGTGTTCCCCAAGTTGAGTCTGTTTTTCCCAGGACCTTGATCAGTGAAGATCCCTCCTTGTCCTTTGTCTCAGCCCATGAGCTTTGTCCTCCCCATCCCAGTGTGTGTGCCAGGAGCTGAGTGAGGAGCCACAGGGCTGGTTCTTTGTTGTGTTGGGCCCAAACCAGGACACCTTTGCATCCCAAGAATCCCTTTTTTTTTCCCCCCCTCTATAGGGCTGTGACAAAACCCACACTGCACCTCCAGCCAGGATTGCTTTCCCATTCTCACCAACCTGGTCTGGTGGGAGGTGTCCCTGCCCATGCAGGGGGGTTGGAACTCAATCATCTTTAAGGTCCCTTCCAACTCAAACCATTCTATGATTCTATGATTCTCCTGAGACAGGGGGGACAACCCCTCCACTCCAGCTGGGAACCCTCCCTCTCTCATTTCCTCACCTTGATGTCAATCTCTGAATACATCTTCCGCAGGTCATGCATGACACAGTCCAGGTACAGCTCTCCTGTCCCCAGGATCACGTGCTCCCCAGATTCTTCCACCTGAACAAGGAGAGAGGGGTTCAAGTCAAAACACTCCCTATTGACAAGGAGTCCCGTGGAGAAGACAAGGGGTGATGGGCACAAGTTGCTCCTGGGGAGATTCCCGTTGGACTCCAGAGGAAAATTTTTCCCCATGAGGACAGTCAGACATTGGAACAGTCTCCCAAGGGGACTGGTGGGTTCCCCCACGTTGGACAGTTTTAAAGCTCAGCTTGACAAGGTGCAGGGCCACTTCATGTAAACTGTAGTAGTACCTAGAGAGACTGGACCAGATGATCCTTGAGGTCCCTTCCAACCTGGCATTCTGTGACTCTCTGAAGTGCCAGGATGCTGCTCCAGCCCCTTCCAGGCTCCCACACAACCCCAGGAAGCTCTGAGTAAAGTCATTAGGATCAGAAGACCCCAAGGAAAGTTCCTCCAGCCTCTTCCAGCAGAAAGAGCTGATGTGCTCAGCAAAAAGCTGCCTCCCTTGCACAGCCAAGGGGGTGGTTCTTCTGCTGGATTGACAGTTTTCCAGATGATTCATGAGACCAAGGGCAAAAGCATGAAAAAACAAACAACCCACAACAAAGAAAACAACTCACAGTAAAAAAACCCCACAACATTTACAAAAGATGAGGCCCCCAGCATGAGCTGCACCAGCCACTCCTACAGCAGACCTACCTTGGTAGTAAGGGAGGGGTAACTCTTGTTGACCTTGCGGAGCCCATCCAACATTTTGGGGAGCTCGGAGGGGTTGACAGGCTCTACAGCTATCTTGATGACCGACGTGGTGTTGAACTTCAAAGGCCGGAAGATCTGAGCCTGAAAGCAGAGAAGGACAGAGAACTGCATCTCTGCACCAGCAGGTGGCCCCCGTAGCCAGACAGTGTATGAACCTGTTTTCTTTCCCCTGCCGGTCGGCAGAAAAGGTTCCTTTGAGCTCAAGCGCTTTCGGGATGTGCACCATCACCTGGACTGCCTGTCAGGCTGAGCAACTGCAGGAGGGGATTGTCCCCCTCTGCTCTGGTGAGAACCCCCCGCAGGGCTGGGAACAGCTCTGGGGTCCCCAGCACAAGAAGGACATGGAGCTCCTGGAGAGAGGCCAGAGGAGGCCACAGAGATGATGGGAGGGCTGGAGCAGCTCTGCTCTGGAGTCAGGCTGGGAGAGTTGGGGTGTTCAGCCTGGAGAAGAGAAGGCTCCAGAGAGACCTTAGAGCACCTTCCAGTGCCTGAAGGAGCTCCAGGAAAGCTGGGGAGGGGCTTGGGACAAGGGCAGGGAGGGAGAGGACAAGGGGGGATGGATTAAAATTGGCAGAGGGAGATTGAAATATTAGGAGGAAATCCTTCCCTGTGAGGGTGGTGAGACCCTGGCCCAGATTGTCCAGGGAAGCTGTGGCTGCCCCATCCCTGGCATGTTGAAGGGCAGGTTGGATGGGGCTTGGAGCAGCCTGGGCTGGTGGGAGATGTCCCTGCCTATTGGACTGGCAGATCTCTAGGGTCCCTCCCACCCCAACCCGTGCTCAGTACCTCCTCGTTGCCCCGAGGCTCCGTCACAGTCGCCGTCTTCACGATGGGCTGGTCCACCCCTTCAATCAGCACCCAGTTGCCCGCAGGGACCCGGTTCACCTCGATGTGGTACCTGGGGTGGGGCAGTGTCACCACAGCCCTGGCTGCCACCAGCCTCAGGCCCCCCCCAGTGCTTCCCTCCTCCCCCACGGCCAGAGCTCCCTACCTCGCAACCGAGATCCAGAGGCGCCCAACGGTGCAGATCTGGGAATCCTCCTCATCTTCCAGGGTATAGTTTTCTCCAAGGACCTTCACGGGCTGCCCAGCATGAATGGTCCCACTGAGGACCCTGCCAAAGGCGTGGAACTGAACACCATCATCTGTGCTGTACATTTTGGTTGTGTGACACATCAGAGGCCCCTTTCAAGGAGAGAAGGAGAGAAATAAACCTCTTTCAAGACACAGTCAAGAAACAGACGTGGTAGGACTCAGAGATACAAGGGGATTAATGAGCTGGAATTCAGAAATACTTCTTATGACATGCCAAGCCTTTCCTTTCCTTCCACTGGAAGCCTCACATCTCCTTGCCCCATATGGAGATCCCTGGAACAACCCTGGTGGACTTTTCTGGAGTTCTCCCCACTCCTCTTGTGCAGCAGCAATGAGTTACTGGGACAAGGCCATGAGAAGAAATGTCATCTGCTGGGCTGCAAACCAGCTCCAGGCAGAGCACCTGAGCCCCAGAGACCACAGCTCTGAGCCCCACAAGGTCACTCTACAACTGGTGACAGTTCCCACTGTGTAACTTCATGTGGGTAATTGGAGCTCATTAAAATGAGTGATTCATTTTCTCTCCAGACATTAGAGCAAAAGTCAGGGGCAGATTCCTCACTAGCTGCTGGTTGGCGTTGGTGGCTCTAGACAACTCTGAGTGACAGCTCAGCACAAGCTGTTGGAGGAGGAAGGGTTCTGCAAGGCTTTGATAGGAAAAGGTGCTGAATAACTAATGTAGGGTTATTTTTATCAGTAGAGTTCAGAGCAGTTTTCTCAGGAGAGAATCAAACTTCAGGGAAAAGGGACAAAAAGGCAGCAAAAAGGACACAAAACCACCCTGCAGTTCTCACATGCTCTCCAGTCCTGACCTACTCCTGCTCTTCTCCGAGCACTGTCAAACAATTTTCTGTCTCCAAGGGCTGCCCTGGCAGAAAGCTCAAATGTCTCAGAGCAAAGTGATTTGTTTGGCTATCACATGAGAGGTTCCAAATGCTGGAAGTGAAATCCATGCAGTTGGATGTCTGGGATGCAGCTGCCCTGGCCAGGCAGCCAAAGGAGGGCAGATGTGGCACGTTCTGGGGCAGCCAGAGCAGAGCAGCAGTTTCCTTACGTCAGGGTCACATTCACTCATGGCCTCCCCCAGGTCCGAGTCGACGCCCCCGGTGTAGGTGTGTTCGATTTTCGTCTTGGCTCCCACCTTGGGGGAGGGGATGTGCTGCACACACATGTCCACAAAGCCTGGAACAGAGGAACAGTTCCTCAGGATTCAGCAGCGTGGAGGAGAGAAATGGCTGAGCTGTAGACTGCAGAGCAGCCAGAGGAACGGGGAAGGTGTCAGCAGTGTCCTCTGGGCAAACGGCTTCAGGGTTTGTGTTAGGAAAGCTCGGAAGGGATGGGAGCAGGTGAGCAGCACAGCATGGCTGGAACAGCCCGACCCATGGCACCAGGGGATGGGTTGGGTTGGAGGGACCTCAAAGATCATCTAGATCCAACACCCCTGCATGGGCAGGGACACCTCCCACCAGCCCAGGCTGCTCCAAGCCCCATCCAACCTGCCCTTCAACACTGCCAGGGATGGGGCAGCCACAGCTTCCCTGGGCAACCTGGGCCAGGCTCTCACCACCCTCACAGCCAAGAATTTCCTCCTCATGTCTCACCTCAATCTCCCTCTTCCGATTTTAATCCATCCCCCCTTGTCCTCTCCCTCCCTGCCCTTGTCCCAAGCCCCTCCCCAGCTTTCCTGGAGCCCCTTCAGGCACTGGAAGGTGCTCTAAGGTCTCCCTGGAGCCTTCTCTTCTCCAGGCTGAACACCCCAGCTCTCCCAGCCTGGCTCCAGAGCAGAGCTGCTCCAGCCCTCCCATCATCTCTGTGGCCTCCTCTGGCCTCTCTCCAACAGCTCCATGTCCTTCTTATGTTGGAGGCTCCAGAGCTGGACCCAGTTCTCCAGGTGGGGTCCCACCAGAGCAGAGCAGAGGGGACAATCCCCTCCCCGGCCCTGCTGGTCACGCTGCTGGTGACACAGCCCAGGACACAGGTGGGTTCTGGACTCCAGCACATGCTGCTGGGCCATGTTGAGCTTCTCATCAACCAACACCCCCAAGTCCTTCTCTTCAGGGCTGTTCTCTGTCCATGTGTGAGCAGGGTGTGGGCAAGGTTGGGGAGGGGAAGACAAACAACATTTACCTGTGAACTCCCCAAAGAACTTCTTGCAGACGAGGCGCAGGAGGGGCCGGATGTTCAATTTCAGTTCCTCTTTGGTCAGGTGGATGCCAAGTTCATCCAGAGTCCTGGGCAGGGTCGTGTCCACGTCCCCAACCACCTGCAGGACCATAAGGACTGTGCTCAGCTTTGCTGGGGGGTCCAAGGCAGAAACTCCCAGGTGCAGCTTCACACCCCAGAGACCACTGCAGGGCTCTTGACCTTAGAGCTCCCAGAACTGTTTGGCTGGTTCAAACGATCACGTGCCTGATACTGGAGCAGACTAGAAAGAGTCAGGGCAGTTCTGTGCAAATCCAGGGTCATGTTGGCAACGAGCAACTGTTAGGGAGCTGCTCACCACTGCTCTGAATCACAGAGTCAGTAAGCCTGGAAAAGACCTTTAAGATCATCAAGTCCAGCCTATGACCTGACACCACCACATCTCCAGACCATGGCACTAAATGCCACATCCAGCCTTTCCTTGAACACCCCAGGGATGGTGCCTCCACCGCTTCCCTGGGCAGTCCATCCCAATGTCTCATCACTCTGTCCATGATGAACTGCTTCCTAATATCCAACCCAAACCTCTCCTGGAGCAGCTTGAGGCCAGGTCCCCGTGTCTTGTTGCTAGTTGCCTAGAAAAAGAGCCCAACCCCCACCTGACCACAACCTCCCTTCAGGTAGTTGAAGACAGTGAGAAGGTCCCCCCTGAGTCTCCTCTTCTCCATGCTAAACAACCCCAAAACCCAGAGATCTGTGAAACTCACACTGCAGAGTGGGACAGGAGAGTCCCACCAGCACTAGACACAACACCACAGAGTGCTCAGCCCTTGGCTGCTCCTGTCTGGAACAGTGGGAAGGAGAATGAACCACCACACACCTGAGCCAAGATCTTGTAGAGGGGCTCCAGAATGAACTCCACAAAACTGCGCTGGGAACTGCTTGTCGGGGCCTTTTTAGTGAACTTGCGGCTGTTGGGGGACAAGAGGAGGGGTGTGAGGAGCAAGCACTGCAGGCACCTGGCTGCAAACACAGCCTCTGCTCCTCCCAGGTTGTCCTCTCCCTCCCAATCCCCCTGGGAAGCTGTCAGGGACACGGGAGTCACTCCAAAGGACGGCCAGAGGAGGCTCTGCTCTTGCCCAGGGGAGTGAGGAGGACCTGATGGCCTGAGAGCCAGAGGAGGCCTGACCCAGCCCTTCCCAGACACCATCACAGGACAGTTCGGGTCAGAAGGGACCTTGTGTGGTCATCTCCATGGTTTTTTTACAGAGCAAGGAGGGGAAAAAAGCAGCAACAAACCAAGAGGCATTAAACCAAGAGGCATTCCACAGGTTTCTTACGTCTTCGGGTTGAAGTAGATGTCACCCCAAAGCCTCTTGGCAAACTCCTGGTAATTGATGTCTCCTGAAGGGAAAAAGCAAAGGACAAAAGTCTGCATGAGGTGACACCAAATTTCTCTCATCTTGGAAAAATCTTTGGGGTTTTTTTTTTTCCTTTTAAAACAACCCTGAGGATTTAAAGTAACGGAGCAATGGAGGGAGTGAGCCCAGTCTGGAATAAATGACTAAGACCTGGGGAGACTGGGCAGAGAGGGGGGCAGAAAGCAGCCCAGCCAGGACAGCAGCAGGCACACCATGGGCTCACAGACCTGCTCCTCAGGAACATTTCAACTCTCAGCTACACACAAGTCCTCTCTCTGAGGAGAGCTGGGCCAGACACTGTGCTGCAGCAACCCACCTGCAGCTGCTGCAGCTTCCAAAGCTTCCTTGTGGTCACATTTCTACCCAACCTCTGCTGTCAGTCTGCAGGGACTTGGTGTGACTGTGTAACCCACAGCACTGGGTGCTGTCTAATAGCCCAGAGAGACAGGACACTATAAACATTTACCCAAACCTGAACACTTCAGAAGTTCTCTTTACTAAATCTCTTTGCCTTCCAGACCACTTGGACAGTGACAGACCAGAAGGGTCTGGTCAGCTAAACAAAAACAAAGATGAAGAGTAACCAGCAGTTGTGTGCAAGCACCTGGATGTTCATGGAACTTGAAGACATTAACTCCAGTTTTCCTTCCAGAGCTTTAGTGAAATTCCAAGGTGCCCCTTTTGGATAACCTCACCATTTGTTATTGAGTGACTCTGTGGGACAATGTGCAAGAAAAACAAGCAAAACTGCTTTGAAAACATTTTGCCACATATGAGGGCTGCTAGAAGATACAAAGTGCAAGATTTTCCTTAATCTGCACATGTGGGAGCCTGGATCAATATTTTAAAGTAACTCCCCTTATAGTAAAAACATTGGTTCAATGAATTCCTGAGGGGGCAGGGCTGAGGGGCTGGGGTGCCTCCCACCCCCCAGGCACAGCACAGCATGTTCTGCCTTGCTGAACTTCTCCTGGTCCTTTCCTCTTTGCCCTGAGGACTCCAGGAGCAGCACAGCACTTGGCTGTCAGGGAGATTTAGGGATAATGAGACAGTGGTACTAATTTCCAGCAGCTCCCAAACAAGTCTGTGCTGTGGGAAGATGTGTGAGCATGAGATGGCTCCTGGTGGCTAAAGGTCTGACAGTTCAGCTGCTCCAGCTCCTGCTGGCTGAAGGGTGGGGGCTGCACATGAAGCCACCTCCTGTCTGGCCCACACAGGTGACATTCTCCTCCTGCCTCCTCAGGAGCCCCCCAGGGAAGGGGCCTCATCCCAGCAGGCACCAAGTTCCTGCCACGAAGCCCAGGGAGCTCATTTATTTCTCCAGCTGACGAGGACAAGCGATAGTCCTGACACGTCAGCCCCTGACCTCTGCAGCTGCCCCCTCCCTCGGGCTAACTCCTCTGCCAGAGCTGGGCCAGCTGCTCTACAACATCCTCCTGCCCCTGCTCACAGCTCCTACAGATCACCCCCAGCTCCCCAGGGGGTGACTTAAAAAATGGTGGCAAAGCAGCTGGCAATGGAGGCAAAAGGCACGAGTTCACCAGCAGCAGATGCCTCGAGTGGGCACCTGGGGAACAGGAAATTAAATCCAGGGCAGAAAAAGACAGTTTCTTAAAAAAGAAAGAGGGCAAGAGTGCAAAACCTTGTGGGCTAAGGCTGCAGCTGAGTCTCAGGCTCTGGAGACTCTGGTGGAAAGGCAGGCAGGACTTAACTGCTTGGCTTCTGAGCTGCTCTGGTGTGGAGGCAAAGCACAACACAGACACCTGCCCTCAGCTGCCCCAGCACGACTTGTGTTTTCTGCCCTAGTATAAAACATTGGCTTCTGACCCAAGAAAACATTTCTCATGAGAAACTATCCAGCCAAAACCAAATTAGAACCTTATTTTTGCTTTTCACCACCCAGGGCTCAGGTCTGCAGGAACTCTCAACTCCCAAAAACTCCAGAATGCAAATACTGGCCTCACACACGCACTGAAATTCAGGGCTGGATGGCTGGGAAAGCCTCAACTGAACAGGTTAGGGAATGTCAGAGTGTCAGGGTTGGAAGGGACCTCTGGAGATCATCTAGTCCAACCCCCCTGCCAGAGCAGGATCCCCTAGAGCAGATCCCACAGGAACACATCCAGGAGGGTTGGGAATGTCTCCAGGGATGGAGACTCCACCAGCTCCCTGGGCAGCCTGTCCCAGGGCTCTGCCACCCTCACAGCAAAGAGGTTTGTCCTCATGTTTAGGTTGACCCTCCTGGGCTCCAGGTTGTGCCCATTGCCCCTTGTCCTGTCACTGGGCACCACTGGGAAGAGTCTGGCCCCATCCTCCTGCCACCCCCTGGAGATATTGATCAGCACTGAGCAGATCCCCCCTCAGCCTCCTCCTCTCCAGGCTCAACAGCCCCAGCTCTCCCAGCCTTTCCTCACAGGCAGATGCTCCAGCCCCCTCAGCATCTTGGCAGAGATGCAAAGAAGTTAAATAATCATGTTGAAGTGCACAAGGTTTCTGGATAATCCTCACCATATGTGTCTGCATAAATCTTTGCAAAAGATCCCAGGGTGAAGCAGATGCTGTACTGGGAGCTGGAGAAACACACGTTCCCCAGAAGGGGAGACAGCACCAGGTTCTCATCAGTGGAATACATGCTGAGAGAAGACAGTCGAGAGAGACAAGAAAAAAAATAAATCAATGTTATGAAGCAAGGCAGACACTTAAACTCACTTCCCACACCAAGCAGCAGAGTGTGACAGCCAAGGATTCCACACTGCCAAACAGCACCTTAACACAGGCTGCAGGAGACTTGCCATGGGATGTCAGGGACAGCACCACCCTGTGACTGTGGAATTCAGAGCACCAGTGTACCCAGAAATACTGGGGAAGCCCCATCCCTGGAAGTGTCCAAGGCCACACTGCATGGGGCTTGGAGCAACCTGGGCTGGTGGGAGGTGTCCCTGCCCATCCAGTGGGTTAGATCTAGATGATCTTTAAACCCAAACTCAACCCAAACTATTCCATGACTCTATGATTTAAAGACCTAAAAACAAAAAGTTACCAGCACAAGTGCTTTGTACTTTTGTCAGGCAGAATTTTCTTTCCTTAAAAAAAGGCAGCAAAATTGGTCAAGCACCAAGCAAGGAAAAGGGAGCACAGGGTAAATAACATAGGGACAGACTTGAATTGAAACAGCTCTAATGAGTTCCCAAGCACACAGACAGCATTAATTACCCTACTCTGACCTGCCTGATATCAGGAGCAACCAGAGAGACCCACCAGGAGAGCCCCTGGGCAAGCTCAGTTTGGGCTTCTCCAGGGCATGGTGCAGATACACAAGCTGAAGCATGAAGAACACCACCTGGGTGCAGGAGGACCCACAGGAATTGTGTCCTGCTGCTGGGAAAGCTAGAGGAGATGTCCTTCCCTCCAACCCTCCTTCCCTTCTCTGGGCAGGGGCTTGCAAGGAGGTCTGACCACAGCAATGTCTCTGCCAGGGGATGTTCCCATTCATTTTGCAAGAAATGTTTAGGAGCCTTGAGACATCTCAGCCCACAGCCCAGGACATTGCCTGGAGAGACTCAGTGTATCTGAGACACTTGGGAGCACATAAGTTCCCTGCTCTGGTCCTGTTCCACTTTCCCTGCATTTAATGGGGGAAAAAGACCTGATCCCATGAAGTCTGTCAGAATTCAGGCAGGTTTGGCCCTTCCTGTAAAATTCAATATAATCACAGAATGACAGAATCCCTGGTTTGGGTTGGAGGGACCTTAAAGCTCATCCAGTCCCACCCCCCTGCATGGGCAGGGACACCTCCCACCAGCCCAGGCTGCTCCAAGCCCCATCCAACCTGCCCTTCAACACTGCCAGGGATGGGGCAGCCACAGCTTCCCTGGGCAACCTGGGCCAGGCTCTCACCACCCTCACAGCCAAGAATTTCCTCCTCATGTCTCACCTCAATCTCCCTCTTCCAGTTTTCATCCATCCCTCCTCATCCCATCCCTCCCTGGCCTTGTCCCAAGCCCCTCCCCAGCTTTCCTGGAGCCCCTTCAGGCACTGGAAGGTGCTCTAAGGTCTCCCTGGAGCCTTCTCCTCTCCATGCTAAACACCCCAACACTCAGTCTGGCTGAGACTAATTTTCAATGCCTCCTCCTGCCCCATTGTCTGTGACCCAAGACATAACAATACAAACGGGTGAGTTTTTAGGCAGCCGAGGGGCTCGCAGAGAAAAGCCCCACCAATGGAGCAGGAAGAACAAGCACCCCCGAGGCATCACCCCCTCAGCCCCTACCTGATCAGACCATTAACTTCATCTACAATATGTCTGAGTTTGTAATAAGCATCTGTTGGGGGCAGCTTGAGCTCCAGGATCAGCCGGTCGATCTTGTTGATGCAGACGGTGACGGCGAGTCGCTCCTGCACCGCGTGCTTGATCAGCCGCTCCGTGTTCAGCATCACCTGGGGACACCACCACAACCACCTCAGTGCTCTGCAGGGCCCCAGCAGACAGAGCAGCCACCCTGGCACCCAGGGCTGCCAGGCTGTGGAAAAGCCACCAGGTAGTTTTCCTAGAACTTAAGCGCTAACCCAACCAAAGTCCCTGAATCCAGCGCTTGGGACAGCTCTGACCGAAAGAACCTGCTCGGTTTTAGATGTCATGGGGGTGGAGTCACAGAGTGTCAGGGTTGGAAGGGAAGTCACAGAGTTGGAAGGAACCTCTGGAGATCACCCAGTCCAACCCCCCTGCCAGAGCAGGATCCCCTAGAGCAGATCCCACAGGAACACATCCAGGTGGGTTGGGAATGTCTCCAGGGATGGAGACTCCACCAGCTCCCTGGGCAGCCTGTCCCAGGGCTCTGCCACCCTCACAGCAAAGAAGTTTGTCCTCATGTTTAGCTTGACCCTCCTGGGCTCCAGGTTGTGCCCAGTGCCCCTTGTCCTGTCCCTGGGCACCACTGGGAAGAGTCTGGCCCCATCCTCCTGCCACCCCCTGGAGATATTGATCAGCACTGAGCAGATCCCCCCTCAGCCTCCTCCTCTCCAGGCTCAACAGCCCCAGCTCTCCCAGCCTTTCCTCACAGGCAGATGCTCCAGCCCCCTCAGCATCTTGGCAGAGATGCAAAGAAGTTAAATAATCAGCCTGCAAACATCCCACCACCCCTGGATCCAGAAGCCAGAGGCCTGATTCCCTCTTTGAGCTGGAAAACACTCTCGCTTCACAAACCATCCTCCGAAACCCCTTCCTCCTGGCAAGCTGAACCCCTCCCAGGTCTTTGTGCTCAGGCAGGATCCAAGACCCCAGAGGAGGAGACTCTGAAGTCACCCCCAGGAGAAGTGGCACTCACCCCCTCGGCCGCATCGATGAAGAGCACGACGCCGTCCGAGATGCGCAGCCCGGCCGTCACCTCGTCGGAGAAATTGACGTGACCTTCCAAAAACACAGAAGGTTGGAGAGACCCAGGGCCAGCCCTGACCCCAGCAGGATGTCCCTCTGAGCCTGCTCTGGGCACTGCTCTCCAGAGGCAGGACACAGATTCCTCCTCCAACAGAGACCCGGGAGCAGCTGCCAGAGCTCCACACAGGAATCAGCTCTTGTGCTGTTTTTTGAGAACAAACCAAACAACTCATTTAACAGGCACTTTCCTTCCCATTTGTTACTGGTTTTCTCACAGCTCCATGCAAGTCCTTCAGGAAAAGGAGGAAGATCACTTCCCTTCCCACCACAGCCCAACAGATGCCTGTCCCTCCAGCCTCCTCCTGTGCTCTCACCTCCCTCCCATCCAGCTGCAGCTCAGCAGCCACATCCCAGGGCCCTTCCTAAGGGCCCTTCCCAACATCTGTCCTTGGTTTCCCACAAGTTGGTCCATGATTTTGTTTCCCCTCCCAGGAGCTTGGCAGAGGCTGGAGGGAACTGCCTGAGAGTCTCAAGAGCATTTGAGAAGAGCAGGGTCCCCCCTGGGCATGGTGGTAATTGGACAATCCAACCCTACAGGCGCTTCTCATGTAGTTCAGTGAAGAACATTTCCAGCCCCATTAGCCCCCAGTTAGCCCAGTTCATCAGAAAGACAAGCCTGGCCAAAAGCCAACTGCACAGGCCTTAGTGCTGGAAGAGGTTCTGGGAGAATCAACTGAGCTAAAGGCTCAGGACTAGGCTGGAATCAGCCACAAAGAACCAAACAGGTTTCCATCTGTGACAGAAACCTCTAGGGATTCCCTGCACCCAAGGGACATTTGCACACCAACCAGGGAGGTTTCAGGGTAAAAATTCTCTCCTTTTTTCCCCCCAAGAGCCAAGGCTGCACAGCTCAACACTGAAGCTCTTTGCAGTCCCTCATTATCCAACCCTGTGCAGGTTTTCACTGCTCTGCTCCTGTCAAGAGCAGGAACCAGAGGACCAATGAGCTTCAAGTCTTGGTTTCACATGGTCACATATCTGCTCCACACACCAAGCTGCAGCCAAGGGCATCCCAACCCAGGACCTGCAGGATTACACCATCACCTGGAGTGTCAATGATGTTGAAGAGAAAAGATTTTCCTTTGGTGTCTGGCAGAACAATGGTCACTGGTGTGCTCTTGATCCCCACTCCCCTCTGGAAAACAAGAAACCAGGAGGAGCAGTTAAAGGAAACAAAAAACACATCACCAGGTAAAGATGGAAAAGATGGTCAAAGGGAAATCAGAAACATGGAAAAAGTAAATGTAAGGGGTGATGGATTAAAACTGGAAAATGGAGATTGAGGTGAGACATGAGGAGGAAACTCTTCCCTGTGAGGGTGGTGAGAGCCTGGCCCAGGGTGCCCAGGGAAGCTGTGGCTGCCCCATCCCTGGCAGTGTTGAAGGGCAGGTTGGATGGGGCTTGGAGCAGCCTGGGCTGGTGGGAGGTGTCCCTGCCCATGCAGGGGGGTGGATCTAGGTGATTTTTAAGGTCCCTCCGACCCACACTGTTCTATGATTCCATTATCCATCCAGAACATCCCGTGACTCCCAGGGAGTGATCTCAGATCCCTGCACTATCCAGCCCAGCTCCCCCATCCACACTGGCCCAGACTGGTGAGCTACCACTGCACAACCCATTCCCCATTTCAGAAACAGAACATACAGCACCAGGGAGAGAAAATTTATGTTTTTCTGTGCTTCCTTCTGCTGCTGTCAAGTTCCAGCTCCCAGCCTCAGCTATGATCCCCAGGGTGTGAAGTGCAGCAGGAGCTGCAGAGAAGGAAACGCTCCCCAGGGTCGCTCGGGTCACGGCAGCGCTCAGCGAGTGGGACTAAATAAGATTCCCACCCACACCCAACCACATGGAGACAGAGCTCCCAGCTGGGAGTTCCTGCCCAAGGAAACCGAGGAGAAACATGTTTATTTTGAAATCCTAGTTTTTCTCCCCATCCATTATTCCCTTGAGCCCCTTGCACCTCTTCTCCTCAAGCAGGAGTTCCCGGTGTGCTGGGATAACTCTCCTGCCTTTCCCACCATCACACGGGTTATCACCTCAGATCCATCAACCATACATGGAGAGGGCAGTAGGAAATGGAAGAAAGCTGGACCAGGGATCTTACTGAGGCAAACAAGAGCAGCAGGTCATTTTATTGATGAGGAAATAAACGAGGGAAAGCACAAAGAGATGTTAGGAGAGAAGAGGAAACAGCCTGAAGTGACCAGGAAAAGCACAAAGAGATGTTAGGAGAGAAAAGGAAAGAGCCTGAAGTGAGTAGGAGTAAAACATGAGCCAGTTGGGTAAAAAACAGAGCCTGTTCCACAGGACTCACTCACCTCTTGCTCTGTGAACAGGATATCAGTGTAGCAGAGCTGCAAAAACAAAACAAAAGGCAGAAAATCACATCTTGGTGTGAACTCTTTGAAGAGGACACACTAACTCTTTGTAAGGTGGAAAGTAAGGGTCAGAGGCAGAACCAGGGCTGAGCTCTGGATCTCCAGCCCTGCATCTCATCCTGAATCCACATTTTCCCCATGGACACTCCTGCTCCCTCCAAGTGCAGGAGCCAGCCCATGCTCCCCAGGGCAGGAATAGCCCAAAATCTCACTCACATCCTGGTCGTAGCGCTTCCGGATTTCGGGGTGTGTCTGTTCTATCAGGCAGTCAACAAAGCAAGTCTGAAAAACAGCACAGGGGGAAGGAGGTGACTGTTTGGAGAGAGACAAACCCCACACAACCCCATCCCTCCAGGAAGTTGGACATGGTTTAATGTCCACGTGGCTGAAGGAAAATCTGTAAATAACTGTAGTGCTGAGAGGAGCAGAGAGGGTGGGGATGGAGGGTGAGGAGTAATGGGACTAGAAAGGAACAAGTCATAGCCATGGAGTCATCAGGGTTGGAAGGCACCTCTGGAGATCACCCAGTCCAACCCCCCTGCCAGAGCAGGATCCCCTAGAGCAGATCCCACAGGAACACATCCAGCAGGGTTGGGAATGTCTCCAGGGATGGAGACTCTACAACCTCCCTGGGCAGCCTGTCCCAGGGCTCTGCCACCCTCACAGCAAAGAAGTTTGTCCTCATGTTCAGCTTGACCCTCCTGGGCTCCAGGTTGTGCCCAGTGCCCCTTGTCTGTCACTGGGCACCACTGGGAAGAGTCTGGCCCCATCCTCCTGCCACCCCCTGGAGATATTGATCAGCACTGAGCAGATCCCCCCTCAGCCTCCTCCTCTCCAGGCTCAACAGCCCCAGCTCTCCCAGCCTTTCCTCACAGGCAGATGCTCCAGTCCCCTCAGCATCTCAGTGCCCTGGGCTGGACTCTCTCCAGCAGCTCCTTGTCCTGCTCCCTGTTGGATCCTGGCCCTACCTTGCCATGGTGCAGGTGCCCACACAGCGTCACATTCCGAATGAGCTCCGAGTTGTCCATCAGATCTGCCAGGAAACTGGAGGGACAAAACACAAAAGACTGTTGGAAGCTTCTGGTGTGTCTAAGAAAAGCAGGTGCTATTTCAGCTCCACTTTCTATCGAGGTGCCCCCTGAATTCTATCCAAACTCTCCTTCTGCCAGTGCCCTGCGGAGGAAGAATCCCACTTTCCAGATGGGGAGGACAAGAGAGTTGCAGTCCTGGACAGATGGCAGTGGGTGGGAGGACACGGGGCTGGCAGAGCTGCCAGCAATGGCACATGATTGACTATTTGTCTTCTCTTCCAGTCAGCATGAGAGCACCAGTCAGCTCCAAGCACTCAGCTGGTGAAGCTCTGCCACTCAAACCCTGCAGGCAGGTGAGGACAACACAGAGCTGGGTCACCAGCCTCCCACACAGTTTTAAAAGGCAACCACGGGGCTCCACAGACCATTCATGAGGAGATTTAGGCTTAAAAGAGTGATGTTCCAGGGACTGGAGGAAACACTGATGGAATTGACATCAGTTTAGAATCAGCAGCTGAGCTGGGTAATGATGGGCTGGTCACTTCTGTGTGGAACCTGGTCAAAGGACAATGGAGCTCCTGAACTTCTCTACAAAAGAATGGGAGGGTGCAGAGCACAGAGCCACGGGTCTGTGGGAAATCAGGGCTGCCAAAGAACCTCCTTTGGAAAAGGGTTTCACCACCACTGATGTGGCAGACCTTTAAGAGCTAAAAAATAGACAAATCAAGCACCATACTGATTAAAAGCTTGCTTACTGGTCTTATTGGGCAATGGGATACCAAGCTTGCAGGTTTCGAGCCGAGTCTCACAGGGAATTTCTCCCAGCTTCATCCTGCCCATTTATATCAAGGAACAGAATGAGGAGGATCCCATTCCAGCTGGAATGAGGAGAGGACACAGGGACCAGGAAAGCAGCAGATAATGAAGAGTACAGGTCATTGGCTGAGAGCAAAATGGACTGATGAGAAAAATCAGCCCCAGCAGCTCTTTGGCTTATACCTGGTTGCATCCAAACCCTCCCTGGTGACAGAGCATGAGCACAGTGACAGTGCTGGGGACAGCCCTGAGGAGCTGCTGCTCCAAAAAGGTCCTGGGCATCCAAGTGACCAACTGACTGAAAACAAACTGAGTGAAATCTTTTTGGTGGAAAAGGTCAGACATGAGGAGGAAATTCTTCAGTGTGAGGGAGGTGAGACCCTGGCCCAGGTTGCCCAGGGAAGCTGTGGCTGCCCCATCCCTGGCAGTGTTGAAGGGCAGGTTGGATGGGGCTTGGAGCAGCCTGGGCTGCTGGGAGGTATCCCTGCCCATTGGACTGGGTCTTTAATATACCTTCCAACCCAAACCATTCCATGATTCCATGAAACCAGCAGGATCCTGGATGAGGCACCAAAGGGCTGCCCAGGCTGGGGTCTGCTGGGCACGCGGGAGCTGCTGCTCAGCCAGCACCTGCCTCTGGGATCTGCACCTCTGAAAACTTGGGAAGAGCTTTGCTGAGCCATGAAGTGGTGTGTGGAAAGCTGAGCCTGCCACGACACTGAGGCAGCTCAACCTGTTCAGCCATAAATAGCAGACAAGAGCCAGGAGCAGCTCCCAGAGCCCCCCAGCACCAACCGGCAGATGCGGATGCTCAAAATGGGTCGTTTTTTACAGAGAAGGCAGGAACTGCTCCTGTGCCTCAGAGACCTGCTGTGAGATCTGACACCTCGGAGTTTAAATGCACCTGCATTTCTTCCCCAGGGTTCCTCTCAGGCCTGTGACCTGGGGGCTGCTTTGAGGGCCACATCCACAGCCACCATAAGGCACGGGCAGCTGCAGCATCACCCTGACCTGCCACGGCACTGAACACAACCAGGGGCACAACAATTCCCCCTGGAAACTCCTCCAGGAGTGATGGGAATTCATTTGAGACACTAAGAGTCACTGGGATCAACCCAGAATGTCCCAGTATGAGACAGGCCACACACTGACCACATAAATACTTCTTGAGCCAGGCAGGAAAAGTTGATTCCAGCAAATCTGCACCACGAGAGCCCCTGATCATGGAATCATAGAATGGTTTGGGTTGGAAGGCTCTGAGGACACCTCAGAGCACCTTCCAGTACTTGAAGCCTTGGGCCTACTGGAAAGCTGGGGAGGGGCTTTTCATCAGAGAAGACAGTGATAGAACAAGGGTGATGGTTTTAAACTGAGAGAGGGGAGATTGAGGTGAGATATGAGGAAGAAATTCTTCACTCTCAGGGTGGTGAGGAACTGGGATGGGTTGCCCAGGGAGGTTGTTGATGCCCCATACCTGGAGGTTTTTAAGGCCAGGTTGGAGGAGGTTTTGTGCAGCCTGGGCTGGTGGGAGGGTTCCCTGCTCCTGGCAGGGGGGTTGGAACTTGATGATCTTTAAGGTCCCTTCCAACCTTCACCATTCTATGATTCTGTGACCTAGATCCACCCCCCTGCATGGGCAGGGACACCTCCCACCAGCCCAGGCTGCTCCAAGCCCCATCCAACCTGCCCTTCAACACTGCCAGGGATGGGGCAGCCACAGCTTCCCTGGGCAACCTGGACCAGGCTCTCACCACCCTCACACTCAAGAATTTCCTCCTCATGTCTCACCTCCATCTCCCTCTTCCAGTTTTCATCCATCCCCCTCATCCCATCCCTCCCTGCCCTTGTCCCAAGTCCCTCCCCAGCTTTCCTGGAGCCCCTTCAGGCACTGGAAGGTGCTCTAAGGTCTCCCTGGAGCCTTCTCTTCTCCAGGCTGAACACCCCAACTCTCCCAGCCTGTCCCCAGAGCAGAGCTGCTCCATCTTTCCCAGCATCTCCATGTCCCTCCTATCATGAAGCTCAGGTTTACACTCTAGTGCCAGAACAAGACACTACCAGATGTGTGTGTGGGAACATCTGTAAAATGCTCAGTCTTGTACTTTTTCCCCTTCTTTGTGGTTCAACACCTGGGAAAGGGCTGCACTCGGTTCTGTTGTTGGTGTCAGTCAGAAACCAAGGCAGAGCCCCCCGAAATCTGCCCCCCCAGGCAGCCCCCACCCCTCTGCTCCCCAGCCCTGCCTGGGAACAACCCAGAGCAGGACATGGTGGCACAGATGGCTCTGGCCAACAGCCACACTCCAACCCCCCAGGTGACTCACTCCATCTCGTAGACAGTGACTGGCAATGTCTGCTCCATCAGGGAGAACTTCTTGGTTTTCACAGGTTTAATGATGGGCTCTGGAAACAAGAGAAGGAAGAAGAAACCCCTGTCACCAGAGCCTGGACCAGAGGGCTCCAGAATGGGCAGAGGAGACAGGGTCTTGCAGACACAACTGCTGCTTCTGAGCTGATTCTTTTGGATGGTGTAAAAGCAGTTGGACCAGATGGCTGGTGTAGGGCCCTGCCAGCTGAACCATCCTGCTCTGTTCCAGGAGGATCAGGGGAGAGGACTTCAGCACATTTTCATTTCTCCTCAAGTCCCTCTCCAGTGTCTGCTGGTGTCTCTTCTTCAAAAGATCATTCCTTTGGCACTTGCAATAATCCCACGTGCTGAAGTCTGGGCACCACCACACAAGCAGGAGTCTGTACCTTCCTGAGAAGCCAGCAGAGCAGGGCACAAAACCCATAGCCAGGAGGGAAGGGAACATTGTGTTCCCTCTTCCAAGGATCCCCCCAGAGTCTTCTCCTCCCCCCACACCCAACTGGCCCCTTCCCCCCTCACCTGTCAGGGGCTGTGTGTCCTCCTCCTGCACGATGGTCTCCACCTCAGGCCCATAGACCTCCTCAGCAGTGGGGTAGTACTTCTTGTCCTCGTGGAGCACCACCTCCATCCCCGGGTGCTCCTCATCGTGGTCCCCCATGTCATCATCATCCTCATCATCCTCCAGCTGCAACAACAAACAGGTTCAGCTGCCACCAGCACCAACAGGCTGCACAGGCACCCCAGGAGGGACCAGAGCCTGGCACGAGAAGGAACCACTGGGAACCAGAGCCTGGCACAGGAAGGAACCACTGGGAACCAGAGCCTGGCACGGGAAGGAATCCCTGGAGTTGTGGAGGTGGTGACTGTGCTCAGCCCCCCTCCCGTGAGGTCCACGGATGAGGCCCACCCCGCCCTCCCTCCACCCGCCCCCCCACTCACCTCATCCAGATCCTTGGACTCTCGTCCCAACTCATCATCATCATCATCCGAGTCCAGCTCCGGCCCGATGTAGTTCCCAAACTCGTCGTACAGGTCGGTGTCCATCCTTGGGGGGGCAGGGGAGGTGTCCGGGCTCTGCCCCGCACGCCCAGGGCCCCCGCCCTCAGCACCCCCCGCTGCCCCGCGCCGGGGGCCCCGGCCCAGCCCGGCCTGCACCGCCCCCTCCCCTGCTCCCGGGTCCCTGCCCGCCCCCGCCCCTGCCCGTGCGCGGCCCCAGGCCCGCCCTGCACCACCTGCACCACCTGCACCACCACCCCCCCCCCCCCGGTTCCCCGGTTCCCCGGTTCCCCCGTTCCCCCCCGGTGCCCCCCCCGCTCTCACCCCCCGCGCTTTCCGCGCTGCCGGCGCCGTCGACACCTCCGTGAAAGGCCCCCGGGCTGCCCGCGCTGCCTGTCGCGACAGAGGACCCCGCGCCCGCCGACCGCGGGGGAAGGGCCGGGCGGGGCAGGCGAGGCCGGGGACGGTCCCGCCGGGTCCCGGTGCCGCGGGCCGGGCCGCTCGGGGCGGCGGGGCCGGTTCTGTCAGGCGGGGCCGGTTCCGTCAGGCGCGGAGCGGGCAGCCCCGCCGGGGCCTCGCGTGCGCTGCTCCGTCGCCAGGGCAACGGGAGGGGAGCGCGGGCGGGGGGGCTGTCGCGATAGAGCGGGGGGGAGGGGCGGGGCCTGGCGGGGCTGTCGCGATAGGAGCGGGGTCCCCAGGGCCAGCCGTGACGGGAGCGGGGTCCCGCGCAGCCAGGGGTGGCTCCGTGCCCCGGGTGCCCCCGCCGCGATGGCGGGACCCGCAGCCCCGGGCCCGCGGGCGCTGCTCCGGGAGCTGCTCCGGGCGGCGGCGGCCGATGAGCGGCGGGCGCGGGAGGACGCGGCCAAGCTGCGGGCCCTGCGGCAGCGGGTCTCGTCCTACCGCGAGTTCAGGTCCGTGGGTCCCACCGCGCGGCCCGTTCCCGAGGGGCCGGGGGGGTCTGGGGGGGTCTGGGGGAACCAGCTCACCCAGCGGCCTGGGAACAGCGCCCTGGGAGGGGGTGACACCGGCAGGGACGTGGAGCTCCTGGAGAGGCCAGAGGAGCCGCGGAGATGACCCCAGGGCTGGGGCAGCTCCGGAGACCGGCTGGGAGAGCTGGGGGGTTCAGGCTGGGAGAGCTGGGGGGGTTCAGGCTGGGAGAGCTGGGGGGTTCAGGCTGGGAGAGCTGGGGGGGTTCAGGCTGGGAGAGCTGGGGGGTTCAGGCTGGGAGAGCTGGGGGGTTCAGGCTGGGAGAGCTGGGGGGGTTCAGGCTGGGAGAGCTGGGGGGTTCAGGCTGGGAGAGCTGGGGGGTTCAGGCTGGAGAGGAGAAGAAACCCCCTCCCTGGCCCTGCTGGTCACACTCCTGGGGTTGCAGCCCAGGACACAGGTGGTTTCTTGGGCTCATGGCCACGTCCTCCTCAGGGCTGCTCTCAGTCCATCCCTTCACCCCCCACCACCCTGTGCAGATGTTGGGGTTTGCCCCAGCCCAGCTGCAGAACCTTGGCCTTGCTGAACCTCAGGAGCTTCACGTGGGCCCCTCCTCCAGCCTGTCCCAGTCCCTCTGGATGATGCATGTGGCCCAAACTCAGAAGTCGCCTCAAAGAAGCTCAGAGCCTCAGAGTGTTGGATCTTATGAAGCATCCCATCCCCTTCTTGCTGCCTGCAGGGACATCGTGCTGGCGTCACACCTGAAGCCCCTGGAGAAAAAGGACAAGCTGGGTGACACGAGGAGGGTGCTGTGGAACCCCTGTGCAGCCCGTGCCCAGGCACCACCAGCCAGCGACCTGGAGATACCCCAGGTGAGGGAGCTGCTCTCTGGGACTTTGTCCACATCTAAAATTATTCCAGAATAATTTGCGGATTATTTTGAAATGCTCAAGTTGATCAGAGAGATCTCTCCAGGTGAACAAGCTCTCCAAGCCCCAGGACCCTTGGTGTTCAGATCGGCCCAGGTTCAGTCCTGGCCCCTGCTTCCCATCAGACATGAGCTCACACCAGCTGCTTCCAGGAGCATCTGCTCCAGCCCTGTGGGAAGCCCAGACCAGCTGCACCCCGCAGGACCAGAGCTCCCAGTGCACAGCCTGTGCTGGTGGCCAGTAGCAGGTTCCTGGGGAAGATGCTCTCCATGGGGCACGCTTCCAGCTGGCTGTGGTTTGGAGGTCGGGAGCCAGGCTGGTGCCCCTGCAGCTGCTGTCCCACAGCCCCAGCACAGCTGGTTCTTCACCCCACTCTTCCGTTGGGCACCATGTGGAGAAGTGCTGGTTTGTGTCCACCTGCTGCCTGGTGGGTTCACTGGCTGCTCCTTAGTTCTTCACTCGTGGGAAACAGACATTAAATATTTTCTCTCCAGGTCCTTTGTCCTTTGAGTGACATCTGTCCTGCCCCTCTGGTGGACTCTGCCCAGGCCAGAGTGTCTTCATTTAAAACTGGTAGAGGGGAGATTGAGGTGAGACATGAGGAGGAACTTCTTTGGTGAGGGTGGTGAGAGCCTGGCCCAGGCTGCCCAGGGAAGCTGTGGCTGCCCCATCCCTGGCAGTGTTGAAGGGCAGGTTGGATGGGGCTTGGAGCAGCCTGGGCTGGTGGGAGGTGTCCCTGCCCATGTAGGGGGTAGGACTGGATGATCCCTTCAACCCAAAACTCTTCTTCTATGAAAGGATCTCCTGGAGACAAGGGTAGCTCAGTGAAAACCTCTGGGCAACCCGTTCCAGGCTCTCACCCCCCTCACAGCAAAGAATTTCCTCCTCATGTCTCACCTCAATCTCCCTCTTCCAGTTTTCATCCATCCCCCTTGTCTTCTCACTACAAGCCCTTGTCCCAAGTCCCTCCTCATCTTTCCTGGAGCCCCTTCAGGCACTGGAAGCTGCTCTAAGGTCTCCCTGGAGCCTTCTCTTCTCCAGGCTGAACACCCCAACTCTCCCAGCCTGGCTCCAGAGCAGAGCTGCTCCAGCACTCCCATCATCTCTGGCCTCCTCTGGCCTCACTGCACATTCTCTGTGTCCTTCTTATGTTGGGGTCTCCAGAACTGGCCCCAGCCCTGCAGGGGAGTCTCAGCAGAGCAGAGCAGAGGGGACAATCCCCTCCCTGGCCCTGCTGGTCACACTGCTGGTGACACAGCCCAGGACACGGGTGGGTTCTGGGCTCCAGCACACGGTGCCAGCTCATGGTGACCTTCTTATCAACCAAAGCAGCTTCATGAGTGACACTGGTTGATCCAGACTGGGCATGTCTGATCCTGGGTTCCTCTGCTACTGGTCTGTGCCCATCCCTGAGTTTTCATGTCTCATCCATCCTTCCACTGTTTCCCCCTGAAGTTCTCTGGTCTTTACAGGGTTTGAGGAACCTGGGATTTCCTTGTTTTGCCACCTCCCAAGCTTCATCCAGCCCTTTGTGCTCCCAAAGTCTGTTTTAAAGTTGTCTCGACCCTCCACAGGTTGGTCGGGCATGGGGGGATAAAAATCTTCAAGTGGAGACGAAACAAAAGGAACTGGGGAACTGTTTTTTTTCCTTCAGGAACTGGATCAACTGCCTGGAACCTCTGCTGAGTTTTACAGGGATTGGCGCAGGTGCTTCCCAAGTGGAAAAGAAAAATACCAGTTTTTGCTGGAGCTCGGAGGGGAGACCTTGGGCAGAATCTTTCAGGCTGACCTGGGCTTTGGCCTCCTGGGGGAGTTCCTCACGGTGCTGGCAGAGAATGTCTGTGGTGAAGACAGAGGAGCTGTCCTTCAGATCCTGCAGAGCCTGGCGGGCACCAAGCGCTTCGGGCTGAACGTGGATCTTCTGAGTGAGTCGGAGAAGGAGAAGAGCAGGGATCTGTTCAGGAAGCTGTGGAGCACCAGCAGGGAGGACTGGAGCACTGGCCATCCCGGCAGCCCCACCAGCTCTGAAGCCCACCTGATGGACACCAGCCTGCAAGAGGAATCTGAGGAGGAAAGGATGGTGGTGGAGCTGATGAAATGTTACCAGATCAACTGAAGGAGCAGAAGCACCAGGGTCAGACAGAACCAGAAGGTAAAGGAGGCTCAGAGCTGGACTTGGGCCTCCTGGTGTGAGAAGGTTCAGTTGGATCCTTCTGGAATGTTGCTACATTTCTGTGTCTGTGAGCCACCCAGAGCAAGAGTTCAGCAGAAATAAAGGTCAGTTCTGAGACGGCTGTGCTGTGATCCCTGGGCAGGTGTCACAGATCACAGAGTCATGGAAGGGTTTGAGTTGGAAAAGCCTTTAAGCTCAGGAAGTCCAACCCTTCCCCCAGCCCTGCCCAGGCCACCACTGCCCCATGTCCCTCAGCACCATCTTCAGGGCTTGGAAACCCCTCCAGGGATGGGGACTCTCCCCCTGCCCTGGGCAGCCTGGGCCAGGCCCTGACAACCCTTGCCAGGGAGAAACTGTTCCCAAGCTCCAACCTCAGCCTCCCCTGGCACAACTTGAGGCCGGTTCCTCAGCTCCTGTCACTTGTTCCTGGGGAGCAGAGCCCGACCCCCCTGGCTCCAACCTCCTCTCAGGCAGCTGCAGAGCCAGCAGGTCTCCCCTCACCTCCTTGTCTCCAGGCTGGACACCCCCCAGCTCCCTCAGCTGCTCCTCCTCACCCTTGTGCTCCAGCCCCTTCCCCAGCTCCCTTGCCCTTCCCTGGACACGCTCCAGCCCCTCCATGTCCTTCTTGTCCCCAGGGGCCCAGAACTGACCCCAGCATTCCAGGTCTGGCCCCACCAGTGCCAGCACAGGGGATGATCCCTGCCCTGCTCCTGCTGGCCACACCACGGCTGGTACCAGCCAGGATGCTGGTGTGTCCTTGCATGGTGGCTTGGTGAGAATCTCTTAGATGAGGAGAGCAAAGGAAAACTAGGCTGGTGTTTTTGAAGGAGAAACCAAAACCCAAATAGTCCCTTCCCTGTTTCATCTCTGCTGTCACTAGGGGCTGTGAGCAGTGACACTTGGTGTCTAATGGTGCAGCTGCTGAAATCAGAAGAGGCTGATGGGGTGAAAATGCTGTGAGAGGTGGTGTGTCTGGGACTATCCAACCAGCTGCCTTTTGGTTCTTCTACCCCAACCAGCAGGACATGGATAAACCTCAGAGATCCTGTCACCTCTTGGACCTGTGATCTCAGACAGTTTCTGATTTGCTGCAACAAACCAACAGCTCCCTCCCCTTAGGAGAGAAGCATTTAGGGCCTCCAGGGCTGGTTCCAGCATCAGCCCAGAGAAGGTGACATGGACAAAATCCCTCACTCCATCGGGGGTGTCTTCACCTTTGGGAAGGGGCTTCAGCACACAAACCTTTGGAACACCAACAGGAGGGCTGTAGATGTCTAAATGGCATATTTGAAACTTCTCCAGGGCTAGAGGTCCCTGCCATCAGAGGAGAGTCTCCTCCAGGTTCATTGTGCTCAGAGGGTCAGAGAAATACCGAACATTCCCTGCACGTGAGACTCCAGGCAATGTTGGTGGTTCCCTTGTTCCCATCACGCTTCCCTTGGCTGCACCTTCTGCACCTGGGAGAGGAGAGGTTCTGGAACCCATGTCACAGGGACAGCTGGTTCTGGAAGCTCCCGGAAGACAGGAGCACCCCAGCAGATACCTGGCTGGGCTGGGATATTTCAGGTCTTTACCCCCCATCCTTGGTGACCCTGCTGGTGTGTGTCCCTGTCCCTGCCTGGTGCTGGTCCTGCTGGCCCCATGTGTGGGTTCCTGCTGTCCCATGTGGGTGGGCTCTGCTGGCTGCAAGAACTGCCTGGCAGCATGGAGACCAGGCTGCTGGGGGCTGCTGTTCTCCTCTCCCTGGTGGACGTTCTCCAGGGCTTTGCAATGGAGGAGAAAGGAGACGTGTTCCAGCGGACGCCGTGTCCCGCTTTCCTGGTGTTGGACAACACCGCCTACCTGGCTGACATGACCTTCGAGCTGCCCTGCAACTGCAAGCCCGAGGAGGTCTCCTCCGTGGTCTGGTACTTCCAGAAGGACATGGGCAGCCCGCAGAGCACCGTCCTGACCGACTTTTCCGGCACCGTGGCCGTGGCCTCGAGCCACGCCCGGGCGGGCAGCGCCGTCCTGAAGCGCTTCAGCATCCGCATGTTCAGCCTCATCGTCTTCAAGGCGCAGGTGAGCGACTCGGGCCACTACCTGTGCGGCACCGAGAGAGGGGACTTCTTCTACGGCTACGACGTGGACGTGCAGCCCAGCAGCCACATCTCGGTGGCCTTTGTAGACAGAGGCCAGCACGTCCAGGACGACTACTCGGGGGAGTTCTTCAAGCTCTTCACCACCTTCTGGGACTGGACGAGGTGTGACCGCTGCGGGGTGCGGGGCGAGCAGCGGCGGGTGGGGCTGTGCTACCTGCAGAGCCCGCAGCTGCACCCCCGCTACCGCACCGCCCTGCCCAACGTCACCTCCTGCGGCTCCAGGGCTGTCCCCGCGCACTTCCAGCAGGCCGTGCGCCTCCGGCGGCCCGAGGTGGCCGTGCGAAGCTGCCTGAGCCCTTGCCCCAAGGTGGAGGCCCCCAAGGAAGGGGTGCTGGCCATCTCCAACGTCATTGCCAAGCTGGGCCAGAAGCCCTGGGTGCCCCGTGTCCCCACGCAGTTCCACAAGCAGGTGATTGGCACTAACCTGATCATCGCCTGCCCGGGAGCCCGGCCCGAGCACGCGGTGGCCTGGGACAAGGGCTCGGTCCGGCTCTACCGCTCCCGCTACCTCCTCAATGTCAACAGGAGCATGAGGGTCTTCATTGACCATGGAAACCACCTCCACATCCAGCGGGTCCGGGCCAGGGATGGAGGCACCTACTTCTGCTGGCGGGAGGGCAAGATGGTGGCCGGGTTCCGGCTGACCGTGACCTTCCCGCCGCGGCGCCGGCGGACGCTCTACGACCCCGAGACCATCTACGCCATCAAGACCATCAGCATGAGCTACGGTGTCATCACCACCATCTTCATCCTCATCCAGCTGTGCCGCTGCTGGTGGCGGGCGCTGAGCAGCCCTGGGACGTAGCACCTCCAGCATGGCCCACTCCTGCCCTTTGGATCCTGGCTTGAAGCTCCACATCTTCTGACCCAGCCCTGCACCTCCTGCTCACCCACCTGTTGGGTTGGAAGGGTGGCAGGACTTTCTGGCCAAGCTCCACAGAGTTCTCCAGGTACCTCTGTGGTTTCTTAGAGCTGGTTTTCTCACAGGCTGCTAGAGAAATCCACAAAACTCTTTTAATACAATTGATTCTTGCTTTTCTTACCTTTTAAAACTTGTTTTCATTGCTGAGAACCTTGAGTCCCAACCTTTCAAAGCACTCGATGTTCGAGCACACCTCCTCAGCAGGTGGGGTTGATGGAGCACATGTCTCAAGAGGAAAAGGATCCTTGTGCATGAGTTGATGGAGTTCATTAGAAGGGCTTCAAACCAAGCTGGAAGGGAGAAGGGGGTAAAACCAGGCCCACCAGAGATGAGCCTGAGGTGGCCTTCAGGTGACCCTCAGTTGAGGTGGGAGATGGGGAGACACATGGGAACGAACCACAGGGCTCACACATAGGTCAGCAACCACGGAAGTGGCTGGGAACAGTCAGACAGCAATTAGGACTTCTCTCCCTGAAGTGGTGGCAGGATCGTTGGCCCAGCTGAAGTGCATCTACACCAATGCAGGCAGCATGGGCAGGGAACAGGAGGAGCTGGAGGCCACTGTGCAGCAGGACAGCTGGGACATAGTTGCCATCACAGGAACATGGTGGGATGATGGCCATGACTGGAGAACTGCAGGGAATGGTGGCCTGGACAGCTTAGATCGATGGGCTGAGGTTGAACAAGACCAAGGGCACTTTGGTCCCAGTAACTCCAAGCAGCACCACTGGCCCGGGGAGGAAAGGCTGGGAAGGAGCCAGTGGAAAAGGATCTGGGAGAACTGGTGGAGGGCTGAACATGAACCAGCAGTGTGCCCTGGTGGCCAAGAAGGCCAACGGCATCCTGGCTGCACCAGGAATGGTGTGACCAGCAGGAGCAGGGAGGGGATCGTGGCCGTGCTGGGCCCTGGTGAGGCCACAGCTGGAGCACTGGGGGCAGGTCTGGGCACCACAGGATGAGAAGGATATGGAGGTCCTGGAGCGTGTCCAGAGAAGAGCAACGAGGCTGGGGATGGTTTTGGAGGGCACATGGTACCAGGAGAGGCTGAGGGACCTGGAGGGGTTTAGTCTGGAGAAGAGAAGGCTCAGAGGAGATCTTCTTGGTCTCTACAACTTCCTGAAGGGAGGTTGTAGAGGGGCTGATGTTGGTCTCTTCTCCCAGGTAATCAGCAATAGGATGAGAGGAAATGGGTCAAGTTGTGCCAGGGAAGGTTCAGGCTGGATATGAGGAAAAGCGTCTTTCCTGAGGGAGTGGTGAGGACCTGGGATGTGCTGCCCAGGGAGGTGGTGGAACCACTGTCCCTGGAGGTGTTCAGGAAGTGTTTAGATGTGGTACTTCAGGACGGAGTTCAGTGGTTGTGGTGGTTGGGTGACAATTGGACCCGACCTTGGAGGTCTCTTCCAACCTTCACGATGCCCAACTCAGCAGGGAGGGGCTTGAAACTGGAACTGGGCGACTGAGGTGAGACATGAGGCAGGACAGGTGGGGGGCCATGGGCACTTGTACATCTGTGCACCCCCTGCCAGGGACCCCACTGCACACACACGTGTGCACCCCCAGGCTGCTGGTGTGGATCCGTGCACACACACACCCCTCGGCCTGGGAACACGTCTGTGAGGAGGAACCAACACGTCTGTGTGTGCCACACGTGTGCACCTGCACACACACACCTGCACACACACACCTGCACACATACACACACACACACACCTGCACACACACACCTGCACACATACACACACACACCTGCACACACACACCTGCAGATGCACACCTGTGTCCACCCATGTCCCCCCCCCCACGTACTCGTGCAGCTCTCCCTGTCCTGGTTTGGGCCCAGCACAACAAAGAACCAGCCCCGTGGCTCCTCACTCAGCTCCTCACACACACCCTGGGATGGGGAGGATAAAGCTCCTGGGTCGAGACAAAGAAAAAGGAGGGATCTTCACTGATTAAGGTCCCAGGAAAAACAGACTCAACCTGGGGAACAAGAGATCTGGGATCTCTGACCTTCCTCTGAGCTCACGTAGCTCTATGGAAGGGAACATCTCTGGCCAGTTTTGCTCTGTCTAACTCAGCCTCCTAGGGGGGTCACAGATCTCCCCGTAGTGTCTGAGCCGGCAGAGTGAAGATGTGACCTGGAAGCCCCAGCAGTGAGAGACACATCCCAGTGTTACCAGCCTTAGTTGGAACGCTCTGGTGCTGGTTGAAAGAAATCTTACTGAAGGAGAAATAATCAGTAAAAGGAAACTTGGCTTCATCCTGGTTCAAATCAGGACATCTTCAGAGATCCCTTCCAACCCCTGACATTCTCTGATTGTATGAGTTCCCAGGTGTGGCCCTGGTCCCGCATCCCAGCCCCTGGTCCTTCATCCCAGCCCCTGGTCCTTCATCCCAGCCCCTGGTCCTGCATCCCAGCCCCTGGTCCTTCATCCCAGCCCCTGGTCCCGCATCCCAGCCCCTGGACCTTCATCCCAGCCCCTGGTCCTTCATCCCAGCCCCTGGACCTTCATCCCAGCCCCTGGTCCTTCATCCCAGCCCCTGGTCCCACATCCCAGCCCCTGGTCCCGCATCCCAGCCCAGGACGAGCTCCCACGTGTGGCCGTTGGGGGCACGAGGCCCGGGGGGCGGGGCGTGGCGCGAGCGGCCAATCAGTGCTGTGGGCGGGGCCGGAGGGACCGTTTAAAGCGCGAGCGGCCGTGGCGGCGGTGAGAGGGGTTGGGGGTCGTGGGGGCGGGAGGGGCCTCGGGAGGGGGGCGGGGGGGCCGGGAAGGGGCTGCGGGGCTCGGGGGGAGCCGCTGCGGGGGGCAGGGGGAGTGCGGGCCAGGGGGGCGATGGGGTCTGAGGGGGGGTGTGGGGGGTATCGGGGTGCTGAGAAGAGGGGGTCGGGCTGTGGGGGCCCGAGGGGGGTCGCTGGGGAGGCTGCGGGAGGGGGCTGCGGGGGCCGGCGGGGCTGTAGGGTCGTTGGGGGGGCTGAGGGGGGTTCTAAGGGCGGCTCTCGGGGCCCGGGGGGGGAGGCCTTGCCCAGCCTCAGCCCCCCCTTCCCTGCCCCCGGCTGACCCGCTCCCACCCCCCAGAGCGCCCGTGGTTCCGGGACGATCGAGCCCAGAGCTGTGTTCTCCGGCGGCGCCGTTCCCTGTGCCCGCAGCCGGTTCTGCCGTTCCCTGTGCCCGCACCCCCGGTTCTGCCGTTTCCCACCTCCCGCACCCCCAGTTCTCCCGTTCCCTCCCCCTTTCCCCCCATGCCCCCCTTTCCCCTCCCAGCACTCCCCATGCCCCCCTGCCCCCCCCCGGGCCCCCCCATGCCCCCTTGCCCCCCCCCGGCCCCCCCCGTGCCCCCCAGCCCCCCCCCCGAGGAGGGCCCCGTGGCCGTTCTGGTGCGCGTGCGGCCCCCCAACCCCTGCGAGCGGGGCCGGGCCGGGCCCCCCCCTGCTGCACCTCCTGGACCAGCACGTCCTTGTCTTCAACCCCGAGGAGCCCGGCGGCCCCCCCGGCAGCCTGCGGCCCCCCCGCGGGCCCCAGCCCCGGGGCAAGGCCATGAAGTTTGTTTTCGACCGGGTGTTCGGGGAGGGGGCCACGCAGGAGGAGGTGTTCCAGCACAGCACCCGCGGGCTCCTGGACAGTGTCCTCGGGGGCTACAACTGCTCCGGTGAGACCCAGCAAACGCCTCGGCTCCCTGGGCAGCTCCTGGCCCGTCTGCTCCCGGCCTGGCTGGGATCACAGGACCCCTGGGCTGCTTTTGGAAGCCTCCCGGCAGTTGGGCAGGGGGGGCAGCACAGCAAAGCAGGAACGTGTGGCCTTCCCTTTGGTGGCACCAAGCGCTGGGGGTTGGGCTGGGGATGGTCCTGGGCTGGCAATGGGGTCTGCCCTGGGCAGAGAAGGGAGGGGAAGCAGAAGCTGAAGCGTTTTCTGGCAGCAGGGACTGGTGGGCAGGGACACCTCCCAGCAGAGCAGGTGGCTCCCAGCCCCATCCCAGCTGGCCTTGGACACTTGCAGGGATGGGGCAGCCGCAGCTTCTCTGGGTGACCTGGGCCAGGGTGTCAGCAGCCTGAGGTCAAACCTTTCCCCCTGATGTGCCATCTGGCCCTGGCCCCTGGAGGAGATCATCTCCTCTTGGCTCCCTTTCCCACAAGAGCCTGGCCTGGGTGATCTCTCCGGGTCCCTCCAGCCAGGGGTGCTTGCAAGAGGGTGTGGAAAGCTTGGGGTGGGAAAGGAGAGGAGCTGCAAGGTCTGGAAGCCAAGGTGTGTGGTTCTGTGCTGCTGGGAGCGCGCTTGGCACGGCAGGAGGGGGGATGGAGGGGCTGGAGGTGGATGTGGGGGAACAAGCCCTTCTGGGGAGGGGGGGGAAGGGGCTGCTGGGCTTGTGGCAGGGCAGGGTCAGGGGGACTTGAGCAGCAAGTGGGTGATGGTTTGTGGAGTGGTTCTGGCTGTGCTGCAGGAGAGAGGCTGGAATGAGGGGCCGTGTCAGCGAAGGCCCGTGCAGGCAGCAGGGAGGGCAGGGAGCTTTGCCCTGTCTGCCCCAGGCTGGCAGTGCCCCCAGCACAGGCTGCTGCGGGGAGCTCTGCTCTCTGCTCGCTCCTCCCGGCGAGGAGCGGCCGCGACGCTGCTCCCCTTCCCTGAAGGGGGGTTGACCCAGCCCCCCTCTCTCCTCCCAGTGTTTGCCTACGGCGCCACAGGAGCAGGGAAGACCTACACCATGCTGGGCTCGGAGCAGAGCCCCGGCATCATGTACCTCAGCATGGTGGAGCTCTACAAGCGGCTGGAGGCCAGGAAGGGGGAGAAGAGCTGCCAGGTCCTGGTCTCCTACCAGGAGGTAACGCTGCGGCCGAGCCGTGTCCCCTCCTGCCCCCGGGTCACTGTCCCTGAGCTCTGTGGTTGCTGCAGCCCCTGTGGTGCCCCCCTCGGGGTCCCTGCTGTGCTGCCAGCTCTGCCTGGTGTCCCCAGCCCAGCCAGAGCCCGGCTGCAGGCGGGCCCAGCCAGCCAGCTGGGGGACCTGGGGCTGCTGGTTTCTGCCTCCTGGAGCCAGGGAAGTTCCTCCCCATGGCCCATGGAGCAGTGGGGGTGGGACAGTGACTTGCTGCTGAAGCCCCCCTTGCTGTCCTCTGCAGGCAGAGCCCCGGCAGCTGCTCCCGGGGTCCTGGGCTTGGGGGACACCAGGTTGTGTGTGACCCTGGGGTGCAAAGCTCCTCCCCCTGCCGAGTGCTGGGGAGCCCAAGCTCAGCCTTACCTGGGGTTCCTGCTCCAGGTCTACAACGAAGAGATCCATGACCTGCTGGAGCCCAAGGGCCCTCTGGCCATCCGGGAGGACCCTGAGAAAGGAGTGGTGGTTCAGGGTCTCTCCCTGCACCAGGTGGGTCTAAAAACGGGCACGAGGGCTGGGCAAGGCTGTGCCTGCAGCAGTTCTGAGAGCGGGTGCTGGGGGGCACGGGGGGGGGTGAAGGCCACAGCATCCTGGCTGGTACCAGGCGTGGTGTGGCCAGCAGGAGCAGGGCAGGGATCATCCCCTGTGCTGGCACTGGTGGGGCCAGACCTGGAATGCTGGGGTCAGGTCTGGCCCCTGGGGACAAGGAGGACATGGAGGGGCTGGAGCGTGTCCAGGGAAGGGCAAGGGAGCTGGGGAAGGGGCTGGAGCACAAGGGTGAGGAGGAGCAGCTGAGGGAGCTGGGGGTGTCCAGCCTGGAGACAAGGAGGTGAGGGGAGACCTGCTGGCTCTGCAGCTGCCTGAGAGGAGGTTGGAGCCAGGGGGGTCGGGCTCTGCTCCCCAGGAACAAGTGACAGGAGCAGAGGAACCGGCCTCAAGTTGTGCCAGGGGAGGCTGAGGTTGGAGCTTGGGAACAGTTTCTCCCTGGCAAGGGTTGTCAGGGCCTGGCCCAGGCTGCCCAGGGCAGGGGGGGAGTCCCCATCCCTGGAGGGGTTTCCAAGCCCTGGAGATGGTGCTGAGGGACGTGGGGCAGGGGTGGCCTGGGCAGGGCTGGGGAAGGGTTGGGCTGGATGATCTTCAAGGCGTTTTCCAAGGCAGCCCCTTCCATGGTTCCCCAGCAGGAAGGAGCCATCTGGGGGGCTCCTGCCTGGCACCAAGGGCTCCCCGAGCTGCGGGTGCCCCCGGCGGAGCCGCAGTGGCTGCTCAGGGTGGGGCTGTCCCGGTGCTGCCCGGGGGCTGTGCTGGTCCCAGCCCCCTCTGCTCCTTCCCCCCAGCCCAGCTCGGCAGAGCAGCTGCTGGAGATGTTGGCCAGCGGCAACAAGAACCGGACGCAGCATCCCACCGATGCCAACGCCACCTCCTCCCGCTCCCACGCCATCTTCCAGGTGAGGGCTGTGCTTGGGGTGTCCTAGGGGGGCGAGGGGCTCCTGCTGGGCCTCCCGGGCTTCCTGCCGTGCCGCAGGGAAGGTGCCAGTGGCAGTGGCTGGGCAGGGGGCTGGGTGGGCCCGTGGCCACAGCAGGAGGGCACGTGCTGGTGGTGCTGGTGGCCACGTCCCCTGGCCAGCCCGGCGCTCCCAGCCCGGGGCTGCACCTGCCAAGGCTGGAAGGTCCCTTGGTGCTCCTGCCTCTGGTGGTTTCTCGGCCGGAGCCAAAGCAGCCCCCCCGGGGCAGAGGGGCCGGCGGTCGCCGGCTCGTGCCGCTGCCCCCGCTGGCCCGGGCAGGCTGTCCCCTCCGTCCTGTCCCCCTGGGCCGGGAATTCTGGCCGTCGGGAGCTGCTGCTGCCGTCCCCGAGTTGCTGGCTTGTCTTCTGCCGTGCCAGTGTCTCTTTCCCCTGCTCAGTGTCCCAGCCTGGGGGCTCCTCCTTGCCCTCCTTCCCTCGGCAGTGCAGCGGGTGCTGCCGGCTCCCAGCAGCCGCCCCGCGCGCCTTCCCGAGCTGCAGCCTCAGCCAGCCCTGTCCTCGCAGGTCTACGTGAAGCAGCAGGACCTTGCTGGTGGCCTGGCTCAGGATCTGCAAGTGGGCAAGCTGAGCTTGGTGGACCTGGCAGGCTCGGAGCGAGCTGCGGTGGCCAACACCAAGGGGGAGCGGCTGCGGGAGGGGGCCAACATCAACCGCTCCCTGCTGGCCCTCATCAATGTCATCAACGCCCTGGCTGATGCCAAGGTGACCCTGCTGGGGGGGCCCCAAGGGGCTCTGGGGTGCGGGGTGGCTGAGGGCGAGCGGTGGCCTGTTCTGCTGGAGCTGGGCAGCCCCGACCCGGCCCCTGTTGTCCAGCTGGGGCCTCAGCAGGGCAGAGTAGAACCCCCTGGTCCTGCTGGCCCCGCTCCTGGCGCTGCCCCCCGGGGCTGGGAGCTGAGCAGCCCCTTGCTCTCCTGCTGCAGAGCAAGAAGACCCACATCCCGTACCGGGACAGCAAGCTGACCCGCCTGCTGAAGGATTCCATCGGCGGCAACTGCCGCACCGTCGTGATCGCCGCCGTCAGCCCCTCGGGGCTGGCCCACCACGACACCTACAACACCCTCAAGTACGCCAGCCGGGCCAAGGAGATCAAGCAGTCGGTGAGGCTCCTGTGCCAGCAGGATCTGGGGCTTTGGGAGCTGCTGGGGAGGGCTGGGAAGGGGCCTGGTGCGTGTTGCTCGGGGAAGCGATGGGGAGAATGCTGGCCCGGGGGGGCGGGAGGGAGCTGGGGAGGTCGGGCAGCGCAAGCCCCTCTGCAGGGAGCAGGGAGCTCTGGAACTCGAGCAGGTTGCTGAGAGCCCCGGCAGGGCCAGCAGGACTCTTCCCCTCGGCCTCCTTGTCTCCAGGCTGGCCGCCCCCAGCTCCCTCAGCTGCTGCTGCTCAGCCTTGTTCCCCAGAGGGCCGGGGGTGCCTCCCTTCTCCAGCGGGAGTTTTGCAGCCCTGGGGACAGCACTGCAGGCAGCAAGAGGGGGTGAAGCTGCAGGCGCTGTGTCCTCTGCTGAAGCCCCTCAGGCCAGAGCCCAGCAAGGCTCCTGCCTGTGGCAGCAGGTCCCTGAGCACAGCTGGTGTCCCCTGCAGCCAGCCCGGGGCTCTGGGGGGTCCCTGGAGGAGGCCGAGTCCTGGGGTGCTCAGTGCTGGGGGAGGGACACGTGCTCCCCCGGCGCTGCTTGAACCTCTGCCCTGTCCCTGCAGCTGAAGAGCAAGGAGCTCAGCTCCGACTGCCCCCGCTGCCAACACGCTGTGTGCTGCCAGCAGCTGCAGGCAGAGGTGAGCGGCTGGTGGGGAGGGCAGGGCTCTGCCTTGGGCCGGGCTTTGCTGGGCACCTCTGAGCTGCCGGGGGCCGGGACCCCCTCTGAGCAGCTGCCCCTGCCTTGCAGGTGGCCGAGCTGCGGGCCAAGCTCCGCGCCCACCAGGAGGCAGAGAAGCGGGCGCCGGCGCTGCCACCTGCCCTCACCTGCAGCCCGGGGGGGCTGCCCAGGTGAGGATGGGGGGCACAGGGGGCGTGGGGTGACCTCCTGGTGTCCCCCGGCTCCAGGAGGCTGCAGGCTTGTGGTGCTGGGCAGAGCCTGGGCTCTGTGGGGAAGCAGCTGAGCTGCTCTGCTGGTGGGCACCGTTGTCTCAGCTGGGCTCAGGTCTAGCTCAGAGCCTGGGGGACCCCAGGGCATGAGCGTGAGGGGAGCTGGGTTCCCAGGGCCACATCTCTTGGATGCCCCCCAAAACGTCTTGTGCAGCGCCAGGGCTTGTGGCTTCTCCCGTGGCTTCTGTGATGGAACGAGAGGAGCCGGCCTCAAGTTGTGCCAGGGGAGGCTGAGGTTGGAGCTTGGGAACAGTTTCTCCCTGGCAAGGGTTGTCAGGGCCTGGCCCAGGCTGCCCAGGGCAGGGGGGGAGTCCCCATCCCTGGAGGGGTTTCCAAGCCCTGGAGATGGTGCTGAGGGACATGGGGCAGGGGTGGCCTGGGCAGGGCTGATGGAAGGGCTGGGCTGAATGATCTTCAAGGTCTTTTCCAAGCCAAATGCTTCTGTGGTTCTGTAGGTTGGAGGCCCCTGTCCCCAGGCCCTGCTCCTCAGGCCTGGCTGATGCCAGGGAGGGTGATGGAGAGCAGCTGGAGGCTGGGTGGCCTGTTGGTCCTCAGCTGGGAGCAGAGGAGCAGGTGAGAGGAGGGGTGGGCAGCTCGGGGGCTCGGCGTGGGGCCCAGAGGAGGCTGGGGGGGCTCAGGTCCCCGGTGGGCTTGGCTTGGAGACGCTGGGAGAGACTTCCCAGGCAGCAGAGCAGCCGGGGCCCAAACTCGGGTGGCACTGGGGTCCCTCCTGGGCTGGGTGAGTGAGGATTTTTGGCTTCAGGCTCCAGAGGAAATGCTGCCCAGCAGCCCCGGAGCAGCCCAGCAGCCAGGAACCCTCCAGCTGCAGCCACAGCACCCGAGCCACCTGCTCCAGGGCTTGTCCTGCTGCCAGATGGAGACGTGAGTGTCCCCCAGCTGCCCCCACAGGCAGGTCCTGCCGTGTGCCTGTGCAGGACGGGTCATCCAGCCTCCTGTGGCCACCCCAGGGCTGGGCTGGCTGGAGGTGGGACCAGGCCTGTGCCTGCAGACGACTGCCTGCCCTGTCCCACCAGGGCTTGGGCTCCCGGGGAGCCAGAACAAGCCCCGTGGTTGGTCCTGAAGGCAGCTCTGCCAAGGCTCCATCTGCTGCTGCTGGCTCTGCCCCCAGCATCTTGGAGGGCTGAAGCTGTGCAGAAAGGTCTCTGGGGGGGGGAGCCTGGCCTTGAGCTGTGCCTGGAGCTGAGCTGCCAAGGGTCTGAAGCCTGGCAGCACGTGTGTGGGTGCTGGGTGGTCCCTGGGCAGCAAGAGGGGCACCCCTGGCAGCCCAGGTTCTCCAGCAAGAGCTTTCCAGCTGGGGGATCTGCAAGATCTTTGGCTCTTGTCCCCCCAGCCTCTGCCCCTAGGCTCTGTCTCTCCTGAGGAGGTGTCTGAGAGGTGCTGCTGGTGGTGCTGAGCCTCTGGTGCTGGTGCCCCTGGCTCAAGCCGCCCTGCTGAGGGGTTCCTGGTGTGTGTGTGTCCCTGCCAGGCTGCTGGGCGCCCTCCTGAGCGTGGTCCAGAAGCAGAGCTCCCTGCTGAGGGCTGCCAACCTGCTCAGCCCTGCCATGGCCTGCCAGGTGGAGCAGCTGGAGCGCCGGGTCCGTCAGGAGGCTGCTGGGAGGCTGGAGCCAACGGGGGTGTCTGCCAGCCCCCCGGGCGGGGTGTCTGCCAGCGTCCCCGTGGGGCCGAGCGGGGCCAGCCCAGGGCGGAGGATGCAGCCGGGCTGCGAGGGTGAGGGCTGGGGACAGCGGGTGCTGTCCCCTCCGCTGGGTCTGGGGGTGCGGGAGGAGCTGGGGGTGGGGGCAGAGCTGAGGTTCTCCCGAGGAGCCCCCAGGAGGGGGGATTGGGGCCGGGGCACGGCAGGAGCCCCCAGCAGCCCCTGGCAGGGGGAGCGGTGCGTGTGCCCGTCAGCCCCCCCGTGGGGCCGCTCCTGCCCGCAGAGCCAGGCAGCGGTTCTCTGCTGGCTCCTGCTCCTCTTCCCTCCTGCGGGGGCAACTTGCCCTCCCGGCTGCAGCCTGTGCCTGCCCAGGGCCCAGCTCTGCCTCCCTCGCTCCCTCCTCCTCCTCCGGGCCCCGAGAGCGGAGCTGGGGGCTCTGCAGACCCCCCTGTGGGCACAGAGCGGGCAGGGCCCCGGGGCAGCTGCTTGGGGGGCAGGATGGGGCTGGTGGGGCTGGCGAGGGGCGCTGGCCGAGGGCAGGTCCGTGCGGGGCGGGCCGGGGGTGCCGCGGGGCTGGGGGCGCTGGGGGCGGGAGGTGACTCGGTGTCCCTGCTCCTGCAGCAGCGGCGTCTGTCCCGGTGCCCGCTGCCCCCGCGCCCGGCGCTGCCCCGCGCTGCCCGCAGCTCGCCCCGCTCCGCAGCGCCAGCCCGAGGAAGAGGAGGAGGACCTTCGAGATCCCGCAGGGAACCTGCCGAGCGGGAACTCCCCGCATTCCCCGCCTGCCAGGCGGGCAGGGAAGCGGCGGCCAAGCAGCAGAGGCTCTGCAGGCGCGGCAGAGCCCGGGCAGCCCCTGCCCGGCAGCAGCAGCTCAGCACCCCCCTCTCTCCCCAGCCCCGTCCTGCTGCCCCCCCAGGCCCTGCCCGCTCCCCGAGCCCCGGGGGTCCCCGGCCCCGGCGGCCGCCCAGCCCGGCTGCACCGCCCCGGACCTGCCCCCCCGCGCCCTGCCCCGCAGCCCCGCGAGCTGCCGGGGGGACGGTTCCCCCCCGCCCGCTGCCCCCTGCCCGCCCCCAGGGCCGGGCTGGGAGAAGAGCCGGAGCCTCCCGGACGAGCAGGACAGCCCCGTCCTGCCCAGGTCAGTGCTGCCCGGGAGGGGCTTTGGGGACCCCCCCTCCAGGCTCTTGCTCTGTGGGAGAGTCCTTGGGGGATCCGCCCAGCTCTGCCCAGAGGGACCTGGGGAGGAGGAGGAGGCTGAGGGGAGACCTCCTGGCTCTGCAGCTGCTGGAGAGGAGCTTGTGAGCAGGGGGTGGGAGAGAGTTGGGCCAGGGGAGCTTCAGCCTGGATGCTGGGAAGAATTTCTGCCCTGGAAGGGGCTGCCCGGGGAGGGGCTGGCATCCCCATCCCGGGAGGGCTTCCAGAAATCTGGGGATGTGGATCGGACTGGTTCCAGGGTCTCACCGCCCTCGAGGGGAAGACCTGCCCTGGACAGCCAGGACACCCGTAGGTCTCCCTGTCTCCTCCTGGAGCTCTGGGCAACGGTTCCTGGAGAGGGAAACCAGGGGCACCTCCCGTGCCCAGCTCCAGAGGCTTGATCCCTGTTGGCACCAGGGAATCGTTAGGGTTGGAAGGGCCCTTCAAGATCCCTTCGTTCTTCCGAAGCTCTGATGGGGATCTCCCCACCTCCGGTTTTGATCCCTTCCCCCCAGTCCTCCCCCTCCCCCCCCCCCTCCAAATCCCCTGCCCAGCTTTCTGGGGGGCCCCTTCAGATCCTGGAAGGCCACCCTGAGGTCTCCTGGGAGCCTCCTCTTCTCCAGCCTGGAGAAGCCCAGGTCTCTGGGTCTGTCTTCCAGTCCTCTCCCCCCGGGCCGGGCGGGTTCCCTGTGGCTCCAGTTCCCTGCAGGTGGCTGCTGGGCCCGCTTGTCTCCCAGCCCTGGGAGAGCCCCGGGGAGGATCCAGCCTGGGCGCTCACCCTCGGTCCGTCCCTGCAGCTCCTGGATCCCGCTGGCTGCCAGGGGGGGCGATTCCTCCATCCCCAAGCCCACCCCCAGCTCCAGGGTGCCGGTGCTGAAGCGGAGGCGGGTGCAGAGGTGAGGCAGCCCCTGCCCCCCTGGCCTGGGGCATCTGGGGACGGTGGGGACCTCCCTGAGCCCCCGGGGGTGAGCACAGCCCCATTTCTCCTGCACAGCCCCACATGCCCCTGCCCGGGGGGGCTCCAGAGCTGCGTTGCCCAGCCCCCCAGCAGCAGAGGGAGATCTGTGCGGCCTTCCCTGATGCCAGGTGAGCCCCGTGCCCTGGGGAACCCCCCTTCCCTGCCCCAGGAACCCCTTTTCCCTGCCCTGGGGAATCCCCTTTCTCTGCCCCAGGAACCCTTTTTCCTCCCTGGGCACCCCTTTTCCCTTTCCCAGGAACCCCTCTTTCCCATAGGAACCCCTTTTCCAAGCCTCGGCAACTGCTCTTTTCTCCAGGGCCCCCTTTTCCCTGTCCATTCTTCCCGCTGGGACCCCCTTTTCCCTGCCCTGGGAACTCCTCTTTCCCCAGGGAACCCCTCTCTCCCCTGGGATCCCCTCCTTCCCCACCTTTGGAACCCCTCTTTCCCTGCACTGGGATCCACTCTCCCCTGCCTTGGGAACCCCTCTTTCCCTGCCCCCGAGCCCTGGGAACCGGGGTTCCCTGCCCCACCCCCTGCCTTAGGAACTCATTCTCCCTGCCCCAGGAGCCCCTCTTTCCTCCTAGGAACCCCTCTTTTGCCTGCCCCCCATGCCCCAGCACCCTGTTTTCCCTGGTCTCCCCTTCCCTGAGAATCCCTCTTTCCCGCTGGGAACCCCTTTTCCCTGCCCTGGGAACCCCTCTTTCCCACAAAGAACCCCTCTTTCCCCTACTAACCCCTCTTCCTTTCCTTGGGAACTCCTCTTTCCCTCGGAACCCCTCAATCCCCCGGGAGCCCCCTTTCCCTTCCCCCGGGAACCCCTCTGCCCCAGCCCGCTGGGATCCCCGCAAACTGGTGCTGTCCCAGCCCCGTTCCGGGGCAGGGGAGGGAGACATTCCCGGGCTGGGCAGGTTCGGGGCTGCTGGAAGAGGCTCTTTGGGGTTTGCTGCGGCCTCGGGAAGGGCGGTGGGTGCCCGGAGGGGGGGCAGGAAGGAGGAGGGGGCTGGGATGGCCCTCGGGAGGGGACCCGGGGTTGCTGCTGTTGCCAGGAGCTGCCTCATCCCCTTCCCTCCTCTTCCCACCCGCAGCAGGTCCCTCGGGAGCTCCGGCCCGGAGCAGCAGCAGCAGGACCCCCAGAGGGCTCTCAGCCCGCAGCAGCGCCCACCCAGGGACCTGCCCCCAGCCCGGGAAGCTCTTGTGCTGATGGCTCCACCACCCGGGAGCCCTCCCGGTGCCCAAAGCCTTCTCCTTCCTCGGGGATCCTCCTCCTCTTCAGCCTCGAGCCCTTGGTGGAGCCCAAAAGTCACCCCCAGTCCCTGCCTGGGCTGTGTCCCCCCCGTTGTTGTCACCCCTCCCCGGGGTCCCAGCTCCCTCCCCCATTGTCCCCTCCTCCCCAGGCCCCCAGTTCTGCCCCCCTGGTTCTGGTTGTTCCCCCCCCGCTGCTTTTCAGGGAGGTGGGGGGGGCACTTCTCCCCTGTTTCCCCCCTGCAATCCCCTCCCTACCCCCCTCTCCTTGTCCCCCTCACTCCAGCTGGGGGGGCAGAGAGCTCCAAGCATCCCAGCCTGGGGGTGCCCTCCCTGCCCCCCCATGGCCACCCCTCTGAGCCCCCCCGGCCATCCCAGGGCACATCTGGGTGCTGCCACATCTGGCTGTCCCCCTGGGAGGTGACCAGGTGTGGTAGGAGCTGGGTGGGTGGGGGGATCCCGGGGCTCTGAGGGCTCTGGCTCCCCCTGCCCCATTTCCCCCCCTGGGCAGCTGCTGCTCCTGCCTTTGTCTTCTCTGGGCCTGGAAGCTTCCAAGGAAACCTCCCGTTGGATCCTGCAGGATCCCCAGCCCCGTGCAGAGCTTCTCCAAAGTGCAGATGCCAGGTGAGGCCGTGGCCACAGGTGGGCAGGGACAGGGCTGGTGGCACAAGCAGGGGTGGCTTCTGGGGGCTCCGTGGGAGGAGGTGCCATCTGGGCCATCCCTGCCCCATCCTGAGGGACCTGCAGGTTTTCCTCGGGCTCTCAAGGAGCCAGGACTCGGGGGTTCTGGCAGGATGGGGGGAGGAGTGTGCCAGGGCCACATCCCCAGAGCTGAGCATGTCCCCAAGGGCAGGGATGTCCACAAGACCAACCACATCACCGCGTCCCCACGGCCAGTCGTGCCCCCAGCTGTGCCCCCAAGGACAACCCTGTGTGTCCCCAAGCCTGATCACATCCCATGGCCCCCCGTGTCCCCAAGGCTGATCCCCTCCAAAGCCAACCACCCCCCCCAGGCCAGCCATGTCCCTGAGGCTGGTCGTGTCCCCAGGGCCACCATCTCCCCTGGTTCAGGGTTCTCCAGCACAACCTGTTCCCTCGGGGCTGTATCCCAGGCTCTGGGTCACCACCAGGTCCTGCCCATGTGCCCCAGAGACCAGCCTGGACAGGAAATCCGTGCCAGAAGCCCGTGTGAAGAGGAGCATTGGGGCCCAAAGCGTGGAGACCAGAGATGGAGAGGTGGGAAGTCCTGCAGGGAGACCTTGCAGAGCCTGAAGGGGCTCCAGGAAAGCTGGGGAGGGGCTTGGGACAAGGGCAGGGAGGGATGGGATGAGGGGGATGGATGAAAACTGTGAGAGGGAGATTGAGGTGAGACATGAGGAGGAAATTCTGGAGTGTGAGGGTGGTGAGAGCCTGGCCCAGGCTGCCCAGGGAAGCTGTGGCTGCCCCATCCCTGGCAGTGTTGAAGGGCAGGTTGGATGGGGCTTGGAGCAGCCTGGGCTGGTGGGAGGTGTCCCTGCCCATGCAGGGGTTGGATCTAGATGAGCTTGAAGGTCCCTGCCCCCCAACCCAGTCTGGGGTCCTGTGACCCCTCAGCCCCGGAGCAGCCCAGGCAGGGCCCCAGTGACCCCAGTGCCCTGGGAGCACGAGCTGCTGTGGCCCGTGATGGAGCTGAGCCTGGCACCTGGTCCCTGTCCCCGTCCCTGTCCCATCCCCAGTCGGGAGGAGCAGGCCCAGCCCGGGAGGTGATCCCAGCCCCCAGGGATGTCCCCTCTCCCTCTGCCTCCAGGTGCCCCGGCAGCAGCAGCAGGAGGTGGCACCGGGCGGCCGAGCTGCAGCGTCCCCACGGGCTGGCACCGGACCCTGCGCCCCAGGACCCCCCTTCTGCCCCCCCCTCCACCCCCCGCGGTTCTTGCCCCCTCCCGTACGGTTCTTGTTGTCCCCTTTAACCCCCCGCTGTTATTGCTCCTCCCCCTCATTTTGTTGCCCCCCCCATGTTATTCCCCCCTCCCCCCCCTTCCGCGGTTGTTGCCCCCCCCCGCTGTTGTTGCCCCCGCCTCTAGTTGCCACCCCCCTTGTTGCCCCCCCTGTTGTTCCCCCCCTCCTCTTGTTGCCCCCCCCCGCTGTTGTTGCCCCCCCCGCTGCTGCCCCCTCCCCCCATGTTCTGCCTCCCCATGTTCTGCCCCCCCTGCTGTTGCCCCCCCGTTGTCAATAAACGCTGCTGCTCAGAAGCTGAGGGGGGATGTGCAGCTGGTTCCTTTGCCCCCCACCCCCCTCCTCTTGTGGGGAGCTGGGGCTGGGGCTGAGCAGCCCGGGAACAGGCCCCTGCTCCTGGGGGAGGGGGGTGGGCTTGGAGGGACCCTGGGGGGCACCTGCCCCCTCTGCTGGGGCTGGGGGCTCTGGGCTCATCATCCTCGTAGCCTCCCTTGGACTCTCTCCAGTCCAGCCCTGTCCCTCTGGAACTGGGGAGCCCAGAACTGGACACAAAACTCCAAGGGAGGTCTCACCAAGGCTGAGCAGAGGGGCAGGAGAACCTCCCTCGATCTGCTGGACACACTCCTCCCAATGCACCCCAAGATACCATTGGCCTTCTTGGCCACCAGGGCACATTGTTGTCCCATGGAGGGCTCCTTGCCTACCAGGACTCCAAGGTCCTTCTCCATGGAGCTGCTCTCTAGCAGATCAGCTCCTACCCTGTCCTGGTGCATTTTATGTTCCTTGCTCTCGTTGAACCTCATGAGGTTCCTCTTTGCCCAGCTCTCCAGCCTGTCCAGATCTCCCTCAATGGCTGCTCAGCCTTCAGGTGCATCAGCCAGTCCTCCCATCTTGGTGTCATCAGCAAATTGTTGAGAAGACACTCTGTCCCCTCATCAAGGTGGTTGATTAAGATGTTGAACGAGACTGGACCCAGCACTGATCCCTGAGGGACTCCACTGGTCTCAGGTCTCCAGCTGGACTCTGCACATTGTCCACCACTCTGGGCTCTATTGTGTAGACAGTTTGTCGTCCATCTCACTGTCCATTCTTTTATCCCGTGTATCCTGAGCTTGCTCACAAGGATGTCACGGGGCACAGTGTCAAAGCCTGGCTAAGGTCAAGGTGGACACACCCACTGCTCTCCCTGCATCCACCATTCAGTCCCACCATCATGGAAGGCCATCAGATGAGTCAAGCATGATTTTCCCTGCAGTGAATCCATGCTGGCTACTCCTGAGAACCTTCTTCTCTTCCAGGTGCTTAGAGACGACCTCCAGAATGAGCTGCTCCATCATTTTTCCAGGGGTGGAGGTGAGGCTGACTGGCCTGTAGTTCCCTGGCTCTTCCTTCTTGCCCTGTTTGAAGACTGGAGTGACACTGGCCTTCCTCCAGCCCTCAGGCACCTCTCCTGCTTGCCAGGATCTGTCAAAAAGGATGGAGAGTGGTTGAACACCACCAACCAGCTCCCTCAGCACTCTTGGGTGCATCCCATCAGGGCCCATGGGCTTGTGCACGTTCCATTTCCATAACTGATCTCTGACCCCCTCTTCATGGGCCAGTGGAGACTCTTCCCTCCTCCAGGTTTCCTCTCCTCTATCCAGGCTCTGAAGCTCATCAGGGCTGGTCTTAGGAAAGACTGAAGCAAAGAAGGTTCTCACCAACTCTGCCTTCTCTGCATCCTCTGGTACCAGGGCTCCCACCTCCCTCAGCACTGGGCCCACATTTTCCCTCTTCTTCCTTTCTCCACTGATGGATTTGAAGATCTTTTCCTTCTCCTTTACTTCCTCTACCAGTTGAAGTTCTCAGAGGGCTTGGGCCTTTCTGGTTGCCTTCCTACACACCCTGACAACGTCCCTGTAGTTCTCCCAAGTGACAAGGCCCTTCTTCCACCAACTGAATGCTTGTTTCTTCCACAGGACTTCCTTCAGAAGATCCTTGCTTGTCCATGCGGGTCGTTCACCACCTCTGCCTGATTTTCTCCTCGAAGGAAGGCACCTCTCTTGGCCTTGGAGGAAGTGGAATTTCAAACCTGAGCAGCTTTCCTGGGCTCCCTTTCCTTCCAGAGTCGTAGCCCACGGGATCCCTGCAAGTAGGGCTTGGAAGAGTCCAAAGTCAGCCCTCCCGAAGCCCAGGCTTGCAATCCTGCTTCTTCCTTGCAAAATACTGAACTGCACCGTGTCGTGGTCACTGTCCCCAGGGCTGTTCCCAACCTTCATGTCCACAACCAGACCTTCCTTCTTTGTTCAGACAAGGTCCAGCAGTGCAGCTCTCCTCCTTGGTTCCTCCACTACCTGCAGGAGGGAGTTGTCATCGATGCACTGCAAGAGCACACGTGCACACACATGTGCACACACATACGTGCGCACACACACACGTACACATGTGTGCACACACATGTACACACACACACACACTCAGAGAAGCTTGGCAGGGCCTGGGGACAGGGTCAAGGCCACCAGGCCCCCTGGGCCACCCAGGGTTGTGGCTACAGCCAAGTCCCCATGGGTGGCAGCTGTGGGGACCCAGAGCTGTTGGCAGGCCAGCCTGGTGGGACTGGTGGCACTGGGGCAGCCCCTGGGGACACGTCCCAGGAGAGTCCCCAGCAGCTCTTTGTCCCCAGCCAGCCCTGTCCCCACCCTGGGCAGCCCCATGTCCCCAGCTGGTGCCACCAGCAGCAGGCAGGGCTTTGGCCCACAGAGATCCCTGCTTTGGGGCAGGGAACTGGCAGGTGACACGTGTGTACCCAGCCTGCAGGAACAGGGACATCCCCGGGGACAGGGACAGCCCAGGGGGACTGGGGACCCACCCCCCCTTGCTCCCTGGGGATTTCTTGTCTCCTGCCCCCCCCCCCCACAGCCAGGACCAAAGCTGGGAAAGCTGGGGGGGGGGGGCGGGGGGGCAGGGGGCAGCGCTGGGACCCTCCTCCTGCCTGGGCCCCTTCAGAGATCAGAGAATCATTCAGGTTGGAAGGGACCTTGAAGATCATCCACCTCCAGCCCCCCTGCATGAGCAGGGAACCCTCCCACCAGACCAGGCTGCACAAAACCTCGTCCAACCTGGCCTTAAAAACCTCCAGGGCTGGGGCATCAACACCCTCCCTGGGCAGCCCATCCCAGCTCCTCACCACCCTGAGAGTGAAGAACTTCTTCCTAATATCTCACCTCAATCTCCCCTCTCTCAGTTTAAAACCATCACCCCTTGTTCTATCACTGTCTTCTCTGATGAAAAGCCCCTCCCCAGCTTTCCTGGAGCCCCTTCAGGCACTGGAAGCTGCTCTAAGGTGTCCCTGGAGCCTTCTCTTCTCCAGGCTGAACACCCCAACTCTCCCAGCCTGGCTCCAGAGCAGAGCTGCTCCAGCCCTTGGATCATCCTCCTGGCCCTTCTCTGGACCCTCTCCAACAGCTCCATGTCTCTCCTGTGCTGAGGGCTCCAGAGCTGGACACAGCACTCCAGGTGGGGTCTCACCAGAGCAGAGCAGAGGGGACAATCCCCTCCCTGGCCCTGCTGGCCACACTTCTTGTGATGCAGCCCAGGATGGGTTGGCTCTCTGGGCTGTGAGCACACACTGGGGCTCATGTCCAGCTCCTCATCAGCTACCACCCCCAAGCCCTTCTCCTCAGGGCTGCTCTCCAGCCACTCTCCCCCCAGCCTGGATTGGTGCCTGGGGTTGCACCAACCCAGGGGCAGGACCCTGCACTTGGCCTTGTTGAACCTCCTGAGGGTGGCACTGGCCACCTCTCCAGCCTGTCCAGGTCCCTCTGGATGGATCCCTTCCCCTTGGGTCTCAACCACACCACACAGCTTGGTGTCATCAGCAAACCTGCTGGGGAGACACTCAATCCCACTGTCCATGTCTCCAGCAAAGATGTCAAACAGCACTGGTCCCAGTACTGACCCCTGGGGACACCACTTGTCACCTGCCTCCATATGGTCATTGAGCCATTGACCACAGCTCTCTGGGTGGGGCCATCCAGCCACTCTCTTATCCACCCAGTGCTCCATCTGTCAAATCCATGCCTTGTCAGTTTGGAGACCAGGATGTCATCTGGGACAGTGTCAAACGTGTTGCACCAATCCAGGTAGATGGCATCAGTTGCTCAGCAGCTCCTTGCTGCCCTAAGGGTCTTGAACTCCACCATTCTGTGGTCACTACAACCCAGGCTGCCCTTGAGCTTAACATCCCTCACCAGCCCTTCCTCGGTGGTGAGGACAAGATCCAGCACAGCACTTCTTGTTGGTTCCTTGATTCCTTGGAAAAGGAAGTTATCATCCTTGCACTCTAGGAACCTCCTGGATTGTTTGTGTTTAGCAGAGTTGTTCTTCCAACAGATGTCAGGGTGGTTTAAGTCTCCCATGAGGACCATGCCTTGTGAATGTGAAGCTGCCCCTGCCTGTCTCTATAGTGCCTCATCTATATTATCCTCCTGCTCAGGCAGGACCTGTAGCAAACCCCCACCACAATGTCCCCTTGGCCTTTCTTCCCCTTAATCTTACCCCAGAAGCTCTGTTGGCTCCTCACCCATCCCCAGGGAGAGCTCCATGCCCTCCAGCTGCTCTTTGACATCGAGGGCAACACCCCAGCCCGTCTCCCCTGTCCTTCCTCAAGAGTTTTACCCCTCCCTTCTGACACTCCAGCCACAGGAGCCATCCCACCAGGTCTCAGTGATGCCCATGAGATCACAGCCCTGCAGGCTCAGCCTCATTTCTCCTTCCTCCTGTTTCTTCCCCACGCTGCCTGCACTTGTCTAAGGGCATTTCAGCT